>NC_091976.1:34364689-34676452 GCF_036711975.1 Onthophagus taurus
TTTTCCAATCCAACCCAACAATTATTATACATCATTTTAAAGAGAAAGCTTTGAGCTTTAATTTAAAATAAGTTTCATTCCTTAATTTCAATAAATACGGCTTACAGGAATTTTTAAATTAGCATCTTTTTAACATTTTTAGGTTATTCGAAAATGTAAGTTTTGTTTCAAAATTTTTTTCTCTATATTTTTCCAATCCAACCCAACAATTATTATACATCATTTTCAAGAGAATGCTTTGAGCTTTAATTTAAAATAAGTTTCATTCCTTAATTTCAATAAATACGGCTTCCAGGAATTTTTAAATTAGCATCTTTTTTGACACTTTTAGGTTATACGAAAATGTAAGTTTTGTTTCAACATTTTTTTTCTCAATATTTTTCCAATCCAACCCAACAATTATTATACATCATTTTAAAGAGAAAGCATTGAGCTTTAATTTAAAATAAGTTTCATTCCTTAATTTCAATAAATACGGCTTACAGGAATTTTTAAATTAGCATCTTTTTAACATTTTTACGTTATTCGAAAATGTAAGTTTTGTTTCAAAATTTTTTTTCTCTGTATTTTTCCAATCCAACCCAACAATTATTATACATCATTTTCAAGAGAAAGCTTTGAGCTTTAATTTAAAATAAGTTTCATTCCTTAATTTCAATAAATACGGCTTCCAGGAATTTTTAAATTAGCATCTTTTTTGACACTTTTAGGTTATACGAAAATGTAAGTTTTGTTTCAACATTTTTTTAAAATATTTTTCCAATCTAACCCAACAATTATTATACATCATTTTAAAGCGAAAACTTTGAGCTTTAATTTAAAATAAGTTTCATTCCTTAACTTCAATAAATACCGCTTACAGGAATTTTTAAAATAGCATCTTTTTTGACACTCTTAGGTTATACGATAATATAAGTTTTATTTCAACATGTTTTTTGTCAATATTTTTCCAATTCAACCCAACAATTATTATACATCATTCTAAAAAGAAAGCTTTGAGCTTTAATTTAGAATAAGTCTCATTCTTTAATTTCAATAAATACGGCTTCCAGGAATTTTTAAATTAGCATCTTTTTTGACACTTTTAGGTTATACAAAATGTTAGTTTTAACTCAATACTCTTTTTCTCAATATTTTTTTAATTCAACCCATCGATTGTTATACATCGATTTAAACAGAAAGCTTCAAGCTTCAATTTAAAATAAGTTTTATTTCTTAATTTCAATAAACACGGTTTCCAGGAATTTTTGAATTACCATCTTTTTTGACACTTAGGCTATGCGAAAATAGGGGGATTCTGTCACAAAGTTTCAAAATGTTTGACTTCTTGGGACACAAAGGGTTAATCTAATATATATCAATAAACAATTAAGATATCAAGATGATTTAAAAAGCATTTATTGCAAATTTAATCCAGTATCAATACACAAAAAATATTTCTTACGCTTTTAAAATTCTTTATTTTAATTCAATTCTGCGTTGATAAAAATGTAATTTAAAACGCGGTATCTCACGAACGTATTGAGATATCGCCATGAAATAAAAACCATTTTGAAGCAAATTAAATCCAATATTAACTCACCAAAAATGTTTCCTTCGCTGCTATAAATGCCGACGTTATGACTTTTTTAATTTATTAAATGAGAATGTAATTTTAAAGGTTTCCTATTATTAAGAGGGTTTTCTGTTATGGATTTCCGCTTTAAAGGTGTAGGCGTTTGAACTGTAGATGGCCATTGCTTTCCTGTAACAACATAAACTGCGCAGGTCCGATCAATTTTCCAACAGAACGAAAACGCGAAACTTGCTTCAACGACAACTATTATTGCTTTTCGCATCGAGACGACGGTCGTGGTACCGAATCAGTGAAAATAAATAACACACATTTACTTGGATATCCCTTTTAATAATTCCGGTGAGTATAGATTCATTTAAATTCCATTTCGGGGGAAAATTTTTGAAAATATCAATAATTTCCTGTTATACCGGCGAAGAACGTACAAGTTTTTTAAAATCACTTAGTTTTCATGCAAATTTGTTTAATTATATCATCACCTTGAATAGTATCTTATTTATGGTCAATAACTTTTACCTATAAGTAGTCATTTCTAAAAATAAATCAACTTAGAACTGTTAATGTTATTGCAAAATTACCAGGCGTTATGTATTTTGATGAGCAACGTTTAAAAATAAACCTGTGCATTAAATTCAATTGCTTGATTAGCTTTATTTATACATAAATTTTGATTACATTCATTTCGAGATTATTTACAATATAAATAAAGAATAATTTTAGATGTTGAGTACCAGGTACGAATTGACGCGAGCTTTCAGGTTTCAGGATATCGTTTCATGATATTAAAGCAAACTTTTCGATCAATATTTATTCTTAGAACAAATTTATCAATGCTCTTAATTTTTATGCATTTCTATTAAATGAATCGTTTCTTATCGTTGAAAAATAAGTCATTAACTTTTTTTTGAACTCATATCTCAATTATTTCAGGAATTTCTTTAACATATTGTGACCTAGATTAATAATTTTTTAAAATTCTAGGAATAAAATAATACATAATAATGGGCGGTTTCCAACAAAGACCTTGGACACCTACGAAGAGACGTGGTCCAATTGCTGCAGAATTCAGTGGGCCTGGACCAGCTGCCGTGTCACTGCCAACATATATAGGTACGAACCCACACAAATTACCTTCATAATAACTTAATAAATAAGAATTAGAAAGTTATCCCGTTATTACACATTTACATATTCAACTCTTATTAATTTTAATTAATGTTTTCTTATTCATAGGCAAGAAAACGTTTGAATCAAAATCGGGAAGAGCTCCCGCATTCAGTTTTGGAGCCAGGCATAATGGAAAAGTGGAAAGAGTCGGTCCGGGACCCGGACAATATAATGTTACAGGACTTAGCGCTAAAGGAAAAGATACACCACCGGCTTTAAGTTTACATAGTAGACCTAAAGAACAAAAAATTGATAATTTTCCGGCTCCAGGCGATTACGATCCTGATAAAGCTGAGAAAGCTATTAAAGATGCCGCTCCTAAATATACATTTGGGTTAAAAACAAATGTTGAAAAACCAGTTGATACGCCAGGTATTAATACACAACAATTATTTTTAATAATTCTTTCTTTAATTTATTTTTGGGTATTAAAAAGGGCCTAACAGGTATTTTTACAATAAGGTTAAGGAACTAAATGATTCTCCAAGATATTCTTTTGGTAGACGAACTCCAATAAATAATAATTCAAACACTCCCGGTTGGTTATTAATTTTAATTATTATATAGTGCCCATCAAAAAGTCAGCAACACCTTCTTTTTCTTGGTTCCATTGCCCCTACGTTTCTGAAATATTATTTATAGGGAAAATATTTTTAGAATTCTTTACAACTTTAATTCAACATAAGAGATAATTTCTGAAACGTAGGTGTAATTGAATCAAAACAAATAGGGTATTTCTGACTTTTTGTTACACTCTGTACAGGGTGTCCCGTTAAGCGTACGGAGCGGCTGTATCTCAACAACGGTAAGGCCTAGAGGTTTGGGAAAAAAATCTTTATAAGCAAAGTGGGCAAGAGAAATAGCTGGAAATTATTTTGAAGTTCGTAATTCGACCGCTAGGGGGCGTAACTGCCATAGGGAAACATAAAATTCCCGCTATCTCAGAAAGTTAGACGATGAGCTATAACTTTGACAACATCATTTAGTAGCTTGGATAATACCGCATCGCTTTTGTTTTGCAATATTTTTCATATCTGTCATAATAAGGGAGGGGGAGGCCAATGCGTTTTCAAATGTTTACATTTTAATATCTCCTGGACCATTCAACCGATTTGAATATTTTTGGTCTTGTTTGAAAGAGCATTTCATGCTCTTTTAAAAGATATTTTCAGTAAGACCGCTTGGTTTAAAACAAATAAGCTAGAGGGCGTTATCTGCAGCGGTTACATAATTTTGTGATTTTTGAAAAAAAGTTAAATGGAACGGTACTATTTACTTCACAGACCGTTAATCACCATAAAATTTGCTAAATATTAGTGAAAACCGCATCTCGATATCTGCATCCATTCTCGAATTATAAAAGAAAATGTTAAAAATTCGTATATCTTAATCGGATCAAGTTACCTTAGGAAACAATCTAGAACCTTCCTCCACACTTTATCCAAGCTTAGAACTGCTTCAAAACTACTTTTGAGGCGTGTTGAAAAGCCAACGGATCAATGAAACATCAACAATGATAATAAAACAAAATAAACGGAATCACTTAGAATAACTTAAATTTTTGGCAAAAATAGCTCACTAATGTTCGAAATGTCTTACATAAACCTCGATGCATTTATTTAATCTAGTTTCGACGAAAAAAAAGTGCTGCTAAGTCTCTTCTCTGGACACGTTTTTACTGGTATTTAGTGTTTTGTCATATTTTCCCTGGTTATTGGTTTTTCTTGAAAAGTCAGGTCGTTTAGTCTACCCAATAGATAAAGGGGTGAAAGCAATGTGGGTTTTGCTCGAACCAAGAATGCATATTATGCAAGTTTACATCAGCTTGTGGACAGATGCTTCATGCATCCATAGCATTTGTGATAAAAGGTTTGGATTTGCCCAAATCATATTTAAAAGTCAATGGTAATAGTTCAGTCTGTTATCATAATCGGTATCTGTTAAGGCCTGATGTAAAACAGCGTGGTGGAGATATTATTCTCTTGAGAACTCTGATTTACGAATTCATAGAGACGTCTGAATGGGCTACACGTTGCCAGTTTTCCGTAATCTTAAAAACACTTCTAGAGAAAAATGTCTTTCTTTGTCGTAATTGCATTGCACATTTTTGCCATGCAGTTGCATCGTATTCGAAACATTGAAAATAAATCATCATACGCTTCTGCGTTAGTAAATGACATGTTTACAGTTACCATGATAATGTGATTTGTTTTTCTCGATGAGGTAACTGGATCCGATTGATGACACTCAAGTTTTTAACATTTTCTTCTATAACTCGAGAACGGGTGGCGATATCGAGATGCGGTTTTCACTAAAATTTAGCAAATTTTAAGGTGACTAAGGGTCTGTGAAGTAAATAGTATCGTTCCATTTAAGTTTTCTTCAAAAATCACAAAAATATGTAATCGCTGCAGATAACGTCCTCTAGCTCATTTGTTTTAAAGCAGACGGTCTTACTGAAAATATCTTTAAAAAGAGCATAAAATGCTTTTTCAAACAACACCGAAAACATTCAAATCGGTTGAATGGTCTAGGAGATATTAAAATGTACCTCTTGGCCTTACCGTTCTAGAGATACAGTACGCTTAACGGGACACCCTGTATATATTTATTAATTTTTTAATCAATTGATTAATTTAGCTCCTAATAGTTATAACATTAATTTGAAGAGTAATTCACCTCGATATTCCTTTGGGTTAAGGATTAATCAAAAGTTAACAACAACAAAAACACCCGGTTAGTTCAAATTAAAATATTCATTAACCCCAAATTATTATTTCTCATTAATAATTAGGACCAAACGTTTATCACATTGAAAATGCCGATAAAGTTATGCACAACGCACCACAACATTCGTTCGGAGCTCGAGTTAATTTAGAAAAACCTCTAGATACACCTGGTTAGTAATAAATAGCACTAAATTAATTTTTTTTGTAATTAAATTTCTTTAAATCTAGCACCGAATGTATATAACGTAGATAAAGCGGATAAAGTTTTACACGAAACCTCACCAATGATTACATTTGGATCGCGATTAAATTTAGCAAAACCATTTGATACACCTGGTTAGTTATTTTAACCTTTATATAAAATCAGATAATAGAAACATTTCATATTTGTAGCTCCGAATGTATACAAAGTGGAAATAGCCGACAAAGTTTTACACGAACACTCACCAATGCACACATTCGGATTGAGGACGAACACCGGAAAACCTCTCGATACACCCGGTTAGTTTCAACTAAAAAGTGACTAAACTAACGCATTTAAACAACATTTAGCTTACGAACAATTTAATTTGTATAGCTCCAAATGTGTACAAGATAGAGAAAGCGGATAAAATTCTTCACGATTCAGCGCCAAAAATCTCTTTTGGAGTAAAAACTAATGTTGAAAAACCCAGTGAGACACCTGGTTTGTGTTTAAAAAATATTAACTTTTAATTTTAACACATTCTTATTGCAATTTATTTTTTATTACCACAAATCAAAATTTTTCAGCACCAAACGTATACAAGATAGATGTCTCAGATAAATTATTACACGAACACTCACCAATGCACAGCTTCGGAGCGAGAACCAACTTGGAAAAACCTTTTGATACACCTGGTTAGTTATTTACATTTTATACATTCACTTTTATTATTTTACCTTTTTAACACTAACATCAATTAATCTTACAACAAAGGTTTAATTTCTTTATGCACAATTTTTTTCCAGCACCGAACGTGTACAATGTTAATAAGGGGGACAAAGTCACGCACGACTCATCACCAAAACACAGCTTTGGGATAAGGGTTAATACAGAGAAACCTTTAGATACACCCGGTTAGTTACACAAAAAAAAAACATAACACCACAATTTTTTTTGGGTATTTTTATTTACTTATAGCCCCTAATATTTACGCTGTTGACAAGGCCGATAAATTATTACACGAAGCGTTACCTCAATACAGTTTTGGGTTAAAAACAGAAGGGGAAAAACCTTTAAATACACCTGGTTAGTTATAAAAAATAATACAAAAAATTAACGGGACTTGAATTAAAAAAATATTGTTATGTTATTATTAATTTAATTTTTTTTATTGTTTTTATTTTAGCTCCTAACGTTTATAATATACCCCCGGTTGTTGGTGATAAAAAGTCAACTCCTGCGTATACAATTTCTGGGAGACACAAGGAGCAAACTGATGATAGGATAAAAGTGCCTGGTCCTGGAACTTATAACAACGTCGATCCTGAACATTATAAACAACATTCCCCGGCTTATACTATAAGCGCCCGTTATAATTTGCCATCGGATTCAAGTAAAAAACCAGGACCTGGAGAATATTGCCCAGAAAAAGTAAATCGCAACAATACTTTCTTAACAAAATCGTTTGCAAACATATTTACTAACATTATAATATAGGTTACTTCGCATTTAAGACACGCGCCTAAACATTCTTTCGGAATTAGACATTCTGCGTATTTGGGGTCGGAACAATTATGTTTAAGGAAGGATAAAATAAATTATTTGCTTTAAAAAACTAATAAATAAAAAAAAATAGGTGAAGAAATTGCAACGAGGAAATTTTAATCTAAAACATAATTTTTGTAATTATAATATATTAATTGATTAAAGAGGATTGGTTATTCTTTAATGATTAAAATCCAAATACATGAAATTCCTCTTGATTTTGTATTTATTTTATTGTTAAGTCATTTAACGTTTCGAACTATTTACATAGTTCATCATCAGAAATCACTATAAAAAAGAAATTTAAAAAGCAACGTCGACGAAATTATCTCCTTTATGGAAATCGTTAAAACAAATTGAACGTACAACGCATAGATTATTACAAAAACAGAAAACAAAAAGAAAAACAAAAAGGAAAACAAAAACAAAAATGTACCTTTGTCGAGTATCCCTATTGATTAATTTATCAATTCTATCGGTAAATTGTGTATATTTCCATGATCTTACAATTTTATAAATTTTTCAAATTACAAAACATTTCAACGTGTTCGTATGGACTTAGCGACTATAAGAAGGAATATCGTGACGGAACCAGTTTTTCTTTAACAATGTGTTCTACGGAAATCAATACAATTCAATTCAAATTACAAATTTAAAATTTACCAATATCTAAAATTACAATTAATTAGTAACTAATCATATATCTAATTTGTTTATTATGCCTGCATAATAACTACCTATATTTCCTGAATCTGATTTAAAATTAACTGACCTGTTAATGTTTTTGGTGATATAGATAGCTTCAATATTCTTTCTGTTGAATGTATCTCCTTCAGTGGTCAACACTTTAGGCGTATCAAAGTTAAATTTATGACGATTCTTGATTGCATGTTGGCAAAGGGCTGTTTTATTAATAATTTTGTGTTGATTAGTATCGTATTTATGCTGTTTTATACGATTATGTAATTGTTGTTTACTTTCACCTATATACACCTTATTACAGTTATTACATTCTAATTGGTATATGGTATTAATTCTGTCCGTCTTATCTATTTTGTCTTTCATATTACTCAAAATATTGGTTAATTTATTATTGTTATATTGTGCTAATTTGATTTCTTGAAATTCATATTTCTTAAAAATAGCTTTAATTTTATTGGTTATTGTCGGGATATATTTGATTTTATAGAATTTACTTATTTTATCTCTATCTGCAACACTCCGTACGTCTAATTCATTCGAATCATTCTGATATAAAGTTTCCGTATGTGGTAAGTAATCTGTGATCTTTGTTTGAGTTTGGGTTACACCCTTATTCTTGTTGTCAATACTTGCATTATTATGTTTGCTTGGTCTCATTTTTGCAATAATCTGATCTCCATTTAAGTTTGATCTTTGTTCAACATTAGCAATATTGCTCTGTTGTGTGTTTATAGGTATTGATTGTTTGACTTTATTATAATTATTGTACCAAATATTATTAATTAATGTTCTTGGGTATGCATTTTCTAAAAGGATATTATATATTTTGGTCTTTATTTCTTTCATGTATATATCATCAGTTAAAATAATAGCTCGACGGATTAAATTATTAATAGTATTTATTATCTTAATACAATCTTACACAATAAGATATACACATCTTGGTATAAAAAAGACATCAGTAGCAATAGAACTCTTCATTATTTAAGTAATCATCCAAGAACTCAGATAATAAATACTATTAATAATTTAATCCGTCGAGCTATTATTTTAACTGATGATATATACATGAAAGAAATAAAGACCAAAATATATAATATCCTTTTAGAAAATGCATACCCAAGAACATTAATTAATAATATTTGGTACAATAATTATAATAAAGTCAAACAATCAATACCTATAAACACACAACAGAGCAATATTGCTAATGTTGAACAAAGATCAAACTTAAATGGAGATCAGATTATTGCAAAAATGAGACCAAGCAAACATAATAATGCAAGTATTGACAACAAGAATAAGGGTGTAACCCAAACTCAAACAAAGATCACAGATTACTTACCACATACGGAAACTTTATATCAGAATGATTCGAATGAATTAGACGTACGGAGTGTTGCAGATAGAGATAAAATAAGTAAATTCTATAAAATCAAATATATCCCGACAATAACCAATAAAATTAAAGCTATTTTTAAGAAATATGAATTTCAAGAAATCAAATTAGCACAATATAACAATAATAAATTAACCAATATTTTGAGTAATATGAAAGACAAAATAGATAAGACGGACAGAATTAATACCATATACCAATTAGAATGTAATAACTGTAATAAGGTGTATATAGGTGAAAGTAAACAACAATTACATAATCGTATAAAACAGCATAAATACGATACTAATCAACACAAAATTATTAATAAAACAGCCCTTTGCCAACATGCAATCAAGAATCGTCATAAATTTAACTTTGATACGCCTAAAGTGTTGACCACTGAAGGAGATACATTCAACAGAAAGAATATTGAAGCTATCTATATCACCAAAAACATTAACAGGTCAGTTAATTTTAAATCAGATTCAGGAAATATAGGTAGTTATTATGCAGGCATAATAAACAAATTAGATATATGATTAGTTACTAATTAATTGTAATTTTAGATATTGGTAAATTTTAAATTTGTAATTTGAATTGAATTGTATTGATTTCCGTAGAACACATTGTTAAAGAAAAACTGGTTCCGTCACGATATTCCTTCTTATAGTCGCTAAGTCCATACGAACACGTTGAAATGTTTTGTAATTTGAAAAATTTATAAAATTGTAAGATCATGGAAATATACACAATTTACCGATAGAATTGATAAATTAATCAATAGGGATACTCGACAAAGGTACATTTTTGTTTTTGTTTTCCTTTTTGTTTTTCTTTTTGTTTTCTGTTTTTGTAATAATCTATGCGTTGTACGTTCAATTTGTTTTAACGATTTCCATAAAGGAGATAATTTCGTCGACGTTGCTTTTTAAATTTCTTTTTTATAGTGATTTCTGATGATGAACTATGTAAATAGTTCGAAACGTTAAATGACTTAACAATAAAATAAATACAAAATCAAGAGGAATTTCATAATTTTTGTTTTTTAGGTTATTTTAGATTTGCCGCCAGCACATACTTTTGGAATAAAACACTCCCCGTTTTCTGAACATTACTAAATTTCATATAAAAGGGATTAAAATGGAAAATTTGAAACGATAAAAATATAAATTACAACAAAAAAGTAAAAATTAACCCCAAAAAAAAAAAATGGAAATAATAATAATAATAAACGAAACGACTCCAAATTAAGGGAGAATTATCGAATTAACAAACTCTTGCCTGGGTGCGAATTAATTTAGTTGCTTCATTTTTTTGTAACGAATAGCTTGTTTCATTAAGTTTTCCAAATTTTAACTTGTTCGAACTCGTTAATTAGTTTAACTCGACGTTGCGTTCCTTTTTCTGCTCGTTCGCATTTAACCGATGCAGTCCTGTTTTATTATTTTTTTTTTATAAAGAAAATACTCGAAATTATTTTGTAGTTTTCTTTAAGCCAACTTCCGTTTTACAAATTAGATGTCGCTGGTAAGTAAATTTAAACAACTTTTAATAGATGTCGCTATATTTTTAATTAAATCAGTTAAAGAATTGTACAGTGAATTTTATTTAAGATGCAATATACTAAAATATATTTCCATAGAAACCCAACTTACTTTAAACTAAGATTAGAACTAAAACTAGAACTAACACTAGAAGCTTTCGGGTTTTGCCGTGCGTCTTTTAATAAAAGGTTTGACGTTTCGGATGCCATGTTGCAATCTTCTTCAGAAACTGGTTCGAAATGACGAGATCAAAAAATCGGTAACTATATATAAGTCGGAAAAACTAATTAATAATCAGTTAACGCTAATTACAAACTAATTAATAACTAATTGCGTCGCGTCCGGTGTGAGGCGGGAAGAGGTCTTCGTGTTCACCACCATCTTCCATGTTCTGCTAAGCTCCCAGCCATCCTCTCTGTTGACGTTATTTTTATGTCGGTGAATCTCTATGGCTTCTCTTGTCAGTCTTTGGTAGTATCTGTTGTCCCTAGCCAGCACCTTTGTTTGTTCGAAGTCTATTCGGTGCCCCTCTGCATGGCAATGTTCCGCAACCGCCGACTGCTGGATCTTCTTCAGCCTTACATCCCTCTCATGCTCCTTGATGCGGCACTCGACGTTGCGTCCAGTTTGGCCAACATAAACCTTCCCACAACTACACGATAGTCGATAGACTCCCGCTCCTTTTAATGGAGTTAGTTTGTCCTTGGCTATCGGGAGTGTGTTCCGAATTTTGCTCACCGTGCCGTACCGCACTACGATGTCGTTCTTCTTGAGGTGCCTAGCAATTCGTTCCGTTACACCTGAAACATAGGGAAGACAGATAAATCCAAGTGGTTTTGTACTTACCGTGTCCTCTTTCTGCTTTCGCTGCTTGATGGCCTGGTTGATGTCCCTCGAAGTGTATCCATTCTTCTGCAGCACGCCTCGTAGAAAGTGTTGCTCCTTCTTCAAGTTCTCTCCTTCACATAGTCTCGCTGCTCGCTGAAATAATGTACGTATCACGGACCTCTTCTGTTGGGGATGATGATGTGAACATGCCTGTAAATACCTGTTGGTATGGGTCTTCTTTCGGTATACACCAAGTTCTATATCTCCATTTGTCGTCCTGGTGACCAACACATCTAGGAAAGGTAGTTTTTTGGCAGTTTCTGTTTCCATGGTGAACTTAATCATAGGATGTTGAGAGTTCAAGTGATCCAAGAACTCTTGGAGCCGTTTTTGACCATGTTGCCATATCACAAACGTGTTATCCACATATCGGAGCCATAGTTTTGGTTTCCACTGGCTCTTCTTCAAAGCGTCCTCTTCGAATAATTCCACGTAGAAATTAGCTATAACTGGCGATAGTGGAGATCCCATGGCTGCCCCTTCGAACTGCTCGTAAAATTCTCCTTTCCAGCTGAAATACGTCCACTTACTTTTTACTTATTATTGTATTTATTTTCGTTTGTTATCGTCAACACTAAACATACAAATTAACATTGAAGTTATGAGTGTATTTATTTCAAAATATAATAAAGAAATACAATAATGACACGAAACTGTCGAATTGTCAATAACCTAACCTTCAAATTCAAAATCAAAATTCAAAATTGCCTGTGTGTGAACCTTCCTCGCATTCATCCAATCACGTGCAAGGTCAATCTGGTGACAAATTTAAAATACTCCTCCTGGTTTAAAAACAGAGTATAATTGCCAAAGAAAACTTCAAGGTATAATTAATGTTTGTAAACAAAACTAACCTTACCTAACATTCCTTCACGCTATAATTGACATTACAAAAGAAAACTTCACGCTATAATTGCCATTACTAATTGCCAAAGAAAACTTCATGGTATAATTAATGTTTGTAAACAAAACTAACCTTACCTCACATTCCTTCACGCTATAATTGACATTACAAAAGAAAACTTCACGCTATAATTGCCATTACTAATTGCCAAAGAAAACTTCATGGTATAATTAATGTTTGTAAACAAAACTAACCTTACCTCACATTCCTTCACGCTATAATTGACATTACAAAAGAAAACTTCACGCTATAATTGCCATTACTAATTGCCAAAGAATACTTCATGGTATAATTAATGTTTGTAAACAAAACTAACCTTACCTCACATTCCTTCACGCTATAATTGACATTACAAAAGAAAACTTCACGCTATAATTGCCATTACTAATTGCCAAAGAAAACTTCATGGTATAATTAATGTTTGTAAACAAAACTAACCTTACCTCACATTCCTTCACGCTATAATTGACATTACAAAAGAAAGCTTCACGCTATAATTGCCATTACTAATTGCCAAAGAAAACTTCATGGTATAATTAATGTTTGTAAACAAAACTAACCTTACCTCACATTCCTTCACGCTATAATTGACATTACAAAAGAAAACTTCACGCTATAATTGCCATTACTAATTGCCAAAGAATACTTCATGGTATAATTAATGTTTGTAAACAAAACTAACCTTACCTCACATTCCTTCACGCTATAATTGACATTACAAAAGAAAACTTCACGCTATAATTGCCATTACTAATTGCCAAAGAAAACTTCATGGTATAATTAATGTTTGTAAACAAAACTAACCTTACCTAACATTCCTTCACGCTATAATTGACATTACAAAAGAAAACTTCACGCTATAATTGCCATTACTAATTGCCAAAGAAAACTTCATGGTATAATTAATGTTTGTAAACAAAACTAACCTTACCTCACATTCCTTCACGCTATAATTGACATTACAAAAGAAAACTTCACGCTATAATTGCCATTACTAATTGCCAAAGAAAACTTCATGGTATAATTAATGTTTGTAAACAAAACTAACCTTACCTCACATTCCTTCACGCTATAATTGACATTACAAAAGAAAGCTTCACGCTATAATTGCCATTACTAATTGCCAAAGAAAACTTCATGGTATAATTAATGTTTGTAAACAAAACTAACCTTACCGAACATTCCTTCTCGCTATAATTGACATTACAAAAGAAAACTTCACGCTATAATTGCCATTACTAATTGCCAAAGAATACTTCATGGTATAATTAATGTTTGTAAACAAAACTAACCTTACCTAATGTTATATATCTGGAGAGTTTTGACATTCGTGGGTTGGTAATATGTTTTTCGACAGTTAACGAGTTAACGTTTGCGTCAAGGTCTCTGACTAAAGCAGAAGCAAATTATAGCCAGATCGACAAAGAGGCACAAGCTATAGTATGGGGGTTAAAGAAATTTTTCTTATACTGTTATGGACGACCTATAACACTGATAACTGATCATAAGCCTTTAACAAGAATTTTTCATCCAACAAAGGACTTGCCAGCAACATCTGCAATACGATTGTTGCATTATGCAAATTTTCTGGCAGGATTTAAGTACGGAATTCAATATAGAGAAACAAAAAAGCATGCGAATGCTGATTACTTATCTCGATTTTCAAGACCAAATTACGGAAAGGACGAACATTTGGATATGGATTCAACTTATGCCTTAAATCAATTAGATACTTTACCAATTGGACGAGAACAAATTCAAAAAGAAACTCTTAAGGATCCTGAAACTGCAAAGCTTTATAAGAACATCCAAAGTGGATCTGAAATGGAAGCTGATGAGTTAGTCAGGTATTCCATAGAAAATGGATGTATTTTGAAGGGTTGCATATTGGACATACAGGTATAGTAAGAATGAAGAACTTAGCAAGAAGCTATGTGTGGTGGAGAGGGATAGATAAGGATATTGAAGGTTTAGTAAAATGTTGCAGGAAATGTTGTTTATATAAGAATAATCCAAGCAAACAAACACCATATCATCCTTGGGAGTATCCAACTCAGCCGTGGCAGCGTATTCACGTTGATTACGCGGGTCCGTTCCAGGAAAGGTATTTTCTAATAATAGTCGATGCTCATTCGAAATATCCTGAAGTGTTTATTACAACCAAAACGGATTCAAAAACCACAATAAGGTTGTTGCGTGAAACATTTGCACGATTTGGCATTCTAACAACTTTAGTGAGTGATAACGGAACCTGTTTTACATCTCAAGAATTTCAGAAGTTTTTACAACTTAATGGAGTCAAACACAAACTTACAGCACCTTATCATCCGGCTACGAATGGCCAAGCTGAAAGATTCGTACAAACTGTTAAACAAGGATTAAGAACTATGTCAGGTGAAGGAGACTTATCTGTAAGGTTGACACGTTTGTTAATGGACAATCACCGGCGGAGTTGTTATTTAAGAATCATTACCGAACCAGGTTGGACTTGATGAGAAGAGACCTTCCTGCAGAAAAAAATGATAGAATTCCTGATGGAACTTCCAGAGATTTCCAAGTAGGTGACTATGTACAGGCGAGATTTTATGCTAACAAAGATGAGAAGTGGAAGTTCGGAGAAGTATCGCAAAAACATGGAAAACTACACTATGAGGTCAATATCGAGGGACAGTCGCACCGACGACATCAGGACCAACTGACAAGTTGTGGAAAAACCAATGACGAAACTGAGCCGACTGTTGAAGAAACGCCAAAACCAGAAAATACGGAGAAAAGTGATTCAGATCCAATTTCGGAAGTAATACAACAGAATGTTCCAGGAATAAGGAAATCATCTAGAATTAGGAAACCTCCAAATAAGTTAAATCTTTGACAACTTAATTTGCAGTGGTTAAACTTTTCAAACGGGGAAGAGGAAGGTGTTATATATCTGGAGAGTTTTGACATTCGTGGGTTGGTAATATGTTTTTCGACAGTTAACGATTCGCAAATTTACATGTACAACAGTTACGAATAAATCATAATTATTAAAGTAAGTTTATTATTAAATACATATACAACACCTAACATTCAGCGTCTGAAGACACAGGGCTAAACCCGAAACTTAAAAATATACAACTTAGCGCTGAATAACAATTAAAACTAGAACTAACACTTGCACTAGAACTATACTCTGTTTTTAAACTAGGAGGAGTAAACGCGAAAGTCAGATTTACACTGGGAAAAATCACCAGAAAATATCACTAGATATTTTGGCGGTAAATTTAAATTAATAATTATTATTTATTTATTTACTTATTATTGTATTTATTTTCGTTTGTTATCGTCAACGCTATACATACAAATTAACATTGAAGTTATGAGTGTATTTATTTCAAAATATAATAAAAAAGGGTTTAAGAACACAAAATATACAATAATGACACGAAACTGTCGAATTATCAATTACCTAACCTTCAAATTCAAAATCAAAATTGCCTGTGTGTGAACCTTCCTCGCATTCAACCAATCACGTGCAAGGTCAATCTGGTGACAAATTTAAAATACTCCTCCTGGTTTAAAAACAGAGTATAGTTGTAGGTCTAATGTTAGTTCTAGTGACAGTGGTAGGTAGCGCTATTTAGCATGAAATATAAATAACACTAGAAACATTCTAACGTCTTTAGACGTATGGCTAAAACCGAAACTAGTTTTGCACTAGCGCTATCACTAGAACCAGCACACTAGCAAAACTAGAACTAGAAATATTCTAACGTCTTTAGACGCACGGCTTAAAAAACACTAGACCTAGAACTAGAATCATTCTGGTTTAGCCGTCTTGAGAGACGTGCGGCTAAATCCGAATGTTTCTCCTTTTAGATTTAGTGTTAGTTCTAGTTTTAATTGTTATTAAGTTATTAAATTATAGTACATCTTTTTCTTTAAAATAATTTCCGTTTTACAAATTCCATGTTGCTAGGAAGTAAATTGAAATGTCATTTCATAGATGACGCCACATTTCCATTTAAACTTAACTAGTTTAAAAAGAACTTTTTGTAATCATTTAACTTATTGTGTTGTGTAAAATGAACAATTACGATCTAAAATGTACTAGTTCGAAATTGTAAATTCCCGGTAGAACACAAAACCGGGCAACATTTGCATTCATAACTCGATTTTTAGTGCGGGCCGACCAAAAGGCCTAATGAACCCTAAATGGGAGGAAAACTGGCATCGGAGGCCCCGAATCTCAAACAGAACGGCGGTCAAAATGTTACGCGAATATGTTTAACGGGCTACTGTATTTTCCATATTCCCGGAAAATCATACGGTGTTTCAATTATCCGGAACTGAGTGAGCGGTAAATTTATTCAGCTGGGCACAAAATTGTAGCCTGTGTATCTACCATTATAATCGGAAAACATGTCAATTGACAAATGATTTTTAGTGGTCGTTTTGAATAAAATCCAAATACCTAGTTAGAGGTTTTGATTTATAAAAAAAATTGTGTTGAAATTCAAATTAAGTTTGAAGAATGTATTGATCGGATTGGGTGGATCACTTTATCACGTGTACCCGCCAGAACTTAGACGTGTAACGAACTGGTAGATATCGAAGTTGTCCGCCAAACAGGACGGAAGTAACAACTCGGGACAGTTGCGCAGGCGATCGCCAACAGGGCAGGAAACGGCTTTGGCAGGGCCCCAGCGGCGGGACTCCGATAGCAACCGCGCGCCTCCGCTATCAGAAAGACCGCACATTCATCAAGAACGGTCGTGATCCATGGGCCTTCCACTCCATGAATACAATTTCCGAGGCACCTTTCCACTGCCATTACGCCGGTTCGGCCTACTTATTACGACCGTTTTCACACCATTACTTGTGTATACAAAGTGTTAAAGTACGTTTATTTCTTTTAGTTGTAGTAATAGTTTAGCGATCAATCATCTGCAGAATCCGTGGAGTAAATATTTTCCAAATGGAACTTGGTGGAGCGCAAAACCGACGGCGGCCGAGCCCTTTGTGCACAAGAACGACGTGCAACCCGTAGAGCTGAGCATTGGCCTGAAATGCATTACGCCTCCATCAAAGTTTAGGGCGCGGTTGGGTTGCCCGAGCACCACCACTCGCCCGATTTATAAAACGCGCGTCGCTCGCAGACCATTTCTCAGTCCGCTCCATCGGACGGCTTGCAACTGCAAACACTCTACGGGGCCCTGCGCTCCGATAAATTGGCTTAAGGTACCGGCGATCCGGTGAAATATCACCTTTCCGCATATCTGCAACGTGATGCTAAGCCCCGCCGGATCCAAACCGTTCCCTACAAAATGGAACGGCAAAAGGATACTCGTTACTCGGCTTCGGTTTGGATTAACTTCAAACGGGACACCCGTATAAAGTGATTGAACCGTCCGTGTCACTATTTTCTGTCACTTCTTAAATCAACCCAACCCCGAATACATCAATTCTCCACATTTATGTTAATTTTAAATTAAATATCCTTTCGAATATTTAATATTACAACGGCCTAGTATTCACTTCAAATAGAACACGCTCTTGAATCCGTAATGGACTGGTCGAAATGTCAGTTAGGGTCACTCTCGCTGCATCTATGATTAATGTTGACCCTCTCTGCGTAATATCGATTTTTGCTCGGACGAACGCCAATGAATACCAGTTGTTGGTTTATTTGTGCTTACACTGAACTACTGATATCTCTTGAGAGTAACGTTAATTCACCCGTTATTAACGATTCAGCGCAATCAGTATCGTAAAAGTGATTCGATAAACGTTACATTCATTACAAGTTTACATTGCTATTTGTTTAATTTTAGGTGAATTTATAAAGAAAGACCTTTTTAATTTTAAAATCTGATTTAGTTCTTGAGTTACAATTTTTTTTTTAATCAAAAATTTTTTTCTTGGCTTATTATAATTATTCACGAGTATGAAAAAATACGATGATTAATTACGTACTTCGGGAATAATCTGGAAAACTCTTTTATTATAAGAGAATTTTGTTATTGGACATAATCATATTATTGGATAAATTATTTATAATTAATTATTAATATTATTTCATATTATATAATCATATTATTGGATAAATATAATTCCATAATATTATTTGCTGAATATTTGCTGAATATGGCAAGTAGTGATAATTAGATATTATTAACATCACCAAATAAGATTAAGCAAGAAAAGAAAAACAAAGAGAAAAATAAAGAAAAGATACAAAAAGAGAGATAGAGAGCGACTAAAAGAAACTAAAAGAATCTGCCGGATATCAGTTGCCAACAAGTGAGAGCAGTTGAAGAGAGGAAAAAAAGAGAAAGACAAAGAACAAAGAATCAGGAAACAGCCAGTTGAAGGGCAAGCAAGTGGCTCTTTAAAACATGTCTAAAATTAGTAATTCTAGAAATATTACGAATTTCAGAAGGCAGTCCATTCCACAGCGCAATCGACTGTACTGTAAATGATCTATGATAAATTTCAGTGCTATGAACGGGAAATGTAAGAATAGTATCAGAACGTGAACGAGTAGCAAGCTCATGAGTTGATAATTGCTGGAACCTATCTGATAAGTACTTTGGGGTGCAGTTATGAAAGATTTTAAATAAAATGGTTAATAAACGAAAGGATCTACGTCTCTCACAGGTTAACATCTGAATGTAATTGCAATACGGCGTTACATGCTCAAATCTATTTAGGTCAAATATGAACCGGATACAATTATTTTGTAGCCGCTGCAATTTACTCAGAAGAGTCACCGAGAGATCGGGATAAACCGCGTCCGCATAGTCGAAGTGAGGAAATATAAGAGAGTAACAAAGATTACGACGCACCACAGGAGGAAGAGAGCAGCGAAGTCTTTTTAAAGAGTGGAAGCAAGCATAGACTTTTCTGCAAACATGTTGAATTTGCGGTTTCCAAGACAGTGCAGAATCCATAAAGACTCCAAGATTTTTAACTGTGTTAGAAAACCGTATGACATTACCATCCAGCATCAGATCACTGCAGGCAGATGAATAATCTTACCAAGTAATTGACGAGTTCCAAACACAATAGCTTGCGTTTTAACTGAGTTCAACTTAAGTCCGTATCTCCGAGACCAGTTCAAGACGTTAGATAGATCGTTATTAAGTCGCACAATAGCTGCCGGAAATTCAGCAACAGTAGTAGTAGTATATATCTGCAGGTCGTCGGCATACAAATGATAATTACAAGAGATATAATTAGTAACACTATTAACGAACAAAGAAAAAAGTAACGGACCCAATACACTGCCCTGAGGAACATCACATTTGATTGCACAAGCAGAAGAAATTGAAGAGTTAGCGCGTACGCACAAGGAGCGATGGGAAAGGTAGGATTGAAACCAAGAAACACAGGGGGGAGTGAATCCGTAGGCAGAAAGAGACGCTGAAAGAAGGCTGTGGTCGACAGAATCAAAAGCCTTGCTGAAATCGAGCAATACCAGCACAGTAACACATCTGTTGTCGCAGGCATACCTAATATCATCAGTAACTTTAATGAGAGCAGTAGTTGTACTATGCCCACTGCGAAAACCCGATTGCAACTCATTGTGTAAATTAAACCTCTCTAGAAATCCTTGGACTTGTAAATAAACTAAGCGTTCAAGAGCTTTTGATAGTACGGATAAAATTGAAATCGGACGGAAATCAGTGTTACATGAAGAGGACTTGGATTTGGGTATGGGAACGACATGAGCAACCTTCCAGACAGAGGGAAATAAAGACCGCTCAAAAGAAAAGTTGAAGATATGAGTTAAGGGAGGAAGCACTATATCCAGGATAGGAAGAAGAAGGTTGAGACCGATACCATCAGAACCCACGCAAGGGGACTTCGAATAAGTCAAAGCATCGCCTACTTCGATCGCGGTCACAAGCGTAAGAGAGAAGGAGCAAGATTTAAGAGAAGTAAGAATTTCATTAATTGTAGCCGCCTTAGTTACGTCATCGATGATCAGGGGAGGCTCTGCAAAAAAGTTTGCCATCGACTCACAATCAAGATCCATCTGGACTGACGGAGAATCAATCACTCCGAGACACCTCATAGTCCTCCAAAATGTTCTGGGCGCGACTCCAGACAGCCTCTTAATTCTGATTATGTTTTCTGATTATGGAATAATCAGAAAACGTTTTTTTAATCAATTATAATGAAATGTAAAAATGTTGAGATGAATGTGTTTGACCCGTTTTGAGATAAAGGGTATGATTTTTTGTAGCTTTCCGAGAAGCAAAAATTTGTTTCGGCATGCATGAAAACTGCAGGTCCGTATGAAGCGTTTGTATGTAAACCTCGACGAACTACGGGATGTTAATGTAGAGTTGGGGTACGGTTCCCGTAAAAATTAAAACTGCTACAATACTCGCTCGTCCAATATTAACATACGAACGTCAGTTTCGACGAGCAACATCATCCGGACCGGCGATTCGGCGGCTTCGCGTTATAAGGTCACCCTTTTATCATTCTGACAGGTCATTTCAACTCGTACTCACGAGACCATCACGTATCCCGCTTTATCTCATTTTCGTTGTGTTCTAATACGCACGCGCACCAACTTGTGTTGTATATTTTTGGAGGAGCAATGCAATTTTTCACGGTAAAAATAAGTTAATATACATCATTGATTTTTCGTGAGATGTCTGGGTTTAAAAGTGGTCGGTCCGGTTCTCGTGAAAGAAGAAACTTTTCGAGGCTGTTTTAATTCAGTCGAGGGGTATTCAACTTCCGGCCCGAGTTTTCCCTTAATTTTTGCCGCGGGCCGCATAAAAACTCCTCGAAATTAGACGATTTCTGGATTCTGCCAACAAAATCGCTGCGCAGAATTTCAAATAGCTAAACTCGTCTCGTTTTAATTTTGTTTGTTAAAAGTTTTTAACTAATTATTCTAATTTTTGTGGTTATAATAGTTTTATTTTTTATTGATTGGATTTTATCGTTTGTTTAAAATTTGGTTTATTGTGTGGATGTAATTTGGTAGAAATTTATTTAGTAAAATGCACAAAAATGGTATTCCATATCCCCGAGGCTACATAAACAGCAATAAACCGCGATTCCTCTCCGCTAGTTCTGGAAAACATTTATTCTAAGCGATACCGTGGCTGCGACCCCACTTATATAAATCGCACCGACGAGGTAAAAACCCTAGAAAAAGAGCACGAAAAGCGGAGGAACAAAGCGAGCACAGTTAGTAATCTGCGTCGCTGCTGCGGTCGGCCGCGAAAGAACACGCGGGATTTATCCCCATTTTTATTGCCGGCTTTATCGCCGTCCCGCACCCTCGGGTCCTTTCATATCCGTGCATTCGCGGACGTCACCCTTGACCCCGAATCCGCCGTCCGGATCTGTCAAACGTTTTCAACCGTTATCTACCTTTCGGTCCACGCAGACCGAAACAAACTCATTCACTCGGCCGGAATATTGCGTCGAAAAACTCAAAAACCGTCTCGTTGGATATTCCGGACGGACACTCGACGGTATCCCTGAAGGCCCCACGGACGAGATACTGCTCTTTGCGGAACCCCTCGGGGGATCGTTCTCTCACACACCAAATACAAATAAAACGTTGACACACCACGTAATATCACGTAACGGCGAGGATCAGCGATGCGCAAGTTTCCGTTGCAGTATGAGTGTCAAAAGTGCACACACTACCCACACTAACACTGGATGTGGATTATGTATGACCTGAATGTCAAAACGATTTAAAACCTCTTAAATCAGGTTTTCAAGTTTATTTTATGCGTTAACTAATTCATTGTTAATATCGACTAAAATGCACATTACATTGAATTATTTACTGCAAAATTTCTCTCATTATTGACCATGACCATCTCTATAATCCAACACTTACAAGCCATCACTCCTTTATGCATAGCTGATGTCGCAGTGGCTCATGAAAAGCTGTAATGATCAGGGACAATTTGAGATAGTAAGTTGCGTTGCTATAAGTAAATGAAGAATACTAGTAGTATAGAAACGCCGATTCTAGACTGGAAATTGCTCCTCCGCTCCTCCGTGACGTCATCCGCCCGATGTAAAAGGATAGGGGGGAGGGGTGTCAACCAAAGACTTGGGGAAAAAAATAGGTTGGTAGCTAGATATGGTGACTTTTTAAAAAAAAAGTAGCAGTCTACCTTGTCGGTAATGGTTTAGTTCCACTACCAACCACTAGGTGGCGCGTTACTTTTTTTTTTAAAGTCACCAGATCTAGTTACTTTTCCAATACCAACCTTTTTTTTTTCTCCTCAGCCTTAGGTTGGTACCCTTCCCTATCCTTTTACATTGGATTGATGACGTCACGGAGGAGCGGAGGAGCAATTTCCGGTCTAGAATCGGCGTTTCTATACTACTAATACTTATATCTTTTGGTTCAACTAGATTATCAGCTGTTAAGATGATATCGTCTGCAAAGGGAGGGGGCTACATTACACTACATTACATTACATAGATTACATATCGGGTAGGCGGACCAACCAACCTTACACCGTGACCCTAAGGATCTCTAAGGAATGTACCCCGATTGATAACGTTATCAAATTTCACCAGTCTAATGCTATTAACGAACATTAACACAATTTTCGTTTTAGATCCATTAATCACTGATAGTGATCCCGCCAAATCTGACGGCATTGATGATAGCACAGTATCAGTGCTTATAATGTCTTCCGCAGTCCATTGGTAGGACATGTCGGAACAGTTTTGGGTATATTGCTGAAATGTGTAAATGGTAGTTCCAGCCACTTCCTCTATATACAATTGCAAATAAGATAGGCCAATCAGAACATCCACTCCTACAGTTGGCGTTGTGCTTATCCTCCAAGAGATTGCCAATCCAGCTACACCATGAAATCGTTAAAGTTTACTGATAACTGAATGTCGGACTTTTCTATACCAAGCTGCTGCTCCGTATGTGATTATAGGTCTAGCCACAGTGACATAGAGCCAGTACAGTCTCTCAGGAGTAAGACCCCAATTTTTTGTATTTTTTTTCTATTTTTAGTTTTGTCTAGGATTACTCCTAGATATTTGACTTCCTTTGAGAAAACTTTGACTTCACCTTGGATAGTTGGGCGGATTAGTCCATCCAACTTTCGTCTCCTGGTGAAGGGCAGAACGATTGTCTTTTGCGGGTTTATCGATAGATTCTCTCCCATACACCAAGAGCAAATGGTATCTAGGGTCAGCTGGAGGACTTTGGATAAGCTTGGGAATGACGTCAAGCTGATGGGTTGAAAGGCATTAGGAGTAGGGAGGGTGTTGAGTCTCTAGCCATTTATGTTTATTCATTACATATTATTTAATATTGTTAATTAGTTGCTGTTCAAAAAGAAATGAATAAAAACGAGTAAAAATATGATCATCATTCGTCGTACATTTTCCGTTATAATAATTTTATTTAAAGTTGACTGCATAAAATGTGAGCTGATTTAAATTGTCCTCCCGTTCGTTATGACGTTCGGGTAGGGTGTATTTACGTGTTATTTGCCGGTGCACAGGCAACGAGGATTTCACGCTTTTTGGGTCGAGGCACTTTATTTTGCGCCTTTTGTCGGGACCCAGGTCGTATATTAATAGCATACAAAGTGCTGTATTTTGTCTCGGCCGTCACCGGGGGAGGAGGCCGCAAGAAATTCCCGAGAGATTTATCGCGCCCTGTTATACTGTCCGAAAGGGTCAGGTTGGAAACGTGGAATCTTTCTCTTCCCCGTTGAATTTAGTTTTAGTTGAAGACAACGAATAAATTTGTAATTTACTTTTTATTTCGGCTAATTGAGATTTAATTAAGCGTTTACTCAAACCTCAAACGATCGCGCCAGTTCGTGTAATTTACATCAATCGGCGGCGTCTTGCGTCTTAATTCGTTTGGGGGGAAAGCTCTTTGCCCACGATTAAATCCGTACCGAGACCGGGGTCGCAGATTTAATCGGAGTAATTTAGATTTCGGTATAGGCTCTCGTCGTAGTAGAGATGTCTTCGTCGTCTCGGATTCGCGATAACCCAAGTCCTAAATTGAGGCAAACCCCTAGTCTCAATCTTGAAACGTGTATTCAAAAATAATTGCGCGTTTAAACGAAAAATAACCCCCTCGCGTTATGTCCCGTAGATCCCGGTCGTAACTTTTCGCCGAAAGAAAACGCGCTTGCTTCATCACGAGTTGTGAAAGCTCGACGGAAGCCCACCAGGAAAGCACAAAAGCTCACCGCGGCACTTCGCGGCGAACGTCCAACTTTACTGCTGATTTATGAAAACGCCACCAGAAAGGGGGAGACTTTAACACCCCTTTTCCCACCCTAAACCATAACGTCATTTTCGCCTGTCGAATATGGACGAAACGAACGATTAGAAGATAGAATCGATGTATTCATATTTTTTAAATTATTTATTTAGTGCTTCAATCGAAAAGTTTCGAGAACTCTTCCGCTGCCTTCCCTGAATTTGCCTGAATATTCATGGGGAGTTTTGGATTATTTAAATTCCGTAACGGTGGCGTCGGCCCTTCCAAATTAATATTGATTCACTGTATTCGTGAGTATTTGACGCCGTCGTTCGTTCTGGATAATTGAAAAGCCGGATGCCGGGTTTATGCTTTTAATTGACTCATCATTGATAATGTAAAACGAAAAAATCTAAATGAAATTTCAAAACGATAATTGAAAGAACAAAAAAATGATTAAGATGAAATATACGTTTTCCTTTCCTCTTGGGAGAACCCTACACATTCGTTATTTACATATTTGACTTTCTAGTTCTGATCTTCCTCTCGTATGTGTGTAGGAAAAGTCTACGTTGGGGCGTTTCAAGAGTACCATTAGAGGCCTTCGTGTGTGCGAGGGCCAATATTGTAACCGTTTGGGAGCTGGGATCGAAATTTCGATAATTCACGTTTTCAATTTCCCGGTCAAAATTTACTTCGAGGCGGAGGGTGGGGGTTGTAAATAGTTTTGCTTTTGAATTTATTGGCGAACAGGTGGGAAAACGGGCAAATCGAGGAAAGCTACATTTTTACAGGAGTTCATTGAAAATGAAACTTGAAAAATTCAATTTGAATTCTTTTTTTTTCAGTGATACGGCCCTGTTAGTTTTCTCTTAGCAGCCGAGGCACATATATATAGAGAGAGAGAGAAGAGAGAACAGGCTCGATGTAGTTCAGGCCCGCAAATTCCAATTCCAACGACCGACCATTATATGTCAACTATCTGCTGCTTGCACGCAATTTTGAACGGGAATTAATATCTTGCGGCATCGCAGAATTCATCAACGTTGGGTTTTGAGCGATATCGACAATACAGGTGCGGATTAAGAGGAGAGATACATTTGAATGAATTAAAATAAGGGCAGTTTCAACATTTTTATATTTTTATTCAAAACTTAATTATAATTCCCTTAGCTAAGCTGATTAATCAATGTAATGCTGTTCATATTTTCCCTGATTGCTTAAAAATAAGTAAAGTGGTACCTGTTTTCAAAAGGGGGTCAATACGAACAACTAGTAAATTAAACAAAATTATTTACTGTATTAGAAATTTAATTAATATCGTTCCAGTAAATACAGTAATGACAGCAAACTATGGTTATTTTCATGCTCACTTATCATATGCCATTCACGCTTGGGGTCATTCTGCACATGCTGCTCGGGTGTTTAGCGCTCAAAGACGATATATCCGAGTGATTTCGAATTTAAAATTCTCTGAGTGTTGTAGAGAATTTCAAAAGACATGATGAGGTCCATCATTATGGAACCAGACACCATGATAACTTCATGATTAATTATACTCGCACTGAAAGAGCTAGGGATGGCACTAATTATTATGGAATTAAATTTTTTAATTTGTTGGCTAATCCCATTAAATTACTTGATATTAATAATTTTAAATCAAAGATCAGAGATTACTTGTCAGCGAGAGCATTCTACAGTGTGGATGAGTACTGTCTGAGCACTTTTGATGACCTAGTATAGGCCTTATCTCGCATGCCTTACTCGTCCGGATTTGTGCCGTCGTTTATTGTAGATGTAGTTTTAAGATGTTCTTAATGTTGTTAATTGACTAGCGGTAATGTTACATGTATTTTTTATTATTTTGTTTGTTATGTATTATACGCTTTTCTGACTTGCGCAAATACTATTGTATGACGTCGCCAATAAAGGTTTATTATTATTATATTATAAAATTTAATGATAAAATGAAATTTTTCTCGATTTCTAAACATTAATTCCGTGTATATTCCCGAAACAACTTAAGATTGTTTTCAAATTTTCAGATCTTTATAAATTTCCAATGTATGTATATTTTTTAATACATCTGGATGGAGTGGAATCGGCGTATATCGTGAAAACTTTAATGGAATTTTTTTTATTATATTATTGGTGTGAATTTCACCCACGTAGAAACTCACACCGTTATTAGTTTTGTTTAATTTGTTTTAGGGGGATATAAATGAAAATCAAAAACAAAACATAGTTTACCTTGCAAACATTACTTTATTTGATGCATTATGTATTTTGTAATATGCGGTTCTATGAACAACACAAATAGGGTTATGCATATTTGATCTATTATTTTACCCTGCCGCTGGGTTACTGTTTCAATGTGAGCCCTACATATTGGGCACGTAGATTTCTGTAAATATAATAAAATAAAATACAATAAAAAATATAACAATAAAAAAAATCTTACATATGTTAACCAAATAATACAACAATTTGTATGAAATTTGTGCCCGCAGCGTAATTTATAAAAAACATCCCCATTTTTCGCTTCTTCTAAACACACGCAACAAATGAAATCATCCTTTCCATTCCATGATTCTTCGTTTCTTCGCCTAATTTTCGTACGGTACACTTTAACAAACATTATCAACAACACAACTCCTTGGAAGAGAGCTCGAAGGGTTTCTTCGGTTAACATCGTGCTCGTAGGTACGACTAAACAGACAATGCATGTTCCCGGACTTTGAGTACTTTATACCTGTACTTAGCCCTGGAGGGATTCTTCCGAGAAATTTCTAGGTATAAGGAATTACCGTTTTAACACGTAATTTTGGAAGTTAATTTGGGCGAGATGTGAAACCTTGATAAGTTATTGATTATGGAATTGCCTTGAGACTTACTTAGGGTAAGTGACTATTAGGAGATCATAAAAGCCATTAAGAGAACGAATGAAACCGGTCTGGATAAATTTATGGACATTATAAATTTTGGAGAGTCTGCTTTTATTGGTTTTTCTTCCCTAATGGGGTTTGGTCTTTTAATTTAATTAATTAGTATTAAAATTTGTTAATGAATCGGAAAATAAAACAAAATAAAGGTAGAAATTTTGTAGCCGGAAAGTTTGTGTACGTGCGCGTTTGCCCACGTTATTGAATTACACTAACAATTTTCCTACGAACTGTGTTTCCCGAGCAAGTTGTTAATTACATAACTTTTTAGGTTGCAAATAACCGGGCATCTAATAATAAACTTAAGTTATTTAAATTTACCTCAAAACAAAAAAGATATAAAAATGTCAGCAGAGTATGTTTAATCTCAGCGTCGCACGCCAACCATATAATCTAGAAATTAACTTAATCCATCTCTTTACGTAAATAATCGCCCTGTATTACAAGGCAAACCCCCTGTAGATGTGATGGTGTAGCACATTTACCACGGTTGCCAACAGTACTGCACGTAGACGAGGGCGAAACGTCCAAGCGGATATTTGTATCCGACGCAAAATTAGATCCGTGCGGCAGACTGGATTTATTGTCCTCGGTAATTTCAACATTTTAGTTACATCGAAATTAGATACAAACTTCATCACATAAATTTAATGAATTGTTAATAAATAAAAACCATCTTAGCGTTATGTGGACCATAGTTGAGTGAACAGATGAGTTGGAGCAGCCTTTGGTGTAATTTAGTTTCTGAAGAAGGTTGTAACATGGCATCCGAAACGTTAAAAACCTTTTCAAAAGACGTACGGCTTAATCCGAAAGTTTCTTAGTCTAGTCTTAGTTCTAGTGATTATTATTATTATTGCTGCCGGACTAAGAGGAGTGGCCCCTCTCGTTAACGAAAGATCTATAAGATCTATTGTAACTTTAGCTCTCCAAAAGTTTAGGGCAAATGTAAGTTGTTAATGAACCTTAGTATTGCTCCAAGGTCTTGTTCCTTTATGCCAGTGTCAAAAGAGATTTGCCGAAAATTTTGTGTCTTAGGCGACGCAATTACACAGTATATGTTTCAGCCGTTTCGTCGTTGCAAAATCGACAAGTTTGATCCTCAGCTTGCCCAATGTGGAAGAGGTGGTGTTCTAGGGTAAAATTGCATGAAAGTACTGACCGAATACTCATTGGGTGTGGGTTAAGACAAGGCAATATAATGTTGAACCCAAATTGTTCATCACAGTACTGGAGAGTGTATTTAAACAACTGGATTGGACCCAAAAAGGTATAAACATTGATGGCAATACCTAAGTAATTTGCGCTACGTGGACGATATAGTCCTTATTTCTGATAGTCTTGGAGAGATGAAACTGATGCTGAAGTATGCAACTGAGACGGGCTAAATATCAACCAAATTTAGGACAAATCTTGTTCCAAGCTCTAACATCAATATTGGTGATAATGAATACTTCTATCTTGAATACTTTCGATGGTATGTCATTAATCCCTGATGCCTTTCCATGTTTTGACGCAGTGATTGCGTTTTGAACCTCACTAATTTATATAGGTTCCATGACACTATCCTTTCTTTGGTGTGACGGACTGCTGTCTATTTCCAAATCAGTTTCTATGCTTAACAGCTTTTGGAAATAATTTTTCCAAATGTAATTCATTTCACTATCATATATTATTTTTCCTGTTCCATCTCAGCATAGAGCTACGTGCGATTTGTGCCTTTATCTTAACTGTCTAACAAATTTATACACATTCCTGGTGTTATTAGCTTTAAGTGTACATATATTTCGGAAATGTTTATATTTTCACTACCGACCATTCTCCTTTACGTAATACTCTTCGAAAGTATTTAACGATTTCTTTAATGCTTGAAAAACAACTTTGAATGTCCTGAATTGAATATCAGTCTAATATTAATGACTAAATTCAGTTTTTGTGCTTCATTAATTCTTGTTGTTTGATTCTTTTCTAGTCATATTGCACTTCCATCAAATCCAAGATTCCAAGATCCATGAGATTGTTGATATCCAATTGAAAATTAAGTAGTTCGTTTAAGATCTTATTATTCTTCTTCTTTTCTTCAGGTTGTAACCTGTTTTTACGCATCTTTCATGGTGTTTCATTAGAGCTGGAAATCGAACTTCCTGGTCTCCCGGGATCTCTTTCTAGCTAATCTTTGGTCTCTTGCTGTCTTAATCAGCCAGGTTTCTTCCATTCTTTGGAAGTACTAATTAAATTTTTTTATTTTTCCCCTAGCAAATCTCATGACATCTCCGAGTCCACAAAATTCTTTTACAATTTTGTTCCTTACTCTATCTCTTCTTGTCTTTTCCACTATTGTTCTTAAAGTACTCATCTCTGTTGGTTCGCATCGCAGCCATATATCTTGGCCATGAGGTTCGTGTATCGAGAGATAATAATCAAACAAGCGAACTAAAGAGAAGGATGATACTCGCATGGGCCGCCTACAGGAAACTAAGAGACATCTTCATGAGCGATATTCCTGTATATTTGAAAAGAAAGGTTTTCAATCAATGCGTACTTCCTTTGATTATGACATACGGTTCCGCAACTTTAACATTAACGGTGGCCATTACCAGGAGGCTCAAAGTAACGCAAAGAAAGATGGAGACGTCGACCACATACGAAATGAAGACCTACGAAGAACTGGCGTAAATGATGCTGTCAACATTGTGGCAAAGCTCAAGTGGAACTGGGCGGATCATCGTCGCAAGAATGAGCAGTGGTTACCTGATAATACGTCTTCGAGCGTTGACAATTTCTCGTCTTCAACGCTCATTTCATCATGTTCCTCTACATTTTTGTTCGAATCTGTTAGATTTTTACTTGTATCACTTTTATATGTACTGTTTGGGTATTTACCCCGGCTTAGGGTAAATACCCATTTTATAAATACCTACCCGCCGGGTATTTACCCAGCGCTCATCACTCATCTGGATGCACCTTTCTGTCCCTTTTGTAACTGAGGGGCAATTTGATCCACTATTAGTTCTAGTTCTAGTTTAATGAAGAAGCGATACTTCGTCGTTTCCAGGAGGATAACACCTCAACTAACAAAGTGTGTGGACACTCATGTATTTCACAGACTTTGTACTTTTTATGATTAGTATAATTTTATATAGAAAACTTTTGAAACAATTTATCGAAAATGGCAACTTTGTATGATTAATATCAGTAGAGGTTACATATATACTAAAAGTTATCGAAAATTTCATGACGTTGCTCTCAGATCGTCCAATAATAAAATTCCTAATCTTGCACATCCGAAAAGTTATGAACCATATAATAAAACTATACCGGATGATGTAAATTTCAACCTTCTTTTTATCGCCATTTACAATTTTCCACCGTTTATTATTTAGTCTCCCCGTTAAATTGAGAACACGCTTCTCGAAAAGGGTTTTAATTAAACCATTTACAACATTTTCCGTTTCTCCATTCGTATACACGGACTCTTCGCTAGGGATTTTAGGGCGACTCGTCGGTCGGTGCCGCCGCTAGTTCTTCCGCGGCGCCGCCTATGGCCCGTTGAGCGAGAGAGAGGGGAGGCGTCGCGACGTCACCCTCACGCTGTCGTTTTCAGTTCGTTTCAGACTCCGACGTAGACACACCGTCTGTCGTTATTTCAAACAAAAAAGAAAAACAACAAAACAAAAATTTTTACTTCAAATTAAATAGAAAAGAAAAAAATTTACGATTTCTGGTAAACGTTGAAAGTGACTCTTCAATTTAGAGGTGGAACGAACAACATTTTGTGTCAAACAAGTGCGATCAACAAACCCGGGTAGGTACAATTTTTTATTTACTTTTGATTTGCATCGTTAACGTTCTTTACGCTTCCCACGTGATCTCGTCTTCAACAGTTTCTGACAGATCCGATCAATCAATTCTCAGTATTTACGTTGAGTTTGGTAAAGGTGAAAGGGCGCATCCAGCAACGTGTAAGAGGCCAAAGCGACCTAAATAGGATTAGTAAAGGGTAAACTTACCGGAATGAAATTCACTTAGCGTTAGTAACGAAATATACCACCAGGGGAGATATGAATTACGATTAAACCGGATCAGTTACAAAGAGATAACCAACATTATGTCTTCGTTAAAATGTTTAATTTAAAAAAATACTTCCCTAAGTAGTTGAAAAGAGTACTTACTAAATTTTAACATAATTTTCGGTAAAGCACTTAACACTAGGCCCTTATTTACATTGCGAACCCTTCATCCCCGAGTACATCTTCCTTAACTTAACCCTAAGTAGGGGGTGGAAACACTTTTCTCCGGTTTGGGTTTGGGGAAATTCCGTGGAGAACGCGGACTGGAAAGGGCGAAGAGAAAGTGGAACGGGGTAAACTGAAAATTTATTACATCCTAAACTTATTATCGCCATAATCGCGTAAGTCCACTTCTCCGAGGCACACACACGTGCACAGATCTTGTGAAAGGGAGGTGGCAAAGCTTCATTGGTACTTCATTAAACCACCCCGGTTTATGAAGTTCATCGCAAACTATACCTCCCCACCCTCCTATGTGATCTCCAACCTCTACAACCATAATTCAAAATCATTCTAATTGTTCTTGTAAAGTCGATTTTACACGAATTTATACATATGAATCGTATATTGTGTGAAGATTTTTATTAAAAATACTGTTTAGATTATATTATCTATTTAATAATACGGTACTAGTGTGCCCATTTTATAAAATAACATAACAACGCTATGTATAGGAAAGAAAATGTTATTGTTAGTATATTTAATCTTCATTAATTTCCTTTCCAAATGTTTTTTATTTCATCATTATATCTCAATTTGTTCTTGAGATAGGATTTTTTAAGTTTCATTCTTAAAATCAATAACAATCAAACACGCAGATAAATAATCACAACAATCATGTTTAAGGCAAATAAGAAATTATTTATGGCACATTAAATGGGTGAAAAAAAAAGCTTCATTTTTTTAGAGTTAAGTTCGCTAAACCTACATTAAATATTACATAGCTTCTAAAGTCTAATTCCTGTATGCGTTTGATGTTCGTTATAAGTAAATACGATTACATTCCTGCAACAGTTTGATTGCAGCTGATTCCGCATCTTCAGACATCTGCAAATATAATAATAGTAATACACAGTAATATACAACGTTGGTTGTCATATTTAAGCTTTGGTTATTTTGATCCAAGTATTGGTTCCCAAAAAAGTTAATTGGATTTACTTTTTAAAATCATCAAAGAACCTTTTGAAACGTTGTTGGTATTCTGCAGATCAAAAAGATTTTTTTAACTCTCAACGACAAGGTGAATTAGTGTGGTTTACGCAGTAGTAATAATGCAGCAGGAGGATACCGTAGATTTGTTCTTCTGAAATTACACAGTAATTGTCCGGAAAATTTACGCTCAACGCCGCCGGCTCGGAGCTCGAGATAGCGGTTTGTGTACAAGGTTAGGGCCATTAGGCAGCCATTTTGCGATAGGGTTTCGCTTAAAGACCAGATTTATATAGCCGCATACGTCCGCAAAATGGGCACGTGTTAGGATTTCGCGGGTTTACAGTTGTTCCTCGTAAACTATCCGAATTGGTGCGTATTTCTTTCGCACCTTACCGCTCGGTAAATTCTACCACCCTTCCTGATTTATTTGCATTCACATTTCCTTCGATAGTTAACCGTTTGGGTAAGTCGTAGTCATTGCAGTCGTCGTAGTCGGCGTAATCCATTAGCAGTTGGAAATTAAACTCGAACCAACGGAAAGGAGTCGAGTGTACTTTGCGATCTGTCAAATTCTTGGACGAAATCTCAAGTCGGCACCTACTTCTGGATCTTTGTTCTAGGACGTTTAAGTTGATTGAAAGTTTCGTTTTATTGTCTCGACTCTACTCGGAGAATAGGGCGAAAAGAACTTTAATCCACTTAAGTTTTCTTAAAGTTACATTTTCAAAAATCACGAAATAAATCATTCGCGCAATCTTAAGATATTTCATTTGAAATGGTGTTTTTACTTTTTTTAATAACCTCATAAACTAGTCAATAGACCATCAAATCCTTATCGACCCTCTTTTACTGGCTCATTTTCCCTTTATATCCTCCTCTCCGGTAATGTCTTTGGAAAGTTATAACTTGGAAAAATCTTTAAAGCTCTTTGATTTTCGCGTCCGTTCTTAAATTTTACTGCCGTCCGACGAAAGCGTGCATTCGGTCGGCCGTTACAAGAGTACAACAAGAGAAAACCATAAATCGAACGTAGCCGTAAACAAAACTGACGGCGCCCGTCGGGTTCTATACGATTCATTGCAAGTTATTTAGGCAATTGCACTTTTACTAGAGAACGTAAACATGTCCTTCGGGTTCCGGAAACCAACCTCTTTAAACTTAATTGCTTTTTTATGTAGTTAAACTATTAAAACACTTTTTGGATTTCTCCATGTAGAAATGAACAAGAACCGACTATTGATCTACCTACAACGTGAAACCTCGATGTATATATTAACTAATATTACGGTGTAATTGAGCGGAAGTTAAATTATAGTTCGCCGATACGTCACCGAACTAATAGAGTTGATGTTTAGTGTTTAAATAAATATCTATTAGACATCAAGCAAGATCGTGATGAATTTATTATAGGTACATATACAATATTTTCTATACGCATACACGAATTTGATTAAACTAACACGGGTGAAACCCAAAACCGGCTAACGTTGCGTGTAAAACAGGTGGCAAAAATTACGATAAAATAGATTAACTATGCAAAACGGTGGTCGCTTGTACCCAGTACGCTCTGGGCTAGATTATTACTAGCGCGCGGTAAATAACGGTTAATAATGTAATTCCTGTACGCGCAAATTGAATTTATAGGTTATGCAATTCGAACGCCGACGTTAATATATTTATTACAGTATGACCATTTTATTAAAAAATATCCGCTTATGGACCTTCCTTTCGTTATTGCAAATTTGAACCTGCACATTATTAACATCATAACGAATAAAAGAAAAATTCTATAGATTTATAGTTTCGAGATAGCAAATAGCTACAGTAACAACCAAAAAGAGTTATGACCAGAACTTCATTGCAATCATGGAACCCGAACTACACTGTTGGAAATAATTCACGAGCACACCCTGTATAATCTGAACGCGTGTGTCTAGCGCAATAAAATTTGGTATGGAAGTAGTACTAAAGTAGCATAACTTACTCTCACATGGAGAACGACACAACTCTGCTGGGAGGAGAAACATCAATAGCGAGAGTATCCTCCGTGAGCTTCGCGTACCATCGCTACACGACGTGGCATGGAGTCTATAAGTCGCTATATTGTAGCGAGAGAGATGGCCAACCATGCCACTTCAACCCGCCTCCATAGCTCCTCAACGTTAGCCGAGGAAGCCGAATAACGTAGAAGTCTCCGACCAGTCATGTCCCAAACATATTCGATCGATTTCAGATGCGGAAACCGAGCTAGCCATGGAAGTATTCGTATACGGTGCTCTTCCACAAAGGTCTGTACAACACGCCCGATGTGCTGTCGTATGTTGTCGTGCATGTATAGCAGACATGGGAGCCGCCGAACATAGGGAAGCACAACGGACCGTAGCACCTCATCTACGTATGATTGACCCGTCATGGTCTCCTATACGCGCAGTAGACGTGTACGTCCACCATATGTAATCGCACCCCATACCATAATGCTCGGTTGTCGGTGGATAGGGCGTTCTTGCACACACTGCTCGAGTAGACGATCATCACGGCTCCGACGAACTACAATTCGCGCATCACCGGTGCTCAATTCGAATCTTGATTCATCAGAAAACAAAATGTCCCTCTACTCGGCAACCTACTAACGCCTAGCGTCGACCCACTCGTGACGTACGCTGCGGTGCTCGGGTGTTACTGGAATCCGCTGCATCACACGACGCGCGCGCCAGTCCACTATCTACCAAACGCCGCCGTACAGTTCGCGTAGTAAGTGCGCCTTTCCCTGCCAGTGGCCAAACAGCTCCAAGTTGCCTTGAGGAGGACACACACGACGCTAAAGCGCTAAGCACAAGAGCGCGATCCTCGTGTGATGGGGACGCGCAGGGCCGTCCCGGCCGTGGGTAAAGGTACCTATGTCCTACCTCAGACCACTCGAGACTCACTACCGATAACGACCACTCGAGACGACGCGCAATTTCACAGAACGATACACCCTCAATGTGCATACCCACAAATATTAATCGCTCAAACTCGCTTAAGTAACGCGATCGCCCATCCATTGCGCACAGAGTACGATAAGAATGTGGTCTCTCACACCACACTAAAAACGACCGGTATTTTCCATCCACTTCGGTCTCCATAGCGACGGAATGTTCTACTTGGAAGAGCGGCTCAGTCAAAAATGCCGCGACGGAACAACTCGAAACTCCCTGAATAAACTCGTCTACAGTAAACCTTTGTGCTCCGCAAATATTATGGATTTATCTTCATGCGTTCAGATTATATAGGGTGTGCTCGTGAATTATTTCCAACAGTGTATAACTAACACTACAACTAACACTAGAAATAACACCAGACTTAGAACTAGAAACATTCGGGTTATGCGTCTGAAGATGCACGGCTAAACCCAAAACTTTTTAGTTCAAGGTCTAGTGTCAGTTCTAGTTTTAATTGTTGTGCAACGCTAGACCAAGAACTAGAATCATTCGGATTTAGCGGTCTTAAGAGACGTACTGCTAAACCCAAGTGTTTCTAGTTCTAGGTCTAATATTAGTTCTAGTGACAGTACAACAGTGTAAAACTAGAACTATTACTAGACCTAGAATCAGAAACATTCGGGTTTAGCTGTGCGTCTTTTGAGACGGAAACTCAGAGTTATCATAAGAACGTCACCTTTTCCAAGCAAAACTTTTCCTTTGCAATACTACCCAATGCTTGTACTATTAAGCTTTGTTGCATTTTAAGTGGGATAGTGCACGCGCTTAATAGTTTCGTAAACTATGGTTACTGCATTCAAATATTGCGAATTATGTGAAATTGTCGAATTAAACTATATGTCGAACGTGTATACATACAGGGTGCCCATTATGTATGGAATATTGTATATATCTTGGCAAGTATCAACTTTATAAAAATACATTTTATACAAAAGTTGGTTAGTATTTTATTTGCCATAATAAGACACCATTCAATTATCAATTATTTAACTGCAAGGCAGTGGCCCAATCTATCATAAAAGGCTTGAAAAGAATTTCTTAGCGATCTGGGAGAAATAGCTGCAGCTTCATCTTTTATTCGTTGCTCTAATTCTGTCAGATTTTGAGGTCGGTTTACATAAACTTTAGATTTTAAATATCCCCAGAAGAAGAAATCGCAAGGTGTAAGATCCGGAGATCGGGGTGGCCACTCTACAGACCCTCTTCTGCCTATCCAAAGGGCCGGAAATACCGTATCTAAATATCGGCGTACATCTAAATGATAGTAGAGGTTGAAACCAAAGATCATCAAGATTTTCTTGGCAAGCTGGGATAATTTGCTGTTGCAATAATTGTAAATAACGGTGACCAGTTAGAGTACCTCGAATAAAGAAAGGTCCAATTATGTGATCTGCACAAATTCCCACCCATACGTTTAATTTCTGGGTGTTTGAGTATGATTTTGAATCATCCAATGGGGATTTTTAGCGGCCCAATATCGAGAATTTTGCTTATTTACATTACCATTTAAACAAAACGTAGCCTCGTCAGAGAAAACCATATTATTGAGAAAATTTGGATTGCTGTTGATTCGCTCCATCATAAATTCACAAAATTCAACACGTCGACCGTAGTCATCTTCGGATAATTCTTGCAATAAAGTCGGTTTGTACGGATGTAAATTTTCTCCATGTAATGTTTTGTGTATTGAACCTTTACTTAGAGCATGGTTTAAACATAACTGACGAGTTGAAATGTTTGGATTTTCTTCGATTTCTATGAGAATATCGATCTTTTTATCTTCATCTGTTGCAGATCTCTGCGGACCAGCCTTTGGCAGATCTTTAACGTTACCAGTTTCCCTAAAACGTTTCGAAGTTTTGCTAACTACTGATTGAGTGATTGGTTCTCGATGTGAATAACGCTCATTGAAAATTTCACATACTTCTAATTGTGTTCGTTTGCGATCCCCATAACCGACCATAATTAAAATTTCTATGCGTTCAGTTTCTGTTAAATGAACCATTTTTCCTTTTTTGATCTACCAACTTATTTAAATAAACAAGATCAATAGCTTACATTCAATTGTTAGGACAAATAAGATTTCGGATATCTAGATTCATGTTATTGGCAAAATTAACTTAATAAACTGTTTTTACATTTTTTTCAAAAATTTTCTAGTATAAGCGTACTAAAATTTTACGTCATCGTAAAGAGAAAAAAAAATCTCTATCAAATGAGCCTAACGAAAGGGTACATTGCCATTTAAAAAAAATTAAATGTTATTCGTTGCTCATTTGTTTTCTGAAATAAAAACAATTGAATGGTGTCTTATTATAGCAAATCAAATATTAAACAACTTTTGTATAAAATGTTTTTTTGTAAAGTTGATACTTACCAAGATATATACTATATTCCAGTATATGAAGGAAGTATATAGCGCTAGTTTATCAAACAAGAATGTACAATTCAATTCAATCAATAATATGTCGCGTCGTTTCATATGAAAATCATAATGTTATAAAATAAGCTTGAGCTTTATCTTCGTACGTCAATTATCTAAATACCGAATTCAATGTTTCAACAGCAACTTTCAATGATTATCGATCAAACGCCTGGGTAAGTGATGTTCTTGTTGACAGGCGTTGACATTCGCCTGTTCGGGCCTATAAATAACTCGCGATCAACCTGGTCGAGAATGTTGGGGCGGTTCTGGCGGGATTACAACGTCATCAGGCATTCGAATGTCATTCGAAGGCTGCTGTACGTTTCGTGGATAATGCAACCTGCACTTTGCCAATTATCTGTACGTATTCGAACAGCGGTCGACCATGAGTATCTGTCGGCGGCTTCGCGCTATCGATTTTGGCGGAGGCGCCGGAATATAAAGAGTATATAAAGAGTGAATAATGTCCGCGTTACGTCCAAACGGTTTCATCATAACGCGAATTTAAAAGAAAATTAATAAAAAAGGGTATAAAGAAGGGTAAAAAAAGTAAATATTTTTCCATAAATATGGGAAATAACGAGACGCGCTTCGTTGATGCTTTCTAGTTTGACAAGCTTTCAATCCGCAATCACATATTCATAAAGCCGGGGACGGAAAGCCAGCTGTGTTTATATTAATTCCCGGCAATTTGAGTGCAGAGACGAAAAAAGAGAGAAACTGAGCCCATCGGTTGTGCACATCATGTATTTATTCATACGTCTGCTTTTAGCGTTATTTATTTTCGAGGCGAACACATATACCGCGACGGCGGCAGTGGCGTAGCATCGATCGACCCCGAAACTGGGGGGAAACGTGAAAACACGACGCGCAATTAAAAATACCTCGAATAGAATTATAATAATATTTCAATAACGAGTAAACTAGTAAATGTAAAATGATAAGGACAAGTAATTAGAAAAACGTTAAGTTTCTTAACTATCTCGAGTTGGGATGTTATTTAATTTTGAAATGCGTTGTTGATTATGTTATGTTTGGATTCAAGGTTACAAAAAAAATCCTATATGTATTCATCAGAGGATGAGTCCATTATGACGATGGGCGGGCATTTGCCATACATATAAATTGCGCCCTAATGAGCACGGTGGCAAATTTATCATTTACGCGACCGATGCTTCTGCGACAATTCGCCCTCCTACTGCACTCATTAACGTTAATTTATAATTTAATAAATTTGACCATCGACAAGCTCGCCCCTAATGCGGACTCGACGTCTCTCTGCGCGCTCAATAAATTAACAATTGCGGCGTGACAGTTCGAAATACGTTCGCGCTGCGACCAGATATTCGCATTATTTTTTGCGAATCATTTTCAATTATACGTAAAAACTAGAAAACTGAGCGACGTTGATGTTAATTCGCATAGTATTACAATCAGATCTGACTCTTTCTGGGAGTTTCCACTCCCAGAAAGGCAATTTTAAACGACGCGATTATACGGAAAGAGTAAACAGACGGGATACTTGAAATTCCCGAGTTTTTCCAACGCCCCGAGGGTTGTTCGTCGTTTTTCCGGGACTGCCGGGATTGAGTTGGCCGCGTGCCGATAAGCAAATGCGAAGGTCCGGGTCGATAATTCTCAACGGGACGAGTGCAGTGCACCTCTGATTTCCACTAGGACCAATAAAACGCGGAGCACAAGTTTAACAATATATATCGCCAATTTTCATAGCTGATTTATGTTCGTTACTTTCTAACTCTTTTCCCAATTAATCGTGCTCACACTCGAAACAAACCAACCCCTAAATTTTCTCACCCGAATCACGCAATATCCCCCATCTGGCGCCCTACAGTTTACTGTCAGCACAAAAACGTTATAACTGCCGAGGACCCGAAATGGATCCCTCGTTGGGGATATTTTAATATTTGGGACAATGGAAATGATGATATAGGGTTGGTTGCGGTATGAACGAATATTTCGATTTATCACATTCACAACCAAAACCAGTGTTTACTATCATCTATTACCAATAAATATACAGGGTGATTCATAAGTAATGGGCCAAATTGTAAATGTACGTTCAGGAGGCCAAAATAATAATATTTTCATTAACAATAATGGGTCTTAGTCTGCTCCTTACTGAGATACAGGATGTTAAAGCGAAAAAAATAAAATAGATTTTTGTTAATAGATCAGCTACTTTTCTACATAATGACTCATAGTTGACTTATAGTTTTTGTAAGGGTAAACAATAATGTGTGAGAGGATTTGAGTTAACTCGTAGATGTCGCCACATGCGCCATATGAATTAGATGAAATCAGCTACAAATTTTTTATCGCTCATTATTTTACAACATACTTGTTTAATTTGGATAGCCCCATCATTTCTGTAGAAAAAATCTATACTTGTTTGATCTTGAAAATATTAACGATTTTCGAGATATTTGAATTTTACTAATTCACAACACTACATTTCACGGTGGTCGACGTAGCATTAATCTGTTAAGACACAAGCATGGCATGGAATGTTGACATTTACCTAACCGTAATTGATAATTGATAACAATATTAAACTGAAACCATAAAAAAATTACGTAATAAAACAATTTATTGTACGCCAGTTAATAAAACGAAATACAACATTAGAACAGACTTGAACTAAGACCACTTACGACAACTGTTATCAAAACCTACATGTTAATGTTGTGCGAAGTTAAATTAAATTTAAGCTTAATTATGAGCTACTGCAAAAGGTTTTCAACATGACCACCACCAGCATTTATACACGCATTTAACCGTTTGGTTAAGGATTGTCTGACTTTAAAAAATGTAGCAGGATTATTTCGTATTGAATTGGCTGCATCTTGAATTCTATTCCATAACTCGTCTCGTGTATTTATAGTAGGTTCAGCATAGACCATTGATTTCATGTAACCCCACACATAAAAATCAAGTGGATTAAAATCGGGACTGCGAGGTGGCCACTGAAATTCACTACCACGTCCAATCCAACGGTGAGGGAATGTTTCATTCAGATGTTCGCGCACAGCACGTGAAAAATGTGGAGGAGCACCGTCTTGCATGAACCACATATTTCTTCTTAGTTGTAATGGAAGATCTCCCAAGAGGTCGACTAAGTCATTATTTAAAAAAATTAAATATGACTCTCCATTTAAATTAGGAGGTAATTCAACTGGGCCCAGTAATGTATTGCCTATTACACCGCACCACACATTTATTTTAAACTCGTGCTGGAAATGTCTATCTTTTTTTAAACGAGGGTTTTCGGTTTCCCAGGCATGACTATTTCGCCAATTAAAAACTCCGCGTCTGGTAAAGGTTGCTTCATCCGTGAAAAGAATGTTATTTAGGAATGTTGGATTATTATTCAATTTTCCTTTTAGCCACTGACAAAATTGAACTCTGATTCGATAATCTGTTGGAAGTAAATTTTGCACAGGTATAAAATGATAGGGATATAAATTTTCCTTGTGTAAAATTCTAGTCACGGATGGTTGGCTTATTCCAGTTGCTGCAGACAATCGACGAGTGCTTATTTCAGAATTTTGCGCAATTCTTACCAAAATTTCATCTTCTTGCTGCGGAGTGATAATCTTAGGACGTCTTGTATGATATTTTGGACGAAATGAACCTGTTTCACCCAATCGATTATAAATATTTTGAAATATCTTCCGGTTTGGCTGCCTTCTGTAAGGGTACATTTCACGATATTTTCTGGATGCTGCTTGCCCAGAAAAACGTTCTTGTGCGTAAACGCATAACATGTCTCTCATTTCTTCGTTTGAAAAGTGATTATGTCTCGGCATTTTGATTTATGTTAGGACAAGAATGAATCAGTTTACTTAACAATAAAATGTTTTAAACTATTCATTAAACATATGTTATATTCATTATTCATATGGCGCATGTGGCGACATCTACGAGTTAACTCAAATCCTCTCACACATTATTGTTTACCCTTACAAAAACTATAAGTCAACTATGAGTCATTATGTAGAAAAGTGGCTGATCTATTAACAAAAATCTATTTTATTTTTTTCGCTTTAACATCCTGTATCTCAGTAAGGAGCAGACTAAGACCCATTATTGTTAATGAAAATATTATTATTTTGGCCTCCTGAACGTACATTTACAATTTGGCCCATTACTTATGAATCACCCTGTATAAATCAACATTTAATGGATTTAAAAAAGTTGGTTCTTGTAAAATATACAGTTCATTACTTCGGGAATTCCATCATACCCTCTCGGAATTATCGGGATTTTCTGAAAGAAATTGCTTGACCTAAATTCAATGCAATCGGTAATTTGGTAGTAATCTCGTTCGGAGTTTATTTTCGCGACAAAGGCTGCATTAGGCAAACCGGATATTTTTATACAATAATTCGTCGTAGCTGGGAATTGTAGAACTTCTTTGATAACAAGTTCTCCGATGGCGCGCAACGAGTACTGATAATTTCAAAGAGGGGGAAGCTCGGGGTAAGTTTGATTTATTTTATGGGTCCCGTTTCGAAAAGCAATTACCGGTAGGTGGAAACCGCTGTAAGGACAAGGAATTAAGGACGCTGCGAGATTCCATTGTAAGAAGAGATAATAGGATTAACAATTGAATACCGATTGCGGGGGATCCCCGTTATGACCAGACCGTCCTACACGGTTTAATTAAAATTAAATCTATAAAATAAGAGCTATTAGTTTTACGTTTCAATTCCGGGTTGTGACGCGGTCGCGGTTTTGCGATATAACCGGGAGATTAAATTAACGATAAAAAGTTTTCAATTCGCTTTTGGTGAGTCGCCTTTTTACCACTAACGAGGTACGTTTTTGTCGTAATCACCTGCTGCCCGCGGAATTTAGCAACACGGACGGCATTAAACCCATAATAATTTAAGGGGACGGCACTGCACGTTAGCGGGTAAATAATGCCACCCTCCTCTTTACCCTCGCCCACCCTCATCGCTTTACCGTAGTCGCGCCCGCAGGCGACCATGTTTTCGGTTAAATAACGTAATATATAGATGGCGTAATGGTTATGGTCGCCCGGTAAGGGGTAGTTAAAATATCCGGGATTCGGTTTCGGATACCTGCAGGTGGTTTAAGCTTAAAACCACATCATTATCATTAAAAATAAAAATCGTTAATCAAAAATCTTTATTTTTCTAAATCCTCGGACTGGATTTTTGGGTATCGATCGTCCCTTAAAAAGCGGTTAATCTAAATTACAAATTGTCCCGCGAAATGTCCACTTAACCCGATGCCATGGAACGCTATCGGAATTCTAAATTCCATCGATCGCGGATTACGCGAGCAAATTACTCCACTTTCAAAGTGGGTTTTATACAAGGCCGCGCCGTTATTTAATATAACCACGATTCTTCGTTCATCCATTTCATAGTATTGTGTATAGTCGTCCAAAACGAAATTGCGGAGGATTTACTTCCCGATCGATTTTAAATCCACTGTTTTCAGAGTCGACTGGTGGCCTTTGAAACCCAAATCACGCGGTCAAGAGGCTTTTGAGCTTCGTACTCTTTCCTTTTTGCGTTACGAAATCCACCGGTCTGAGGTTACCCGGGGTTCCCTCCATCAGCGAAAATCGTTGACAGAAGAAGAGCATAGCTTCAAATCCGGGCGCGAGTGTAATCCGGGACACGGTAGGTCTCAGTCGACGAGAGACGACGTTTAATTTCTGGGGCAAATATGCGCATTTTTAACGTGCGGAAATAGGAATGGGAGGCGACCGACTTCATCGAGTTCATACATTTTAATTCCGCGCTTCACACGCCTTAATTTTCGCAATGGAAAACTTTAATAATCTCACCGGGCAAAAAAAAATAAATGCCCGGCGATCCAGTCAAACTACCCCCGGACCAAGCTATAATAAAACTTTGTCGCCCCCATAGTTCCCGGGAAGTTTTCCGGGAAACTGTAAAGACGCCTCGTTACATCGAGTCCTGGCGCCGGCTTTAATGTCCGCGAGATGGGACCCGCGACCCGCCGGAGTTGTAAAAATTTCCTCCTTCGAAGATATCCTACTTTTCGTAGCCATTCAATTTCCTAAATTCGAACTCGTTTCGAATGTAATTAATTTTTATCATAAAACTTTTAACATTTAACCCAACCACATTTCGATTACACTATTACAATTTACAATATTACCGTGACGTTATTAAATTACCTTAGGTCACGTCACTCACAATGATAAACAGCGTGTACATACATGTTCGTGCAACCCTATTATATCCATCAAATAGTTAAATGAAAAAACTGAATTATAGTGGATCTAATAATATACAGGGTGTATTTGAATGACTGCAACAAACTTCAAGATATGAACGACTTCAGCTCCCTCTAAAACACTACACCCCTCTAAAAATGACGGAAGATTTTGGTTTAATTTTTTTTTCTCAAAATCCATAAACGCTAGGAAAATGAAATTTTGGGAATATGTTTAACTCATAATAGGGCACATTTCGCCCTATTTGTACTTTCAATTTCAAAATTTCATTTTCCTAGCGTTTATGGTTTTTGAGAAAAGAAAATTAAACCAAAATTTTCCGCCATTTTTGGAGGGGTGTAGCTCCTTATTGGAGCCGAAGTCGCCCATGGTTCATATATCAAAGTACCTTTAAAATTCACTAAAAAATCGCCCCTTAAAGTTTGTTGCAGTCATTCAGATACACCCTATATATATCACATTTCAGTTTGGATTTTTTTTGTTCAATTACTTTAATATAAAAGGATTGGTTTTATCGTTGTCAGAAACAGCCCCGGATCTACAATATTTTTTAAGCGGGGCAAAAACTGAAAAATGCCGCCCCCACCCACTTATATTTATTTTTACCTTTATATCTATATAATTTCAGCTATCAGATGTCCATTAATTGATTGACATTTGGACATAGCTTACATAGGCCTTCCGGAAATAATGCATCCATCGCTGTTCTTTCTGTGTTAAGCCTATTTATTCACAGATGTATAGACATGAACGTGAAGGATAAATATTTTATACACAGCACAGGATATTATTTAAAATAAAAATATGTATAATAAAAATAAAAATCAAATATATTATAGCTTTTGTGAATTGAAATTACAATTTTACTCTTTGAGCTTATTGTTCAGCAAATAAATCTATGGCCTTGTCATAATTTAACTCGTGTGCAATTCGATTTTCTATATCTAAGATTGCAAGACTCGATAAACGTTCTTGGCACATAGAAGATCGAAAATAATTTTTAATTAGTTTTAGTTTGCTAAAACTTCGCTCACAGCTTGCGGATGTAGTAGGTAGCGTACAGTAAGTTCGCAGGGCAATACAAATATTAGGAAAAGCATCTTGCAAATCATGCGCATAGATCTGTTGCAAAAGATAGAAACCGTTATCCTTTTTTATATCACCAAATAAAAGCGGAGCTTGCTCTTTAAAAACGTAGAGTTCCTGGCAGAATTCAACTCGCTCGTATTTTTGAGCCAGATCTGCTCAATACTTTTGCAGTTCTTCAATTTACATTTTCAAAATATTAGTACCATTAAGAAAAGCAAAATTCAAATTCAGCATGGTAGCACAATCAAATCTCTTTTTAATTTCTGATATTATTCGATCAAATACCATCATTATTTCTTTAGAAAATAGTTAAACAGGTTGGAGTGTTTGTAATTCGTCTTCACACATCTCATCGAAATGTTTTTTACGTTTACGTTTGCGGATATTCCATTATATTTTGTCTCATTTTTTGCAAAGTTTTGAGCAGACCATCCATTAGTGCGACGGAACGGGCAAGGATAATATCTTCTTTCTGAATTTCTATATTCACTCGATTGATTTCGCGGAGAATATTCGCCCAAATAGTTAAATTAACAATAAATTTAAAATCCTTTATAGCAGTTAAGAGATGACATGCCTCGTACTTAGCTTCTGGAGCATGAGAAGTTTGCTTAACTTCTTCTAAGGCTTCCGCTATTTCTGGCAAATTATTTAATAGGGCATTCACAGCAACATGTTTCGCCGGCCATCTCGTCTGACTACTTCCTTTTAAATTTGTTTTAACGCATTTTTTCATAATGTCCCACCTGGTAGCGGAGCCAACAAAAAAGCAATCTACTTTTTGAATCACTCCAAATAGGTTAATAGCTTCCTGGCATGATGAGGCAGAATGAACACCTACAAGATTTAAGGAGTGAGCCAAGCACGGTACGAACTTGGCCAACTCATTCTTTTCTGCAATCCTGGCTTGTACTCCTTTATGGATGCCGGCCATATTGGTCCAATATCTAAATCATCAACTGCCAATTTTTCTAAAATCTGTTGACAAATGTCCTCTCCTGTCTTTCCAGCAATTTCTATGAAATTAATGAACCTTTCTTTTATTTCACACACATCTCCAGTTCTTTTTACATATCGAATTACCTGGCTCATTTGTTCTGTATGGGATCTGGAGTGCAGTCGAACATTATAGTGTAGTATTTGGCTTCTTTGATGTCATTTAAAATGCTATTTCTAACTGTTTTTTGCCATTATGTTAATCATTTCATTCTATATTGTCTTTGATAAATATGATACTTATCCCTTTTTAAGTGTTCTAATTGAAACTTAAGAGTTGAATTATGTTTGGCGAGCAGGGAAATTAAGTTCAAGAAGTTACCTTGACTAGGCTGAGGACATTGTGTGATGAGAAGAAAGGCAGTTTGTGGATAGATACAATACACCATCCATAACAATACGCAGGATCTGTCTCCATTTTTCTTTCTCTAAGTGAATTACTCTCTCAATGTCTTGATCAATACCCTGGCATGATTTCATTTGTTGTACCCGTGTTTTCCACTTGATCATACACTCTTTGGGCATTTGAGTTGCCTCGTGTTCGGTTAATCTCTCTGAAACTTTTTTCCAATTAATAAACCCTGTAGGACATAATGCAGATGTGGCGGTAGAAGACGGTTACTGGTAAATCTTGCAGCACGCACAAAAACTTGCATTTTTTGTCTTAGAAAATATAAGCAAAGATCTTTTAACCCTTTCGCAATTAGCCAACGTCCTGTACCGCATAGAACATACTTGTACTATTATTTATTCCGTGGTCAAAGTTAAGTAAATGATGAGTTGCCTATTGGTCTGTAAAGTATGAATTTGGCCGCCCTATGAACTTGCCGCCAGGGGCATAGACCCCGGCTTGCCCCCCCCTAGATCCGGGGCTGGTCAGAAACACAAATAAAAAACTTGAGGTATAAAATTTTAATTAAATCTAGCTTTTAATGGAATCAATCTTTTATTCCTATTCCGAAGTACCAATAGATTTTAAAGTCCCGTGATGCTGCATTTGCTTCTGGTTAATGATAAGACAGCTTTAATTATATAGATTGTTTTTAAGTCTTTTGCAACTACAGTGTGTCCCCGGATTGTGTCCCCGTAAGGTATAATTGACGATAAATTTTTGAATTCAAATTCCATCTTTTACAATTAAAGTCTGGATGTCACAAAACGAAATATAACCAAGTTTTACGTCAAATGTCCTCAAACTACCAAAGTTAACGCAAGAAGTTTGTCAACCGTTGCAGGTAAAGTGGTCTTTCTGAGCAATGTACAACAAAAGTTGATTAAGATAAAATGTTTGTTATGTTAAATTATAGCCATATGCGGAATTTTATTAATTTAGCACATAAAAGAAAAAATTAGTTTTTTCTTGAAAATTTTTTTCTAATATTCCGTTTTACAATAAAAATAAATGATCTGAGTGAACTAACAATTATCATTTGATAGCTTAGCTTTAGCCTATTGTCAAATATTAATTGATCATGTTTACATTACAACATAAAATATTTATAGTGCAGTGCTATGGATTGTGGAACATTAGTTACAATGCAGTTTTAAGGCAATTTGAGGAAAAATTTGGATTTTTAGTACTACAACAACAATTAAAAGAGTTGTTAAAAAATTTCAGAAACAGGCAATGTGGAAAATAAAAGGAAGGAAAAAAAGCTTTTAGATGAACATGATGCGGGGTCGATTGTTGCAGTAACAAACGCAATGGATTACGGTAAAGTATCGTTAAGAAAAAGGGCAGTTCAAGTCGGTATAAGTAAATCCCATGTACAAAGAATTTATCGAGAAAATAAAATATTGCCGTACAAACCAAAATTTAACTACACTATCGAATTAGGTGATGAAGCAAAACGTTTAGATTATTGTTTGTGGCTTGGGTACAAAATTTTGAAAGACAGAACTTTTTTAAAAAGCATAATATTTTCGGACGAAGCATCGTTCACCACTAATGGAGTGGTTACATCACAAAATTGTCGATTCTGGTCAAAGACTAATCCACATTATCGCATAGCTTGTGTGCTGGTGTGCTGTTTCGTGGGACGGTGTTATTGGACCTTCCTTCATAAACGGCAATTTGAATCAACACCGATATTTGGAAATACTAGAAAATTGTTTATTTAATTATCTTCACGGCGTGGATTTAGAAAAACGCAATAAATTATATTTTCAACAAGATGGTTGCGGCCCACATTCGACTATTTTAATTAGAAATTATTTAAATACGTTATTTGGAAAAAATTGATTGGTAGATGTGGTCCGCAACCATGGCTGCCAAGAAGTCCGGATTTAACTATTATGGATTTTTATTTTTGGGGTTATGTAAAACAAAAAGTGTACACTGAAAATTTTAATAACAATTTAGACCGTTTCAAACAAAAAATTGAAACTGTTATTAGAGAAATTCCGTTGGACCATATTTGAAAAAGTTATAAACAACGTCGGAAAAGGGCTGAATTATGTGTTAGTGTTGGTGGTGGTATCATTGAAGAAGCTTTTATGTTAATTTAGTTTAGATTGAAAATGTTTTGTTAATCTTATGATTTAAAAATCTGCATTTTGCTTTTATATCCTAAATTAATAAAATTCGGCATATCGCTATAATTTAACATAACAAACATTTTATTTTAATCAACTTTTGCTGTACATTGCTCAGAAAGGCCACTTTACTTGCAACGGTTAACAAACTTCTTGGGTTAACTTTGGTACTTTGAGGACATTTAACGTAAAACTTGGTTATATTTCGTTTTATGACATCCAGACTTTAATCGTAAAAGATGGAATTTGAATTCAAAAATTTATCGTCAATTATACCTTACGGGGACACAATCCGGGGACACACTGTATATAACTTAAATCTTTCCAGTAAGTCAGCTCTAAAGACACATTATAGCTTATTTTCTCGATTATATTAGCTTCCATAACACGCTCTTTCCTGGAACTTTGTAATTTGTGGCGTAACTTTCTTCTTTCTCATGTCGGGGTCAAGTAAAAAGCTATTTCAACCCTAACAGCTTCATTCTTCTTCTTCAATGACTTCGCAGACTGTTATCGGTCTTTGGTCTCTCTCAATTTTTGCCACTCTATCTATGACCTCCCTCCTCATGTTTCTGGACAAAATCATATCCTTGTCGTGATCATCGCGTCTTCCTCTAAGTTACTTTCCTATCCTTCGTCCTGTCCATTGTAATCTGTGCATCTTGATGTGCTCTGAAAGTGTGGGCTATATGTAGCATCCTGAGAAGAAATAATTTAATAACACTGGTAATGATTTTTTATTTACAATAGAAGAATTAATAATTTTTAACCATTTTTTAACTCTTCCAAAAAAAAATCCCTTTAAAATGTGTATTTTTTTGCACATTATTGTTTTTTTTTTTGTTTGAGTTTTTTTTTCGTTAATAGTACATCCGATAACACTTCCAATGTCAATTTTCATGTAATTTCAAATTTCAGAAAAAATTGAACAGTTGCTTTCATCCGGCAATCGTGAAAAATCATCGTTTAACGTGGCGCAAATTGCAAAAATAGTCATACACGGTTGAGTGTAACCGGATCAAACGTGCTCCCTTTTTTTTCTCGATCGTCAGCGGTGGTTCTATTACGATAATGGGGTACAATCGCGGCGTGGGCGAGGGTTGGGGCTTTGAGCCGTTTTTTGACGGGGTCCAAACTGAGAGGAAAGCTTTTTTGGACGATTTCGAAACGCGCGTGCTATTATTTAGAGTCGCGCGCTCGGTCGCGCACAAACTTTTATCAGATCCACATAAATCCCGGGAAAGATAAAAAGTGCGCTTCCCGGGTTTCCCGGCCGGCAATAACTGTTAGTCATAGATATTGCACCGCGGCAACAGTATCGCGGATGGAAAATAATTTATGCGATTCTGGTCGAGGACGCGGCGCGAGATTGCGCGTGGAAAAAATTCACCGAAACCGTAATTAGCTTGATTAATCACACGTTGGATCGAGTTGAGATCTAAATTATCCCAACACCACCGTAATTGGATGCGACAAAAAAATTGCACATACCACAATAGAAATGAAATCACTAATTCGAACACGATCTTTCTATTTCTATACAAGCTTGACCCTCTGACGATTAGATTTCCAGACCGTCGCAAACAGAAATCGAAAATCAACCTTCTAAAGAACCCATTCCCTAAAAAAGCCTATACTATGGTATAGAATTTGTGGGGTTCGAAGCGCGTTTCCAAGAATGTCATTAGTCGAGCTTTCTTTTCGGTTTTTTTTTCTGCGTCTACAGTCCGTTCCCTTGGGATAATAAGAAAAAACACGTTTATTTGGTTCGGGGTATCGGTCGTTCGGAGCAGGAACAGCCGGTAACTAACGGGAGGACGTGCGGCTGCGTGAGTGATTGACATGGACACGTCGAACGCCGGATCGCTGCTGATTGATCGATGCTACCCGTTACTGACTGACAACACAAGAGGAGAAACTACCCTCCCAATCTACAACCGGCAATTTTAGTTCTTAGCAAATATTTGCTCTTCCGAATAGAACCGAATTAAATCGCGCGAAAAAAGTCTTCCCACGTGCAGGCAAACGGCAGGTGAAAAGGTTAATCAGCAAAACTAATTAGAGAAGAGCGGCCGCTCCAAGAAACTACTAATTAAAAGTTTGTAATGAGCGCGCCAACTCGAGATGACATAGCAAGAACACTTTTCCCCTTAAAACATACCCCTTCTAAACAACGAAAACAAACATTATTTTTCCTTTACATTTTGTTTTCTCGAAAATTAATTACCTTTCACACGAAATTACATCCGGTTTATCAGCATGATATTATCAAATATTTCATAATTGACTTATCTATAGCGAGATGGAGGTGGTTTTTGAAATTTCCTGCTTCGGGACGTCGTTGTCGTCGTCTTCGCTCTCACACCGTATGTCCTTGTGTGTCGAGGTTACGTCGTTAGCCGACGCGAACACGTCTCCAGACGCTCCAAAGGCACATCATTATCACATGCACGCTCAAGACACGAGAGGAGTTAAATCACAAAATCAATATATACAGACGCGGCAACGCTCATCCGGGCGTCGTTGTTACATCGGCTTCGTGACATCGTGCATAACGTATGAGGGAATTCTGAACGCACTTATCGCAAGTTTGAGTGGGTTCAAATAAATCCTCCATGGACGTGCATACTACGTACAAATCATATCCAATTTCGCCCGAATCAGGATTACTAACCACTTTCAACACCATTTTAAAGTAAACAGAATTTCAACTACTGCTTTGTTTACAGTGTTTGATTATTTTCAATATCATATACTGCAATCCATGCAATCGAGATTTAACTATGCTATAATTGTGCATCTGCACCCTCGACCATTATTGATGATATTATAGCTGCGAAGGGCAACAGTGCTGTCACGGTTTTGATATTGTTCCACATTAGTAAAGCGTTGATATAATTAATCATCAGCGTTACACTGCAGGAAATAATAAAATCTTAAATCTTTGAAACAAAAACATGTGCGAAAGAACTCATCAAGTATGATATATATTCCTCATAAATTGATGTAACACGTTTTAGTTGTTTCAACTCAAATTTGCACGATTACCTTTAAAATTGTCTTGATGAATTCTACTTTAAGTTAATGCGGCGAGTTATATACTTCTTCTGGCACGACATCAAAAATTAATGATGAGGGTAAATGCTCATTATTCTAGGCATGTTACAAGTTGAAAAAGTTTTATTCGAAGAAAGCTGTAAAATATCTTCCAAATCAAAATTTAAAACCTGAAGGGAGCGTTAATTTATCCAGAAATAATTACTTAAAAATTTAATATTAAACATCTCGATGTATTTTCCATTGATAAAAAACTGCAAATTATGTGGAAAAATGAACCACCAAAAATATTTAATAACACCGGCCGACAAAAATTTAAATGTTTTTCTAAACCAACAACTAGACTATACTATCCAGAAGGGTTTTCACGTTCTAAATCCAAATTTAACCTCAAAAATGCTTCATCACGTAAGGTTTTCAAAATATCTTAGCCAAAATATGTTAAAAATGCGGTTTCTGGTCGTATTTGTGGTTATAGTTCACATGAGGGAGTTAAAAGAAACAATTTTTTTTTAGAAGTTTTGAAATTATTACCCTTCCCCTTTAAAACTCTTTTTCAATTACTTAAATATCTTTTTTCTTCTTCGAGATATCATCTGTTGAAATTAATAAGTACATCGGTTTGCTCTGTCCTTGATAAACTGATGTTGAGTTACATCAAGTTAGCGATGTTGACGCACAGTAAAACAAATATGCGAAAATGTGATCAAATATCTAAAAATGAAGCTTTAAAGTTGAAATTTTTAACCATGCATTTATCTTTTAACCAGGAGGTATTCAATTGAGAAACTGGACATTCAAAATCCAGTTAATTTTTATGAATTTATTTGGTTTGTTAGCAAAGTTGTAGTTTTAATGGGAAAACTATAGCAGTATTTACAAAAATAAAATGATTGCTTACGAAATTTATTCATTCAAAAAGAGACAATTTACATATTATTTTTTATTTAAGCTTTATAGCGTTTTATAACAACTATATTGGATTTTCTACAAAAAAATTTTAAAACGATGGAATATTAATATAAAAAAATATGAGGCGGAAAGCTTATTCTTTAGTGACTTTTTGCGGAAACTTCGAAACACGTCCTTATCGCAGAACCATTAATGAATGGATTAAAAAAATTTGTGGAATGTTACAACATACCTATGAGAAATTTAGTTAAACCGTGGGTACCTACATCTATTTGTACTACTTGTAGATTAACTCTGATTAATTGGAACGATATGAAAAAGGAAGTTGTCATTACACCAACCATGTGGTACGAGCCTATGGATCACAATGAAGACTGTTACTTCTGTGCCTGTGATATAATAGGTTGTAATAAAACAAATAAAAGAAACATATTATATTCTAACGTACAAAGCGTAACACCCGCCAAGAAAGGAAAAATAGCGAGATTAGACAAAGTACCACCTAATAAACATGAATGTTGTTTGGAAGAAATGAGTTCTGTTGAACGTGAAAAGGACAGTGATTATGAGGATTCTGTTAGTGCCAAAGACCCTGAACTTTTTGATCAAGATTCATTAGATGATCTTATTCGCGATCTTATTCTTTCTAAAGATTCAGCTGAATTATTGGCTTCAAGACTTAAAGAGAGGAACATGTTGTTACCCGGAACAAAAATTACAGCGTACAGAAGAAGAGATGAGGAATTTCTGAAATATTTTTCTAGTGAAAATTCCTTAGTTTATTGTAATGATATAGAAGGACTTATCAATACATATCAAGTAGATGTGTATAAGTCCGATGACTGGCTTCTCTTTATAGATTCTTAAAGCAGTGTTGCTCCATAACGGCAATAAATACGCAGCAATCCCTATTGGTCATTCCACCAGGCGAAAAGAATCATACGAAGACCTTCAATTTGTACTCGAAAAAATTAATTACAACATCCACAACTGGATTATATGTGGTGACTACTTTAAAATGATCAATATTTTGGTTGGTTTACAATCAGGAAATACAAAAAATCCTTGCTTTCTCTGCATTTGGGACAGTCGTGCCCGAGAACAACATTGGATTAAAAAAAAGTGGCCTGAAAGATTTGATTGGAAAGTTGGTTCCAACAATGTTGTTTACAAGAGTCTTGTTGACACAATGCGTATTTTGTTACCTCCACTCCATATCAAATTAGGCTTGATCAAACAATTCGTATAAGCCTTAAATACTGAAGGAAACTGTTTTAAATACATTAAGTCTGCATTTCAAAATTTAAGTAATGCTAAAGTTAAGGAAGGTATTTTCGTGGGGCCTGATATAAGAAACTTAATGAAAGATGACGATTTTATAAGAACAATAACAGATAACGCAAAAAATGCTTGGTTAAGTTAAGAAGTTGTACAAAATTTCCTGGGTGTTATTAATTTCTTAGTTTTAGGGGACAATTTCTCAGAGATTAAGAAAAATATTTAAGTGAATAATATAAGATTTAGTTTTAAATGGCATAATGACTTCTGTGGAGAAAAATTATCTTTTGATGTAAATTCAGCCTTGAATGTGCTGAAAAATCGTGTTTTTCGCATATTTTAGGTAAGATATCTTGAAAATCTTAGGTGATGAAGCAATTCTGACGTCAGATTCGGATTTAGGGTATCGAAAATTATTTGGAAGGTATAGTCTAGTCTTTGGTTAAAAAATTTGTCGGCCTGTGTAATTTAAACGTAAAATGAATTCTAAAATATATGAGTAACGACCTATATGTAAGAGAATCTAAGGTGTACATTAGTACACCTTAGATTCCATGATTCTCAGCACATAAATAAAAAATAAAACATTTTTCATCGTTGTTATCATTGGTTTAATTTTATAATTACATAAACGATGAGTTTAGAAGAGATTTTAACTAAAATAAAAGATATAAGGCAAAAATTAGTGTTTAATGTGCCAAAATACCCCACGATAGAGTATTTAATGATTATTTAAGGATTAAATTCAAAATTTTCCTTCTCTTGTAAAAATCCTTAAAAGATCTGATGCATACGAGATATACCAATAACATTGTACATTCCACCAAGAAAATACAAAATGTGATTTTATATGAACGTAAAGTTAATATTGATCTGTTAAAAATATCGTACCCTGTTTGTAATCGAAATCCTCTTTGGAACAGTAGCGCCTTGGATTAATAATCCTATGCCGGACGGATGTCTTGGAAAGTGCACACCCACGTCTACCAATATTTGTACAAGAGATAACAAATAGCCGGTCCGATATATAGATTGCGTTTCACCAGAGGTCGAAATGGAAAAATGTGAGCGGTTGCTGCCGTTCGAGTTCGACGGAAATTTATCGTCGTATCGGCGACCGTGTACCAATCTACGACGTTTTAAATCAAGTTTGTTATAACTAAGTTGTCACTGGCATGTGATAAAATGTATCGATTTTTGGAGGGATGAGGGTCGAACTCATTAATTGCGGTCGGTTGCGTTTCGTTTTGCCTTTCGGTTTAAATCGTCGAATTTATACCCCACGTCGCGCGAATAAATAAATACAACGAAACAAACAAATTAATTTATCCAGCGAGTTTCGGTTTTTTATAGTAAACAACACGCGATCCTGAAAATATGTTGAATCGAAAGACGGTCTTGTATTAATTAATTTCAGCGGGCGAGTAAGCAAAATTTAACGTGGATGATCTTTTTCCAGGCGGACGTCCGGCACTGCTGCTGTGGACAGCACCTTTTTAACAGCCCCACCCACTTGTTAATTATTTTAGTGCAAACTCTACGGTTTTACGTTGTGAAACGACGAAAATAAACCTTTAAACAAAGCCATCCTCCACGAAAACTCGAGTAAAAGGATTGATTTTTAAGGGCGAACGTTTTATCTAACGCGAAAAGCTTTCTTAACGTTTACGATAATGGGCTATCGCGTATTCATAACGCTCCCTACCGGTTTATGAATGTTTTCATCTCCACCTTTTTTAAAATTCGCTACGATTCTCAATCGCTTAATAAAATTTTTTCGAGATTTAATAAGAAAAGAAGATGTGTGTCATTAAACTATGATGGTAAAAGCTGTTTTATTACATTAACAAGTACCAGATTGTGCTCTCAAAGGAGAAGAGAAACTCGAACCCCACGAGTTCGGTTAAGGTGCTATTAGTCGAAATTTAGAAGTGTAACGAAATGAGACCCTCATCTAATCACGGCACGATTTAATTTGCTTACGAGGATTTTAATATTGCTTACCACACAAATTGCGCCTTTAACGACGTAAACCGCTCTAATTTTAATACGCAAAGTCGTGTATTAACGTGTTTAGCGAGCGCTTGCGTGGCCACAAAACCTCCTCGCATTCATTCATACCATATTTGCATTTGTATGAAACGCAATTAATTCTAGCCTGTAACTCTCCGGCCAACTTCAACTAAATCGCTTTGTTAGGAAACTTACGCATTAAATTTAATTGTATGCAATTTATTATTTCAAGGATGTGTTGGAATTCTATTGTTTTCCCGAAAAACTGAAAACTTGTTATTTTTTCTTAATATAACGAAGAATTATTTAGTTGCCCCTCGACATTGAAAAGCTTTTACTTTGGCCGTAAAAGAAAATTGAAAAGTTCCAATATGGCCAAAACCATTACAAACTCCTTTTATCGCGAACAATGCCCACTACGAGACCTAATATTTTTTTTCAAAATCTTTTTAATGTTAAAAGAATAACGGTTTTATTTTCTGAAAAACACATTACATCAAATTAATGCGTATTAATTCATTAGAAAAATGTTAATGATGAAATGATTCTTACATTAAATTAAAGCTTAAACCTTTTTCTTTTAGAAAATATAAAAGTTATTGGTTTTGCATTAAAAAGATTTTACAAAGAAAATGTTAAGAGCTTACCCAGGTAGTGCGGGATGCAACACTGAAAAGGGAGTGTGTACGTAGGGGGACAAAGTGGGAGGAACGACTGGTATGATGGCGAGTGCAAGAAGGCGAAGAGGGAGGCGAGAAGGAGGTTGAGGCTGTGGAGACGGGGGAAGATAGGGGTGGATAGATATAGGGAAGCCAGGAGAGAATACAGAGAGTTATGCAGTAGAAAGAAAACAGAATTGAGGGAGAAGGAGGCGGCAGAGATTAGGGTGATAACAAGGGAAGGGGAGGTCTGGAGGTATCTGAAAAAAGGAAAGAAGGGTAGGGAGACGATAACCAGCGAAATACACATGACAGAATGGAAGAGTTACTTTATGGGATTATTGGGAGGGGTTGAAACGAGGCTAACGGGGTTGGGAGGATATGAGGGAGATGGGGGAGAGGAGATAGCAGAAGAGGAGATGGAGGCGGTGCTTAGGAGATTGAAGAAGGGAAAGGCGCCAGGTGAAGATGGGATACATAACGAAGCATGGTTGGAAGCATCAAGGGTGGTGCGAGTGAAGTTGTTGGAGGGGATGAATATCGTATGGAGAGGGGGTGGGATTCCGGAGGGATGGAAAGTGGGGGTAATTTGCCCAGTATATAAAAAGGGTAATAAGGGAAGTGTAGAGAGCTACAGGGGAATTAACCTACTAGACTCGGCATACAAGGTATACACGAAGATACTGCTGGGAAGATTGGAGGATGAGATGGAGTTGGGGGGAATTTTGCTGGGTGGGCAGGCAGGCTTTCGGAAGGGAAGGGGAGCAATCGACAACGTGTATGTGTTGAAGCATTTGGCAGATAGAGAGCTGGACAAGAAGGGAGGGAAATTGTACGCCCTGTTTATAGATTTGAAGGCGGCTTTTGATAAGGTGGATAGGGGAAAGTTGTGGGAGGAGATGGGGAGGAGGGGGATAACGGAACACCTAATTGCTAGAGTGAAGGAAATATACATGGAGACGATGGCTAAGATAAAAGTGGGAGATAAGCTGAGCGACGTGTTCTGGACGACGAAGGGACTGAAGCAGGGATGTCCGCTGAGCCCAAGTCTGTTTGCACTGTATACGGCGGACCTGGAGGAAAGATTGGGGAAGCGGCAGATGGGAGGATTGGTGGTGGGAGGTAGAAAGGTGCATATGTTAGCATACGCGGATGACATCGTGGTCATGGCGAGAGAAGCGGTGGAGATGAAGGAGATGATAAAGACATTGGAAAGATATTTTAGGGGGAAGGGGCTGGAAGTGAATGTGGGGAAGACAAGGATGATAAAGTTTTGTAAGGGTGGGAGAAAAAGAACAGAAAACTGGAGATGGGAGGGAAAGGAGATCGAGGAGGTTAGGGAGTATACTTACTTGGGGTATGTGTTTAGGGAGGATAACAGGGAGGGGTCGCATGTGATAGCTATGGCAAAAAAGGCGAATAAGATGATGGGACAAGTATGGGGTTGGGGGAAGAGAGTCTTTGGAAGGAATGTGGCAGCGAGGAAGATTATGTTTGAAGGTCTGGTTAGCAGTGTGATGATGTATGGGGCAGAGGTATGGGGATGGAGGGAGCAGGGACCGCTGGAGGACGTGCAGGCTAGATATTGGAGATGGGTGCTTGGGGTGGCGAGAGAAACACCGGGGTATATAGTGAGGGAAGAGGTAAAGGTGGATAAGGTCAGGGTGGAGGCGGGCAGGAGGGCAGTGAAATATGAAGAGAGAATAGAAGGGAGGCCAAGCTGCGGGATCCTGGGGGAGTGTTGGAGGGAAATTAGAGAGGGAAAGGTCAGATATGGGAAAGGACACAGAGACAACTATTATAGACGAGCGGGCTACTCGGTAACGGAGATAAATAGTAGACGCAGGGTGGGTAGGGAGATGTGGAGGGAGTTGAGAGACAGGGACCGAGATGTGCAGAGTCAGGAAAGAAGGACACAAATAAAAGAGGGAAGGTATAACGAAAGATACAGGGACATAATTACGGAGGGGCTGCCTAGATACTTGTTATTGGAAAGAGATGAGGAAGGGAAAAAGTTGGTGGCTAGGTTCCGTTGTGGAAACGAGGAGAGAGCCAACAAATACTGGATGGCCGATGAGGAGAGGTGGTGTAGGCTGTGCAGGGAGGAATGGGAAACGTTAGAACACATGCTGAATGGGTGCAGTGAGTTGAGGGAGGAGGAGATGAACCGAAGGCAGATCTTAGGAGAGGGGGGAGAGGGGAAACGATGGATGAGAATGGTGATGGGGGTGAGGAGACAAAGGGATGGGTGAGGGGATGATTGGGCCGAGGAGCCGAGGGCGTGGAAATGGAGGAAGAGGGTAGAGAGTGAAAGTAATATTTGAATAATGTAAAGAATTGTAAACAATTACTGTATACAATAAACTCGTAATAATAAATGCAACACGTCTGAATATTTCTAGTTGTAGGTCTAGTGTTAGTTCTACTTTTCGTTCAATAAAAATATGCGCTAGTTTTGCACTAGCACTATCACTAGAATTAACACAAGATCTAGAACTAGAATCATTCGAGTTTCGCCGTCTTGAGAGACGTGCGGTTAAACACGAATATTTCCAGATCTAGGTTTAGTGTTAGTACCAGTTTTAGTTGTTATTCAGTGTTAGATCGTGGTATATTTATTTTATATTTATATTTATTGAACGAAAAGTAGAACTAACACTAGACCTAGAACCAGAAACATTCGAGTTTAATCGTGCAAATTCCCGGTATATGTAATTAAATCTTAAACTTTCCCCTTTACGAAAATATAATCTCCGCATTAATTTAGTAAATTTAAAAACGATTTTTAAGAAAAATTGCCCGGTTATAATAATGACAATAAGGATTTTTACGGGGTCATAAATAATCCAATTTTGAAACATCCGCCCGATAAATTGCAAACATCGCGTAGGAAGCCGCGTCAAGCTCGAGGTAATGCGTCATAAATTACCTCTTCCTCGTGGCGTCTTCGTGTCTTGAAGACTACTTGAGCTGAAGCGTCCGCTTCATGCGTTCCTTGTCATCAATCGATCTTACACCGCTCTGAACACACCTTTATATCGATATAAATAAGAATATTTTTTGATAAAACGTTGAATTAAATACGGTGTTTTTAAGATAAACAAGAGTAACTTTCATTCGAGATAAACAAAGTTACCCCGCGGGTCTTCAGAGACATCAAAGAACAAACTCCATAGTTTGTCGTCAACCTTACCGCGTTTCGAGTTGATTACCTTTCCTTTGTAGAAGAAAAGTTTTACAACCGTTTAACATCATTACCCAAAATAGAAAGTAGAATTTATAAGTCATCAATTTTAATCGTATTTCTTGTGTCTATTAACAAAATTAACATTTCGATAAGAGGGATTTGCAATTCGTAATCGATTTTGCAACGTCGGATTCCGCGAAAAGGGCCGCCGGGTAATTGATAGCTTCGCGGTAATTGCCGACCGGACAGTTTTGACAAGTTGTCCTGGAAAAACGAGCTAACGCAATTTCCCGTCCGAACGACGTGGATGAGTCGATCCACGAAACTGGAACGAATCCGTTATCGAAAAGTTTATTGAAGCGATTCCCATTGATTACGTGTCATATGGGCCCGAACAAAAAAAAAATTAAAAATATGTTGGATGGTGAAAAATTCTCGTCCACTTATTCCATGCATTCGCATAGTTTATAACTCGTATTTAGTTTTCGTCGTCTTGAATAGAAAGAAGCGTCCGGAGACGTGAACTGGATGGACACGTCTGTTGGCAATAAATCATGAGATAGAGCCGCTCACTTTAAATTTGCTTGCTTGATTTACATCGGTACTTTTCCGGCGGACGCGGAAAAACCGCGCGAAGTTTCCTTCGGGGCGATTTCTCAAGCTACCACTGCCGTTCCCTACGCGTATTTCATACCCGTCAAAAATACCCTGGATATCTCGCGGGTTTTTCCGAAGTTTTCCCCGCTCTACCACGAGCTCCGTGTATTTACCTCGGGCGACGTTTTATCCTCCTCGTTCCGCGTTTTCCCTCGTTGGATGCCAAAACAATGGAGTTCGATATAATAGGCCAGCGTGTTTTCCCGGAAAGTTTTCCGATCCGGTGTGCTTCACATGTCACGAGCTTTTCCGGTATTGTTACCAAAGTGTGACTTTCCTTCGTATAATAACTCCGTATGAAAAGTATTGAACTTTTGACATATGTATTTCGTTTTGCAATGCATCGTCAAGTGCCTATATAAGTATTTGCCGAGGAAGTTTAAATTTGTAAAACATAATTGGCAAACTCAATATATATAAATCAATCATTTGATAAAGCACATTTTGCAATATGACGTTTAATTTTTCAAACACAATTTGTTGAAACCTATTGATTTTTTGTCGTTTTATGTATTCATGGTTTGCCTACAATTAAATTTTTTCTGCTGATTCTAAACCGATGCCTCTCTTTAACTCATTTTTACCCGATGATTTCAAATATGAAAACAATTTTTCCAAATCACGTTTTACTCTTTAGGATTTTTTTAGCATTATTCGCTTGAAAACTTTTGAGTATACAATTAAATTAAACAAATTTTGCACTTAAAGGTGAAATGTGTTTATTATCACTCTACCGGTTTCGCTCCTTTCGGAGCATCTTCAGGAGTTCCTAAAGTTATTAATTTTACAACACTTTCTATTATTATATAATTTTACATTTTAACTTACGTCAATTTTTTGAACAACTAAACATATATGTGATATTTTATTGAATTAATTCACTATTAAAATGTTAATCTCTAAACATGTGCTATCATACATCACTTTTTATTATATTTTAGGTTATGTTGAAACTGTCAATGGTATATTTTCTATTTTAATGTTGGTAATCTGTCAAATGTGATTGTCGTGTATTGAATTTAAACTTTCTTGTTTTGAATAGGTTGATTTTCAACAGGTACAATATAATGGTACAGAGAGAGCAGCTATTTTTAGAGTTCGGGAGGTTTTCGTGGAGGTGTGTATGGTTGTTTGAGATAGGTATATAGTGGTCTTCTTGTAGGTATAATTTGTTCGTTTAGGCATGTTACATCAGGGCAGTTGTTGAGGAATTTATTAATTTCATAGTTTTCCATTATTTCTAAATAGTAACTTTTATTGATATGATGAAGGATTCTGGAATTTTTATCTTCGTTAAATTCATGTTTTGAGTTAAATGTTAAATGATTTCCGAAGTTGGAGTTATTTTTGTGTTTATGTTCTCTTATTCTTTTTCTAAGGCTTCTGCCTGTTTCTCCAATGTACGCTGCTTTACAATTGTCGCACTCTAGTATGTACACACCATTGTCGTCCAGTTTATTTATTTTGTCCTTATTGTTTATAAGCATTCTTTCTAATGTTTTATTTGGTTTGAAATTATGATTTATATTATATTGTTTTAAACTCTGTTTTATTTTATTGGATATGTTGCCTTGGAATGTTATAGCTCTATAATAAATACTTTGATCTTCATTGTGTTGATTCTTTAGAGTGGTACAATTAATCATTTTTTGTTTTTTCTATTGTTTGTTTATAATATTATTTATTATGTAAGTTGGGAAGTTATTATTTTTCGCAACTTGGTAGATTGTATTTATTTCGGTGTTCATTTTTGAATTGTATGCTCTATGTATGTGTGATCTAAAAGCAGCTAGTACTGCATCTGTCTGTGTTGGTTTTCTGTATGTGTTAAATATAAAACCGTTATCCTGTGTTCTTTTTATGTTTATGTCTAGGTAGTTTATTTCGTTATTTTTCTCTTGTTCTATCTAAAATCTAAATAAATTCTAAAATCTAAGTAAATTGTATCTTCCTGTGTATTGAGTTAATATATTTATGAATCTTGTTTATAGTGTTGTTGTCTTTAGTATTAACAATGACTAGTATGTCATCTACATACCTTTTCCAAAATTTTATGTTTTCAACATATGGATTATTATCTTTATTAGTTATAAGTTTAGTTTCCATCTCATTTAGAAATATGTCAGAGATCAAACTGCTCAAAGGAGACCTCATTGGTAAACCCTCTTCGTATGAATATATATTATTATTGAATTTGCAGAAATTTTGTTGTAAACTGATCTCGAATAGGTTGAAAATGTTATTACGATCATTTAGGTCTGTTATGTTATGTGATAGAATGTCTTTAATAATGTTCAATGTTTATCTGGTGGGGATGTTGGTATACAGGTTGACGATGTCGAAGGATAGAATAGTAAAATCTATTATACGAGTATACGTCAGATAGTAGATGGTTTTAGACTTCTAAAACGTCTTGCCTAATTCTTTCTTGCGCGATTTATATCCATTTTGTGATTATTCTTTTGATATCGCCAATTCAGGTGGTCTTCTTCTACTTCTCTTATGCAGTGTCAGCCTCTACTCGTACAATTTCTTTGTCCATGGGACCACGTGCCCTACTTAATTCCATTTGCGTTTTTCAATTCGAGCAATTACATCAGTAACTTCAGTCCTTCCATACTTCTTCCTCCCCAATCGAGTTTTTTACCTTGTCGAACTCCTCTCTCGCTTGGACACGAACCGTGCTTTCATGTGCTGATATTTGGAGCCAATTTTTAGAGCATCACCATGTCTGCTAAGACTTATCAGAAAGAAAGATGACAGTGATACCTTAATGGTGTACACGAAGAATTATTTAATAATCCTGACAGAAATCAAAAAATCAATACAAGAAACGCAGGAATGATCCAACGAAGGCAATAATTTCGTACTTTCCTCTACAACCGGAAAGTCAATTCATTAGAAGATGTCTTTAGTTTCGAAACGTGGAGAGTTAGATTTTCTATAAAATTAATTCTAATTTTTTAGTATCTTTTTTTAGAATGTCAACTTTATAATTTACCTTATACACGATCTATTTTAAGTAAATTAATTTAGGTAACGCCTCCGTTAGTTCTAAGACTTGTTTAGAAACTAATTTACAAGCGCCTCTAACACATGAGGTAGCAATTAAATTTTCAAAACTTGCCGTTAGCGTTAATCGGGCAATTACCTATAATCGGATTGTCGCTGAAAGCTTGTGTCGGTTTTCACGCAGGTGACGTTGTCCAAAGTGTATTTCTGATTCTACAAACTACAACGAGTATAACCCGGTAGCCGGGAATAGAAACTTTTCGTTCGGAAAAGAAAAAATGCAAGCCACACCTTGTACGCGGGTCGACTTTTCGTAAATTTATTCAGGAAAAAGCAAAAATATTCTGAATTGAATTTAAGGGACACCGGTAGCCGGCCGCATATGGCGCTAACATCGCACCGGGCAACTACTACAGAAGTAGGAGAAGCTCCGAAATTTCTTCGCATATATATTCAGATGTTTGTTGGTGGAGCTAAAATATCTGTTTTCTTTTGTCCGAACCGCTTGGCGTTGTTTGCTTGCGGACTCTGTGCAAATCGATAAAGTCTTATGCCATATTTCTGTCCCTTCTAAAAGAAGGATAGACATAACTTCCTCTTCTTTTCTCTTTTGCGCAGCATAAAAAAAAGATTTTTTTTACTGTTTCTGTTTCCGGCATTCATTAGAAGAGCAAACCTTAATGCCATCAGATTCTTTTTCCGATATGATCGCCCGTTAACATAAACACAACGAAAATACTCCTGAATCCCAAACAAATAAACTTTCTCCTTCTGCTTCGGCGCTTGCAAATTATCAAAGCGCTGATCTCAATTCTCCTGGGGCCATGTCATTTCCCGTAATCTCGGTAACCGCTCCACCCCCTTTTTACGCGCCGTTTTGTCTCTAGGGGTCGGTAAAACGCGCGCGAGAGAGAATCTTTCCCGTTTTATCAAACGTTGAGCTCCAACTTTTTTTTTTCTTTTCGTCCGTCGTGTTCATCTGAAACACAGAATCGTGTCCTTTTTTTTTTTTCGAGGGCCCCGATTAAAGAAATACTCTCGAATTTTTTGCGTTGTCGCACGGGGGTAATTAAATTATTCATTTTCCTTATTTTTGGGGACCTCGAAAAGAATTTTAATATAGGGGTAGAAACCTTTTTCTTTTCTTTAGCAGTGCGTGTTTGCTCGAATTGGATTTTTATTGAAAAAAATTTTGTTGTATCATTGAATTGAGAATAATTGATACGATCCCAATTTCGAATGTGGTATGTTCGCGATTTCACGTTAATCTTATAAAGGAAACCGATTAAACGTTGATGTAATTAGTGCGAGCGATTAAAATTATAGGGCTGTTTCGACCGGGGGTTGGTTCGATGTTTGTCGGTCGCAGTACAGTGGGGGTGGTTTGCGCTGCGTTTGCGTGACGTCCGATTTAAACGACGTGGACGTTCCGTTTAATGCCGCTAAACGCAAACATCGACGTTGCACCTACCGCTAACTACCGGAGAATTTGCATGGAAACCGAACGGCGAAGCGAGGTAATTTCAGTTCAAAGTTAAACGCCATCATTATTTTATCATCTCCCTTTTTAAGCGGACCTTCTCCTAACTTCATCTCTCGAAACCGACGTTCGCAATAAATCAATGCGGAAGTTGATGGTATCCGTGGAACCTTTTGCTCGAAAAACTTTTTCTCCCTTCATTCTGGCTTTTCGTACCCGGTTCATTAATACCACAAAACGAGGTCAAGTCGGTGTCACATCGTTTATTTCTCTCTCGAAAAGTGACAGTTTATCTGCATCAAATTATTATGACAAAAACTTTTTTTATTACATTTCATTATACCGGGAATTTCATATAACTCGCAATATATGAATGCAGTAACCATCTTTACCCGAATTTTCTTAGTTCTAGGTCTAGTGTAGTTCTGGTTTTACACTAACACTGTTACTATGTAGAACTAACACTATACCTAGAACTAAAATCATTTGAGTTTAGCCGCACGTCTCTAAAGATGGCTAAACCCGAATGATTCTAGTTCCAGGTTTACTGTTTGTACGAAATTTTTAAGATTCGATGAAATGATCTTCAAATATTAAATGCTGTAGTAATTCAGGCTGATACGAGTATCTGATAGTACGTTTTTACCTGTGAGTTGAGAATCGATATTGTTCATGAAATTATCGATAAAACTTCTTACAAAGACTACTATTCGTGCAAAAAGTCAAGGCCCCTCACTTTACAGATCGATATCTTCGCCACCGCTCGATAAAAAAAATTGCGACAAAGTTTACTGTAATCACTGAACATTTCTACGTAACATATGATAATTTGAAAGTTTTCGGATTCACGGTTTTCTTTTTATCGCGAGTTAAATGAAGAAAGTACCTGATTTTTGAGAGTGTCAGCAACTTTGTCAAATTTTGCGATTTTTTTTCACGAAAACTATCGTACGAAAAAATTTGAATTTTGAACAGGTGGTAGCCTGATGTGTTCTTAATGAGTGGCATATTTTATTTTCGCGGGAAAATCGCGGTTTTGTAAGACGCCGTTATATCGAAAACGGCTGGGTGGATTTCCTCGCGGATTTGATCAAAATATATCAAATAATGTCGGTTATCGGATTCCGTTATTAGTTTTTCAAAATTAGAGCTCCCTAATTTTTGAAGAGCGATTTAATGGAATTGCAAATTAAAGAGAAACAGAAATAAGCTCTGCGGGGTGCCGGGGCTTCTGTCCAATCGGAACAGATGGTGCGTCCCAGACAGGACGTCGCGCCTTATTTCTTTATGTAGGTAAGATAAAAGCGCGACGTACTGTCTGGGACATACCATCTGTTCCGATTGGACGGAACCCTCCTCTCCCCGCAGAATTTACTTCTGTTTCTCTTTAATTTATAATTCCATTAAATCGCTCTTAAAAAATTAGGAAGCCCTAATTTTGAAAAACTAATAACGGAATCCGACAACCGACATTATTTGACAAATTTTGGTAAAAACCGCGTTTTAATCCGCCAGGTCGTTTTCGAAATAACCGCATCCTACTAAACCACGATTTTCCGCGAAACTATATGGAATATCGAAAAAATAGAATATGCCCCACATTAAGAACCCATCGGTTTACCATCAGTTCAAATTTGAAATTTTTTCATCAAATAGTTTTGGAGAAAAAAATCGCAAAGTAGATAAAGTTGCTGGCATTCAAACGAAAAACCGCGGACCCGAAAATTTTCAAATTAACATGTAATACGCAGAAATGTTCACTGATTGCAATAAACCTTACCGCAATTTTTTCCATCGAGTGGTTACGAAGATATCGATCACTAAAGTGAGGGGCCTTGACTTTTTGCACGGATAGTAGTTAATGCGATCTTTCACTTAATCAATAATAATCTATGCCGTAATATCTCTGGAAAGTAATAAAATTTCCATATCCACTCCAAAATCTTATCTTTAAAATTCACCGATAATGATAAAGACTTATTTAAAACCATGTTGTTCCTGAAATTGAAGAAATTAACCAACAAATCCCTGAATAAGAACTTTAATTCATCGATATATTTCACCAATTTTTCACCAAATAAATTTGCTTTAAAATGTTCTTTATTTCATGATGATATCTCAATTCATTCTTGAGATACGATGTACATTCTAATTGATTTTGCAATCTGACCAGCATCATAATCTTTGACACCTTATGCATTGCTGGTTAGTTCAAGAATTTTTTTTATAAATTGTGATATAAAAAAATTAGTTTATATAATAATATAAAGCCGATAATTCAAATCGATCAGTATGAAAATGTTGTGGTTTGCCAAACAACACACGCAAACGTTTTGTGCGGTATTATAATGATAATTGCAAAGTTTTATGTACTCAAACGGTAACGGGAATAGACATTTCGAATCGCGATAAATACCCTCGCATCGTTTACAATAATGTAGGTATTCAATGGTCTCGTTCAATAGATAGCAGCGAGCTCCATTGTTCGAGGATAATATTTGCAAAACGCCATAAAACAGTATTAAATATACTTTATCGGTTTTTAGGTGGATATAATGCGTATATTCAATACATGACGGTATTTATTGGACGGTTAAAAATAAAATTAATACTATTTCCCAAGTTACGTTTATCAAAAATTTTACTATGTCATTTAATAAATTTTACAAAAACACCGCATTCCAATAAATGTAACAAAATTGATATTTTGTTATTAATTCATTTTTTCAACTTTTATATATATACATAAAGTCGAAATCGATATCCAATTAGGGGAACAATCGATAGTAATTATCGCTTGCAAGTGCACGGTTTAAATCTCCAATTAATTCCAAATTAATTGCTTAATTAATTTAAAACGGACGGAGACGTCTTAAATAACGTCTTAAACGATTAATAGACAAGGTGTTCCAAAAAATTCCAAAATAACAGACACTCGACAAACAAATTAATGACGACTAAATCAAATTAACATTTTTATTAAGTTTTTATATAAAAAAGTCATTTTATCTTAATTAGGGTTAAATTCCCCTAAATTTGTTGTTTGCGTGTGTAATTATGCAAATAATTGTTGATTCGAACACTAAAAGCATGCAAGATTTCTTTATGGGTTTCTATATTCTATACAGGGTGAGTCAATAGTGCGGGGACGGAAGATAGTGGCTATACTATTGAAAATAAAAGAAATGTTTTTATGCCATCATATATTACCATCAAAGCTGTATCGATTAAAATTATTTTCAGCTATACAGGGTGTTTCACTATTCCAGGACCATACTCAACTTCATTTTTTTAAATGGAACGCTATGTATTTTTTTACATATTCTGATTTGCTGTCTTAAATGCTACGACTGCATATCTTGTTTTTAAATTTTGAATGCAAGGTTGCCAAGTTATTATTTTTTTTGTGAAAAAGTTTGAAAATTCAGGTGGTCACTTAAAATTCGTTATCTGCATTAATATTGAATATTGAAGATTGCAATTTGGGGTGTCGATAAACAAAGCTTGGGTCTTTCGAACACTGTTCATACTATTGGATATCATTGTACAGGGTGTTTAGCAAAAGCGATTAATTTATGCAATGTTTGGAGAACCATAACTTTGTTATTTTAAATGGAACACCCCGTATTTTTCTAAGGTTTCGGATAGCCTTATTAATTCTCTTTTATTTTTGTTAAGCATATGATATATCTAATACGTGTACTTTTTGAGAAAATTAGACTGTTTTAAAAATGTCAGTATAAACGTGATTTATTTACAAAATGTAGGCTATGGAACAACATTTTTGAACATATAAGTAAGTTTATGTCGAAAAAGATATAGGTGCAATACACAATATTAAAAAAAATACAATGAAGAATTAAGCAACAACCATTAACAAAACAAAATTAAAGTAAATGTTCAATATAGCCTCCTTGTTGTTGAACACAAGTTTCAATTCGTCTAAGAAATGAAACATTAACGTTCTGCAACATGTTTACGTTTATTGTTTCAAACGCATCGCGAATACGATTCATCATATTTGCTTTCGTCGTTGGTGGTTCTTCATATACCAAGCTTTTTACATATCCCCACAAAAAAAAATCTAATTTTGTCAAATCCGGAGAACGTGGTGGCCATCTAACAGGACCTCCTCTGCCTACCCACCGATCAACAAAAATTCTGTCTAAATGTCTTCTAACTATCCTACTATAGTGAGGTGGCGCACCGTCGTGCTGAAACCACATTCTTTGCCGAACGTTTAGTGGAACATCTCCTAAAAGTGCTGGCAGGTGATTTTCCAAAAAATTCCAATAAGATTCTCCGTTAACGTTTCCCTCGAAAAAATACGGCCCGATCAAACAAGATCCTACTATCCCTGCCCAGACATTTACAGACCATCGATGTTGGTGGTCTACTGGTCGTATAAAATGAGGATTGATAGTATCATAATAATGAAAGTTATGGCGGTTAACGTAGCCATTTTTGTGAAACGTTGCCTCATCGCTGAATAATAGATAATCAAAAAAATTATACTCTTGTTGAACTTTTTCTAATGCCCATTCCGAAAATTCTAGCCTTTTCTGGAAATCAGTTGCATCAAGTTCTTGTACTAATTGAATATGGTATGGATGAAATTTATATTTTCGTAAGATTCTTGAAACAGACGTTTGGCTGACGTTAAGCTCATTGCTTATTTTGCGTGTACTAGTGTGCGGGTTTTCAACTACCTTTAATAATACAGAAAGTTCGTTCTCTTCCCGAGTGGTTCGTTTCTCGCGATCTTTTTTTTCGTATTTGACGTGTCCTGTTCTTTCAAACCTTTCTTGAAGGTTTTCAAATGCTTCAACCCTAGGATGCCTACGCTCTGGAAATTGTTGAGCGTAAAGTCTAGAGGCAAGAAATGGATTTCGCTCTCCCGCACCCAAGAAATATACCATATCAATAAGTTCTTCTTGACTAAAATTCATTTTAATCAAACAACAGATTTTGGAAACACGTTATGAACAAACAAAGAGAAATCAAAACTTAATTGTTTGACACTTCGTATTGCTATAAAAATCTTTTCAAAGCCTACTTTTTTTTAATAAATCACGTTTATGCCGACATTTTTAAAGCAGTCTAATTTTCTCAAAAAGTACACGTATTAGAGATACCATATGCTTAACAAAAATGAAAGATAATTAATAAGGCTATCCGAAACCTTAGAAAAATACGGGGTGTTCCATTTAAAATAACAAAGTTATGGTTCTCCAAACATTGCATAAATTAATCGCTTTTGCTAAACACCCTGTACAATGATATCCAATAGTATGAACAGTGTTCGAAAGACCCAAGCTTTGTTTATCGACACCCCAAATTGCAATCTTCAATATTCAATATTAATGCAGATAACGAATTTTAAGTGACCACCTGAATTTTCAAACTTTTTCACAAAAAAAATAATAACTTGGCAACCTTGCATTCAAAATTTAAAAACAAGATATGCAGTCGTAGCATTTAAGACAGCAAATCAGAATATGTAAAAAAATACATAGCGTTCCATTTAAAAAAATGAAGTTGAGTATGGTCCTGGAATAGTGAAACACCCTGTATAGCTGAAAATAATTTTAATCGATACAGCTTTGATGGTAATATATGATGGCATAAAAACATTTCTTTTATTTTCAATAGTATAGCCACTATCTTCCGTCCCCGCACTATTGACTCACCCTGTATATATACAGGGTGACATAGAAAAAAGTACATTGCATAGTGCCACACAATAGAGGACACTAAAATAAGAAAAAAAGTTCCTATGAACATGGGTCCGCAAGGCCTACGGTTAAAAGATACGGGGTGTTGAATTTTATTTTTTTTGGGTTTTTTTTTTTGAATATCTTTAGCCAGAGACGCAAAAAATGGATAAAATGTGGTATACAGGGGTTTTTTATCATGCTAAATTCAAATGTGATCTTAGTTTTATGATTACTGATGGAAAGCGCTACATACATACAGGGTTCCATCTTTATTGATTCAGTCCTAACTTTTTCTTTTTTGCTATACACTGTATGTCATTTTCGACTGAAAAAATTTGTTATCCATGCATCTGAAAGCCGACAATGCATGCTAATTATTCAAAAAACGCCAAAGTAACCTTTGCAAAAACAATGATAAATAACAATTGAATAATGTGTCATAATTTAGTGTCCTCTATTGTGTGGCACTATGCAATGTACTTTTTTCTATGTCACCCTGTATATATAGAAATTTTAGTAATTTAAGGTGTCATATAAATTAATTGTGTTGTAAACATAATTTGTTCTTTAATTGATACGGTTAATTAGTTTCTAAATGGAACGAAATCGAATAGATAGAGAATTGTGTAAGGTAATTGGCGGTGCTGTGCTTGAACAGACAAGAGAAGCAAACGTGTACGCTTCCGGACAAAGCTCGACGTTTCTCGTTTCAGTATTACGAACGTGAATGCTGTATCGGTGTTCAATGGCGGATTTGTACCATTGTGTTGTGCGTACAAGCGCTAAGTTTCCAAGTGAAATAACCCGCAATGTTATAAAAGTTATCCCACCACGTTCAATTTTTTTTCTTGACCATGACAAATAGTCTAAAGTCTACTAGAAGATGGCGTTTTTAGATGGATAGCGGTAAATTTTTAATTCCGGAGTTCCGTATAAATCCCCGAAGCGATCCAATAAAATTCACCGGACAAAGTTTTTAAATAGTTATGAGTTACGACGTGGCTCCTAATAAACTGTCTAAATTTTAATGAAGGGGAAGGTCGTCGCCTTCGCCCGAAGTATGGACTGCGACCCTGCCGGCGCGTAACGAGTGCAAAATTAAAGACGTTAAAACGTCTTGCGCCCCGAAATTATGGTCTTATCTTTTATTCATAAAACCCCATAAGGCGCACCACGGTTTCTCTGAAGGAGGCGTTGGCGTCGTCGTCCTGGTCCACAACCGCATCGAGTGGGATACCCTATTAGTACTAAATAACACTTACGCTCCCTTGCGAGAGCTGGTCGAGACGATGTTCACACTGAAGTTTTAGCGATCTACTCTAAGAGGCCACACTAAATTTTAAGACTTCCGCTGTTATTCCTACCACCTGCACCGCTTCTAATAATAGCCACATTGTATACAAAACCACTTTGCGTTCTACAACTTCTTTAATAGATATTATTCTTTGCTAAAATTTGATAAACATCGATGCAATTATGACGTTCCCAGGTGTGCAACTGAACCTAATAACTAACTGTTAGCATTTGTCCGGCGTAATTCAGGTCATTGTGTTATGATTGCTGGTACCGGGAATCCAGGAACGGCGGCAGTACTGTGTTTGGGGAAGCCCCTGTCAATTAATTCAACTGGACGCGTTCGTGTTTAACCTATCGACGTGTGTGCGTCAGTAAACGAAAAGGGGGGCACCTCTCCACCCTGGGCTCCGTGGCCAATTGACCACACACAATGCCCCGTTTGCTCCGTCCGCTTAAGCAGCCTTTGATCGTCCGCCCAACGGCCACCCAGCCATGAAAAAAGGGCACTCAGGTGTGACCGAGTCCTTTAATTAGCTACTGTTGATCTTTGTATTTGAACCGCGGAAAGCGTCGCCAGAGCGAGGTTTGAATTTTTAATTACATAACCGCGAGAGAACTTTTCAAAGTTGTTTAACTTTTTCCTTTTTGCACGAATCGTAAGAGTGTAATTAAGCGAAACATTCGTTTTCGTATTCTCATTTCCCAAGACTTATTGTATTTACTTTCCGGTCATCCTAATATTATAATTATTGATCAAGTTGAGGCTGCAAATTCAAGTTGATGAATTTGAGCTTTCTTTAGCTACTCATATTGAATCGCAAAAACCAACTCATAATATCGCAAATAAATAAAGGATGTCTTCAATTTTTTACATAAAATCTACCTCTACAATTTCTAGTTTATGATTTTCATTTAATAAAGTAGTATATGTTTATAACTCAGTTTCATTTTATACTAAGAAAATATTGTTGACATGAACAAACGTTAGAATCACATATTACTCTACACACTCTGCTTTATGGTGCTTTCATTATATTATGTTACGGTTTCCGGAAAACATCAGGGAATCACGTAGACCGAAGTCGTCGTCGACGAGTGAAACGACAATTGGGATTTAAGTGACAACGAAAAATAGCTGCGAGTATCAAGCTTTGTACCGTTGCAAAACGTCTTCGTCTGCATCAATTTCAATTTCATCGAGTTGTAATTCGCAACATGTTTTCGTCACAATCCAAGTCTTGGTGGTTTCCGTTTCATTTTAGTGATAAATAATGGCTAAAAATTTAAAGAATGTTGTAACGGGGTTAGTATATCACAGCGAAATCGTTCCAATTTGTTGGATGGCGTTTTACTCGGATTTTTCGCGATGTTTCTCTCTCGAATAAAATAACAGCTGCACTTTTATTTTATCCTTTGATGTGGGAGTTCTTTGTCAGCGATATATTTTGTTATTCAACAAATATTTCAACATGAAAATGTTGCTAGCCCAGAAATATCCGGTCCGTCTCGGGACGTAAAAGAATTAATTGGTGCTAAATTTTTACGAGAAAAGATATAAAATAAAGGGGTCGTTTACCATTTATTTACCGCTGTTAATAATAATCAGACCATCGTGCCGTATAGATGCCCTCGTAAACCGGATATGTATTTGTTTTATTGCACGCCTCGGAGCCAAAAATGGATTCATCATAAACTGGGGGTGGTTTTTATTCGTTTCATTTATCTTCCACCCCCTACGCTCAAAGCGACTTTCAAGTTCCTTGGAACCTCGCTAATTAGTTGCCGGGGTAAAAGTTTTTTTCCGTGTCGGTTGCGTCTCGTAGATCACCTCCCGGCAACAACTTCCCTTAATGAAAACGTTTTCTCCGCCATTTTGCCTCTCACGCCACCGGCGCACCACTGCTGAATATTAAAAAGTCCCAGGTCTTTACACTGGATGGAAGGCGTTGCCAAAACCGTAAATCTTGCGGTTTACGACCCCGCGAAAGGAACTGGTCGGTTAAAGCTCGGTTTAATCGTAGCTCTGACGAAGAGAAGAAGCTATTTTAAATCGTTAACAACGAATTTTGACAGACTCGAGAAGGGTTTCAATTAAGCTTACCGAGAAAAGAGGTTTCCGCGAGTATTTCCACAAATTATCATATTCCAACTGGTCTAACTGTTCTCTTTTACATCCCATCATGAATACGAATACAAAATAGCTACATATTTTATGCAGTCATAAAACATCAAAATGTAACAAAAACGGTTCTTTATTAAGATGTTTTATAAATAAATAAGGATCAATTTGAAAAATCAAAAGAGAGCTTCATAGTTCTATTCAAAATTTAAAAGTTCGCGGTGCGGTGTTTCGTATTCATGTGTGCGAGGGTGTTTTACATAAAATTCTTATAACCTTAAACAGCGGGTTCTGTTTAAAAGATCCCGTGAGTTCAATTTAAGTGGAGTGGAAGAGAGAAGGAGAAAGCTTCACTGAACGCCTAACGAACTTTGACTTTGCGCCCCCGCTAAGGTAACGACACCGTTTCTTTTCTCCTTATATTATTTTTTTAAATCAGGGATCCGAGGGGTTTTCCGTCCGTATTTAAAATTAAGAACTGTTAAATTTTTGAACCGGTCGTCCTTTTCGTCGGACCTTCTACAGCTCTCCCAACGATGAATTTTTAAGTACGTCACCTCGGGTGACGCCTCGTAATGGATTCTCCGGTGTCGGCGCGTATATTTTTAGTATGGAACGTTTTAAAGTTTTCCCAGTTAATACAATTACGAGCCCGGCTCATAAACGTCCGCCTCGAACTTTCCCCGTAAAAAGACCCGCCACACGGCGACCCTTTAAATCAAGTATAGAAATTCTCTTTCGGTTTATGCACACCATAAAACTTGTCAACCTCAAGATACTAAAGACCGAATGGCTTTTGTTCCGTCTCTTGACGGTTTTATTAATAAATCCGATATCTACTTTGAAACCGTCATCTTCGTCATCACGATATCTACACAGATTGGCTGGTTAATTGGAAACTTCAATCACGCGAACGGGGGCGATACGAGTCGTCGAGATCCGGCACGGTTTCAATTTATTCGATTCGGTTTCAACCAAGACCCTCAAGCGTCCGGTGTAATTTACTTCTGTATATCAGGTTTGTAGCGTCCGGGAATGACAACGGTACCCGGTTGGCCACGTAGGGGGGTCCCATCCCTTTGTTACGAAGGCCTCACTGATCTCTCGACGGATTTCGGTCGTAATCATGCTATTTTACTCTATCCTGTCGTCACATGTTCTCGTCAGATGGGAATTAAATATCCTGACCGTTTTAGTTATTAAAATCTATTTTATTTACTTTTGTAAATGGATTATGCATTAAACATATTGCATAATAATAACTCTGATAAAACATTTAACCTTTATAATTACTTGAAGCGTGCGAGGAATATACGATCCTCGGAACAAAAGTAGATCACGATAGACGATGGGGCAACATATAAAGGTCATAAATTTCCTTATTCGGTCAAACAAAATTTTGTAAAAACGGCATAACGTCCAGAAGTTAAGAGAGTTAAAAGTCAGAAGTTAGACAATAGTTGACGAAGTGCAAGAAAAAAACGAGGAATGAGCCAGAAGATGACTAAACCCAAATGATTCTAGTTCTAGGTATACAGGGTGATTCACATAAGAACCGACACAGAGCAGGGACATGTAGAGGACAATAAATTAAGATGATTTAACGTAACTTACCTCTATACTAAGTTGTACACCTCGGGAGTTATAGGCCTTCAAAGTTGGCTCTTAAATTTTTAAAAAGTTCAATATCTTCGTAATACATTAAGCTAGAAAAACCAAATTTGGTAAACGTTATGAATAGGGTATAAAGTTATTTGACGACAAGGTTTTCTCCATCTTTTCTCCATCACCTTTCATTCTTGAGTTATGATCGATTTTAACACCAAAAGTACCCAATTTTGACATTTTGAGGATTTTCTCTTTATCACTAGAAAATCATTACATCTAAACAAAATCTGTATGTATGTATGTATGTAGGAAAGCGGAGGGTATGCTACGCACACAGCACCTAGGCCCCAACGGGCCCCTTGTACATCCTCCTACACTGTCTCCGGCTACATCAACCAGCCTAAGGAATTTCCGAAGGCTAGGATACAGCTCAGAGGTGTGTTCCTGATGCCATCTGTGGTCGGCCATTCCTCTCCGAAGTCTCTCATTCTGAGGTCTTGCAGAGTGGGGCATTCACACAAGATGTGTCGGACCGTCTCCTCGCTCTCTTTACAGAGGCGACAGAGAGGACTAACAGCAAGCTTAAGGTTATAAAGATGCTTGTTTACCTTACAGTGACCCGTGACGAGTCCCGTTACAGTTCGTAGAGCGTTTCTACCAAGCCTTACGAAAGACAAGGCTGCCTCTGCTGAAGGATAATGTAATACTTCCTTAGACAGATGGCAACCCTTAACCCTATCCCACCAGTTCATGAACTTTTTGTGGGTAAAATCTTTAATTATCTCAATCTGAGTTGATAAGGACGGTTCAGGCGAACATGGCGCTCGCTTGGCAGTCCTTTTGGCAAGCCTATCAGCGTGCTTGTTACCTGAACAAGTCGAGTGTCCTTTTATCCATTGAAGTATGACACAGTTATGCACTGCGGCCTTCTCCAATGTCAGATGACAACCCATAACAAGTCCTGAGGTAATTGTTATTCTACTCAGGGCTAAAATAGCTTGTCTACTGTCAGTATAAATTGTAAAAGTCTTACCTACCAAGTTGGATCTGACAATAACGTCAGCGGCAAGTTGTATGGCGATTAACTCCGCCTGTATGACGGTGGTACTTATACCTAAAGGTTCAGATACGTGGAGTCGGAGATCGTACGAGAAGACTCCGGCTCCAGCTCCTTCCCGTCTCTTTGAACCATCAGTGTAGATTTTAAGGCTGTTTTTTACCTCTACTTCTGTGGAGCTTGGGTGGGTGAGATATTTCTTCGTAAAAATGTGTTGTAGGGGTGTAAAGTCCGTTACACACTCCAGAATTGGTGAGTAATCCACCATTTCATTCCAGAGATTGGCATTTTTACTATTTCTCTCACCCATTAGAATTCCTGCTGCTCGCAGTCGAGTCATGGTCACCAATGCCACCTCTTGGATGAACAAATGAAGTGGCGTTAGGTTTAACATGTTTTCCATGGCTGCAGTGGGGGTAGTCCGCAGCGCACCTGTAACATACAAACACGCAAGTCTCTGTACTTTATTAAGTGCAGTAGTGGATGTAGACTGTAGGGTCTTTGACCACCATACTACTGCACCATAAGTAAGCATAGGTCAGATTACAGCCGTGTAAATCCAGAGGGCATTTCTGGGTGACAAACCCCATGTCTTACCTATAGCCCTCCGGCATTGACCGAATGCAACGTACGCTTTTTTTATTCTATTATCTAGGTGGGCTCTCCATGTCATTTTATTGTCAAGTGTGATGCCCAGATATTTAACTTCTTTTGACAATACCAATGGAGTATCAGCAAGGGATGGCATTCTGGGATTGCCAACCTTCCTCATCCGTGTGAAAAGAATCAACTCTGTCTTCTTAGGATTCGCAGAGAGTCTTTGTTCGTCACACCAAGTCTCTATCAGTTTGAGAGCTACTTGCATCCTGTCAAACAGCACGTTTATATACTTGCCTTTGACGAGAATGGTTAAATCATCTGCGTAACCAACTGTGATAAAGTTGGGTTCGGCGAGGCGGTTCAAGAGGCTATCCAGGGTGAGGTTCCACAAAAGTGGGGATAGTACACCCCCTTGTGGACAGCCTCGAGTAACTCCTCCTTGAAGACTGACATCGCCAGCCCTAAGCTTAACTATCCTATGTTTAAGAGTGTTCTCAATCCAACCACAAAGAGTCGGTGGAACATTATGCTCTAACAAGGCATCGTTAATACCAGAGAAAGTTGTTTTATCAAAAGCTCCCTCTATATCTACGAAAACCCCCAGGGCGGACTCCTTTAGGTCCAGCGCCCCACCAACAAAGCTGGTCACTGAGTGAAGAGCCGTTAGTGTGGACTTGCCCTGAGTGTAAGCGTGTTGATTAGGATTTACTGGTTTAGTTGGAAGACAGAAATCTCTAATATAGCGATCACACAGTCTCTCCAGAGTTTTCAAAAGAAAGGAGGAGAGACTGATTGGTCTAAACGATTTCGGTGTGAAATAATCAAGCTTACCCGGTTTTGGTATGAAGTTCACTGTGACCTCACGCCATCGACTGGGTATATAGCGCAGCGCCAGGCATGCTTGGAAGATTTCCACCAGGTGAGGTACTAAATCCTCCAGACCCCATTGTAAAAGGGCTGGTATAATACCATCTGGTCCTGGTGTCTTGAACGGCGAGAAACTGTTGATGGCCCACCGTATTTTATCCTCCCTGCAGATCTCTTCGGCTGAAATCCAATCATCTGCAGTAGGTTCATGGTTGGTGTCCTGTTGTATTTGTACGGAACTTCCGGAACCTGAAAAATGCACCTCCATTAATAAATGAAGACTCTCCAAAAGGTTGTCGGTATAAGAACCGTCAGCCTTTTTTAGTAAGCCAATTCGTCGTTCAGGGTCTGAAGCCAGAACCCGATTTAACCGAGAAACAAAATCTGTTTATCAATAATATCTTCTTAGTTCATAATAAACAATTTATTCCTAAAAAACTTTTCGTCATCACCTTTCATTCTTGAGTTATGATTTATGATCGATTTTAAAACCAAAAGTACTTAATTTTGACATTTTGGGGATTTTCTCTTTATCACTAGAAAATTATTATGCTTAATCTAAATTTGTTTATGGATGATGTCTTTTTAGCTCATAATAAGCAGTTTATTCCTCAAATTACGTACAATTTCACAGCCGACTATTGAATTTTCGATGATTTTAAGTAGCATTAACAAGATACGCGTCTTTAGTTTTTTGAGTCTTTTATGAAAACGACAATGTTTTTTAAAAAATAGTAAGAGTAAAAAAAGTTTTAGAATTAAATTCCACATGAAATGAGGTAATAATGTATTAAATCCACAAAAAGGTTAAAAAAATCTGCCAAAATTTAGGGAACCATCACCCTTAATAAACCCTTTGAAATACCCTCGGTACACTCATAACGTCTACCAAATTTGGTTTTTCAAGCTTTATGCATTACGAAGATATTCAATGTTTTAAAAATTTAAGACCCAACTTTGAAGGCCTATAACTCCTCAGGGGTACAACTTGGTTTAGAGATAAGTTGCGTTAAATCATCTTAATTTATTGTCCTCTACATGTCCCTGCTCTGTGTCGGTTCTTATGTGAATCACCCTATAGTGTTAGTTCTAATCTTACACTTGCACTGTCACTAGAACTAACACTAGACCTAGAGCTTAAAAATAGAACAAGAAAAAATTCACTCTCCAAAAAGAATCTTTTTGTATATTTTTTTGATTCATAACAAGTTTTTTTAAAATACCTAACTTTATAAAGATCACAACGGGATTACGTAATTTCTGTAACATTTTCACCGAAGTGAAAAGTTAACTTGTTCCAAATAAGGCATTAACGGGACAATACCCGATTATAAAAATTACAAGAGTCCCTTTGTCCCATAAATATCATTACGCTAGTGCGACGCGTCCGTCGCCCTTCGAGCAAAAGTTTCGAGGTGACTTCAACTGGAAACTCTGGTGTCAGGGAGAATTTTAAACAAGTCTTTTCGAGTCGACCCGGCTTGTTGCCTTATTATGGCCAACTTTGTAACTCCGTTAATAAATTTTCGTCCATGGCTCCACCATGAATTCGACATTTTCTTTCATTCTCAAAATTTTGTTGTTTCCAACGAATTGAGTTATAATAGATCCATATTATACCGAGTGGAAATTTCTTCTTTTTTACTACCGAAAGATATCTAATAAGAAAAGTCGCCGAGATGGTAATAATTTATTTTGTCGTCGCGTCCGGTTCATAACTCACTTTACGACCGATATTAAGTGCGACCACAACAACTTAAGATACAGGAAATTATGCTCGGCCGCGTTTCGCGAGCTTGAAAATCGATAAAAACGAGAAGTTTTTGGTTATCCAGGCCACTTCCATCGCGGCCGCAGAGTTGTATATTATCGCGCAACTGCCTTGTTTTTATGGTTCGCAGAAAGACCCGGAGGGTGAGTGGAAACCCGTAAAAAATCTCCGACGCAGTTTATAATCCTGGTCGAACCGTAACTCTACCTCTCTTTATGTCTTACTTTATGTGACGTGGAAACGAATCTAATACCGATTCGAAATCATCCTTTTAAACACCCATCAACATTTTAAACCATCCTCGTTCAATATGATTCTCATTCTTGTTGAGAATATCGTTTTGAACACAAACATTTAAATTACGTTTACCATTGTCAATATCGTAGGAACATAATTGTCATACAGGTTTACATTTGCAAGCGATTGTTATCGCTGTTATCCTAAGGTAATTTGCAATCTATTACTTACTGGGGAAATGTCCACTGTTGGTATATATGGTAATTGCGAGGCGTGCGCCGACCTCAAATTCTGGATTATTTGGTTATTGTCCCGATCCTACCGAATTCAGTTAAGAATAATAATAATTAGAAACTGGTATGGAATTCGTAAAATCTCAACTCAACTTTACGCCGAAGTCGTTTCCCGGGAAATAATTCTCAGTAATTGTTTGAAAGTCGAAAACATTCCTTCATTAATTTCCCCCTTCCCAATCCCCTTCGTTCCTCCGAGAATCCCGAAGGATAAACCCCTTGCAGAATCGAGATATTTAATTTAATTTTTATTGTTTATTCGCTTTTCCGTCTGTTTGCTTTCCGAGCTAAAAATCTTTCAGTTCGAGAGGGAGTTTATCGATTTCCGGCAAGAATTAGACGATACCTGAGTCTTTTCGACGTCATTTCGTTTAATGGTGGTTCGATGCTCTCAAGACGTAACAGCAGCGCACCGTTTTTCCCGTACCGAGTTTTCCTTTCAAATCGACCAAACTTCCACTATTCAAATGTTTAGCTCAGATCCTCGAAGACATTCCGTTCCGCTCGGGTAGAGTCCTTTTTATTGCGGCGCACTGACCAGAAAATACCCTTAGGTCTTAATACTTTTCTTTTTTCGGGAAATTCGGAATGAAAGAGTTACTTGCTCCAACAGAACATTTCTTTGGTTTTCACTCATTCTTAATGCGTTAAAAGATTTCCACAAGTCAGATTTTTTACTATAAGTTCGTAATCTTTCTCGGATGATGTCATTAGAAAAAAAACGAAAACTAGCAACTTTCGTGTCTTGCCGTGCCACTACGACGGATTTTCCCAGAAAGTTTTATTTAAAATTGTTAATTTCGGTTAACGAGAGGATGGTGAGTGTCACGTTGTCCGAGCATACAACAAGTTCAAGTCTAGACACCATTAACTTGTCATCAACGAGAAAACGCGAGAGCACGTGATGCAAGTTGTCTGTGTTTCACGCTAACACGTTGTCGTCACGTTGACTAATTAGGCGAACTTTGGCTAATTGCCGATAAATATTTAACTCGACCTCTGTTAACATTGCCGTGACGAAGCCACTGTTTCAACATTCTATTAGCGTAACGTCGAGAAAAACGAAGAAATCCGGGGGCATCAATCTTTTGCCGACGTATAAAACCTTTTTATCCGAGCCGTTCTCCGAAACGCGTCTTTGATAGCACCCGGCCATTTCGGTACATCTGCACCTCGTGCTTTACGAGCAAGAAGTGGCGGCGCGTAAAAATGTAATACGGGGACGGAAACAAATGCGGCCTCGAGGGTGGCATTTTTTTTTGATATATCGCCTTTTCCGCCAGATGAAGCACCCCTCTTGAAAAAGACAAATGTCTCGATGTCGATCGGTGATAAATGGGGTATTGATAATAAACGCTACGTTGCGCCTATTTTTGCTTAATTAAATTCCTTTAATTGTCCGGGAGGGACTCTTTAAGTAGGATATAGTACACCTATTAAGTCGAAAGAAAACGGTTCCGAGATTAAGGTATATATCTTTTCTTTTTTGGTGTGGGCCTTAATTTCCTGCCGGGTTAGTTCGCGTGTTAATTAAAGTGGAGCTCGCTCAGTGATCATTGCGGTACTCGGATATGCACTCCGACGCACCCATTACAACAACAGACGTAGGGCTAAAACTCGCCCGAGGCATCAAAGTCCCGTTCAACTGTCCTTAATATGCCAGGTGCAATAAGGAGCTAGCAACAGCAGTGAACTAGAAGCACAACTTCGACTACCGCAGATGTTAAGGAGCAAAACTGATGGCGAAGCTATTGATCCCGGATTGCGCAATTTCGCCCAAGGGAGATTATCCCGAGGACGGTTTTTCTTCTTTCTCTTTTGCGGCCTTCTCCGCGGTTCGTATAAATCTCTAAGCTGAGCGCGTGGGCCACATTGTTTAAAGTAGAAAGGGCTGTACCAGGTTCCCCGATAAGACCCCTCTCGAAATAAAACGCACCGAGTACATAAACATATTTCAGAGATATATTGCTGCCCTGCGGCACTTCGCTGGAGACCGCACCACACCGCCGCGCCTCGATGCATTATTGTCAACGTTTTTGGTTTGTTTTTCGTAGGAAATGCCGCGGGGTTTGTCCCCCGAGCCGAGACGAATATCGGAAACCCAGCGCAGCAATTTGAAGATAAGGAAAATTCGCAAAATATATTCTATTTTGTAAACTTATTGTCTCGGGGAACCCTTTCTTATCCCAAAAGTTTGTTAAAAGCTAGGGGAGAGTTATAATCGCCAGATTGCGTTCGGAAATCTTTCTTAAATTAACGAATAATTAATTTTGAATTCTTGACTAATTAACTTCTTAACTGCCTAAACTCCTTGTTAATAATCTTACACATTTTTTTGTTATTAATTCACTTAAAAAATCCTAATTGCTATTATTAATAATCCGAGATGGCGAAAAGATGATTCATAAAAAGCGATGAAAATGAAAAAAAATTTAAATTTTTTGGAAATTTCAATCAGGAATTCTTGTGTCAGCGGTTTTATATTACACAATAAGGATTAAAAAGCATAGAACAATCTAAAACAACTCAATTAAATATTATTTAATGACTTACAACAAAAATCTGTACAAGTTGAAGAAGCTACTGAAATAAATGTACAAATGTGCATATACACTCAGCAGCAGAAGTCTGCGTACAACGAACGTAGTATGCTGTAAGCGGTAAAAAAATAGTGATAATCTAATGCGATAAACTTCAACTCATATTTTTTCTGTATTATCTAATTTATTAACAAACTATAAATCAATAAAATATAAACATTACTTAATAAAAAAAATTTTAACTAAAAATACTTCAAATAATGCCTATGCAAAAATCTGCGTACAGATCAAGGCGACTTCTATAAAAAATATATTAGTAGGAGGTCGGATAACCCTTACGTTTAATGACCTCCCTTAAACGTTTCGGCATGGATTGTACTAATTTCTTCGTGTCTTCCCTAGTGATTTTTGCCCATTCGTCAATCATAACACTTTTTAGCACTTCCTTCGATGTTATATTATGTTGACGAATCCTGCGTTCCAATAAATCCCACGAGTCTTCAATCGGATTTAAGTCCGGTGACTGTGGGGTTGTTTTCAATTGTTTTGGGGTGTTATATAGCAGCCAAAGTTTGGTATTGTGGGCACAATGTTTAGGGTCGTTGTTTTGTTGAAAAATGTATTCGGACCCCAAACCCAAGTTGTCGGTGCTTGGCTTCAAATTTTCCGTTAAAATGTCTATATATAGTTTATAGTCCATTGTGGATGTTATAAATGCCAATTTTCCTACTCCTTTGGCGCACATACATCCCCAAACCATCACTCCACCACCTCCATGTTTTACAGCAGCTTTTAAGTTTTGAGGATCAAGAGCAGTACCGGGTTTTCTCCACACAAGTTGTTTTCCTTTAATACCGAAGATGCAAAATCTACTCTCATCTGTAACCAGAACTCTATAGGCTTATTTAGGTGTTCTTTAGCAAAGGCGATCCGCTTCTTTCGATTGACATCTGATACAAATGGTTTTTTTCGTGCAACGTGACTGGTAGTTGGCCTTTCATAATATTCTTCTCACTGTATCTTTGCTGATTGTCTTATGAAACTGCTGTTGTACATTTTCTGCTATTTTTGTTGCTGTCAGCCTAGGTTCTTTTCGTACCTGCTGCACAATGCTTCGCTCCTCTCGGTATGTTAGAAGGGATGGTCAACCCGTTCGCGGTCGTAAGACGTAGTCTCCAGTGTTTTTGTAGTTATTAATGACTCTCTGAATAGAGGTATGTGATCTGTCTACAGTTGCTCCTATTTCTCGTAGAGTTTTTCCCTCTTTCCATAGCTTTACAATAATCTTTTTTTCTCCAACTTCAATTTCTTTTCCTTTCGTCGCTATTCTAACTTTTAGCTTCCAATTCTTTACTAATGCAATTGAAATCAACTATTTTGTTGTTAAAACCGGAAACACCTATTTTTACACTAGTCGCTTTGCTCTGTACGTAGATTTTTCCATAGCCATTATTTGAAGTATTTTTAGATTACATTTTTTTTATTAAGTAATGTTAATATTTTATTGATTTATATTTTGTTAATAAATTTATATATTGTTAACATGCAGAAAAAATATGAGTTGAAGTTTATCGCATTAGATTATCACTATTTTTTTACCGCTTAAAGCATTCTACGTTCGTTGTACGCAGACTTCTGCTGCTGAATGTATGTTTATAAATGAGCAAAGTGATGTAACCATATTATTCCATGATATTAGTTTATTTACATAATTTAGTTTATTTAGTTATAGTTTACCTTAGAATAAGTTATTGTACTGATATAATAATACTGATCGAATAGTTATTGTATTATTTGTTAGTTTAGTTTATTTATTAATTTATTACTTAGTTTATACACTTTAAATCGCAACTTATGTTTTACTATTATAAGTTTAAAGAGAAAGGTGAAACTTGTGATTTTTAGAAAATTAGGATGGTCAGATTATTCCATATTTTTTTAGTTTTTTAAAACTATTATTACATTAAAGGTTGGGTTCACTGATTCAACAAAATCTGTCCGATATCACAATAACTGAAATTTAAGGTTTTTCTAGTGAAAATAGCAGCTGTTCTGAATTGTTTTAATTGTTGTAAGTACTAATTGATTAGAAAGTTACTAAGTGATTAAATAAACATTTTAAGTACCTAGAACAACAAGAACAATTTAGAGCAACAAAAAATATGTGATTTTGCAAAATTAATATCCATGTTAAACGTAAAACACATCTAGAACAATTTGAATCGACAAAGATTGAGTTATTTTAGATTGTTCTATATTTTTTAATTCTTATTGTGTAATATAAAACCGCTGACACAAGAATTACTGACTGAAACTTCGAAAAATTTTAATTTTCAAAGAGTAAAGTGCCCTTTAGAGAGTTGTTCTAGTGAAAATAATAGCTGTTCCAGATTGCGTTAGCTATAATAAGTATATATTTGTAATATGGAATTGGTAATAGAAAAACTATGGTCACATCAATCAACTAGACATTTCGGCAGCCAAACCTATTTTTAGTTATAACTTCGTAATGCTGTACCCCATAATTTTGATTTTCTAGAACAATAACTAGAACAACTACAACAACCCAGAACAACAAAGAAAATTTGATTTTTCCAAAAATGGGGGGCTAGCCAAAAAACCCGTTTTTTCGGTTTTCTCGCGGAGTTATTATTTTTTCGATTTGCCGCTTTGGAACAATGTAGAACAACTCTAGAACAATCTAGAACAACAATAAAAAATGTAAAAATCAAAAAATGGGGGGCTAACTTCCCGTACTCAATATGAGCCCAAACTCGACATATCTAGCTAGTATAATAATCAAGATGGTCGAAAACAAAACACTAATAAATACACGTCATCTATGCTTTTAAAAGTGATTTTTGTGGTGTATTGATGTGCCATAAGCTATATGATATAATAGCGTTTCCCAAAATTATGTTTGGTTTTTGAGGAATAAATTTTCAAAGTTGTAGTTTCTTAGACGTTACAAATTTTATTTTTAAAAACAATCAATAATTCAAATCACGATCAACTGTATTATTACGTACGAACGTCACTTTTCCAATAACTTTCGAGTTGACCCGACAAATCCAGCCTCGTTCGTTGTTGAGAGAGCCTTTCCAAAAAGGGCCCAGATTCCTACTCGGTATTAAGACCTGTTTTATCGAACGAACCGGACCGGAATGTTAACCATCCAGTCGATACATGCTCGTCCCGTTCGGATCGGTTTATTAAGCAGTCACCGCACGGACGAGCACCACACTCTCCTTCTATCGAGATGCACTATCGAGCGCTAACTGTCCATCTTTCGTTTCTGTTTCAGGAAATTCCCGGTGTGATATGATTCAACGATGGATGAACGAAATGGCAAGAAGGTGTTGATGTTCGAAATACTGTTCGCGCTAATCTGGGCTTTGGACGTGGCGCGAGCGTGTCCGAGCATGTGTACGTGTCGATGGAAGAATGGCAAGCAAACCGTTGAGTGCGGTGAAAGAAACTTGGTCGAGATACCGGAAGGTATGGATGCGAGTACGCAAGTTTTGGAGTTTACCAATAATAGGTTAAAATCGTTACAAAAAGAATTGTTTTTTAAAATGAATTTAATTCACCTTCAAAAACTGTATATATCCCATAATCATATATCGAGAATCGACGAGAATGCATTTAAAGGTTTAACAAATTTAATCGAGTTGGATTTATCCGGAAACTTATTAGATGTAATCCCAACGGTTAGTTTTATTGATTGTCCGTCTTTAATGAGATTAATATTAAGTTTTAATCCAATTTCGTACGTTAAAAGATATTCGTTTAATCACTTAACATCTCTAAACACGGTCGAGTTAAGTAGTTGTCAAATCGAAGACATCGAAGAAAATGCTTTCGAAGGATTACCCAAAATCGAGTGGTTAAAATTAGATCATAATAAAATTCGGTTTATAACCGATAAAAGAATACTTCCGAAAACTTTAAGAGGAATCGAATTACAAGGAAATCCATGGTTTTGTGATTGCAATTTATTAGAGTTTCATTCTTGGATAGTTGACTTTAAAATACCAAGCGCGGAAGAACCGCTTTGTTATAAACCATCAAAATATTCGGGAAAGTCGGTTCGAAGTTTAGTACAAAATGATTTGGCGTGTTTACCCGAAATAGGACCAACTAGCTTCTTCTTAGAAGTGGATGAAGGGAAAAATATCTCGTTATTATGCCAAATAAAATCAATTCCCGACGCTGAGGTTTCGTGGTGGTTTCGAGGTCGCGTTTTACAAAACGATTCGATGGTAACTCCGACGACTCGATTAATTTATTTCATAGAAGAAGGAGACGTAACTGAAAGAACAAGCGAATTATTAATATTTAACACAAATTCAGAAGATAACGGCACTTATATTTGCAGTGCTGAGAATCCAGCGGGAAAAGTTCAAACTAACTTTACAGTTAAAATAATATTAAAAGAAGAACCTTCCGTTGAAATTATCATAATTCCTTTTAATTACTTAGTTGTGGTCGCGACAGGTGCGGGTATTTTAATACTTTTACTCTTTATTACAATGATTATATGCGCGACAAAATGTAAAAATAGAAAATTAAAGAAAAATGAAGAGATGAAACAAAAAAAGGATCAAGAACAAACACACCACGAGGTCGGGATTAAGATAGATGAGAACAAAGAGGTGCAGAATAATGGTCAGGAGGTATTGTTTTATGCCGCGCATTCGAGCGATGACCTCCTTCTAAATATGTCCCCAATTTCGATGAACCAAGTCCAGTTAGAACAGAACCCAGACTTGATTAACGACGCAGAACGTCGACAGGGCGACGGTGAAGATTTGCACGTGACCACGAACTTACACGAACACCCAAACTTCGTTAGGCGAAAACTACCGACCATCCACAGTTGGGACGTTGGTTGTTCCTTGATAGATATGGACGGGTTCCCGCTTGATTACGGTCTCCCAAAACCACCGCCAGCGAACAATTGTTACCGTACATTGCCCTATAACAGAGCGAAGAGACAACCCGCGGGAATTACCACCAGCGGTAGATTCTCCCGGGAAGCGGAATTTTTACAGCACACAATTCATCCATCGTACGAACATTATTGTTCCAACGTTAGATACACAGCCGATGGTTATCCAGTTAGAACGTTGGAAATCGTCGCTTCACCACCCGAAGAATATAAAAATGACGATGCACCAAACTCACTACCATGTTGCGTTCCTAACAACGTAGTCGGAATTCTTCCATGGCCCCAATACGTCTCAGCAAACATTCATAAACGATGTGTAAGTGCACAAACTGACGGAGAACCCGGCGCCTCCGCCATAATCATCCCAAACGATCAAGTTAATGATGGAGGAGTTACCGAAAGTCCGGACGAAGGATATGGTGATGAACCAACCGTTGTTATTTAAAACAACGTTTAAAATGGTATAATAAGGTTTACAGGGTATTTTGATTACTCTGTTAAAAATGTCGAAAATTGTAATAATCGAAATAATGATTTCGAGAAGTATTTTTGAACGTAAACAAAAACCTGATTGATGCACTTCTTTCGCACCATTAAAAGTGCAGTTCAATCGTGCGCACCCCCTTTAATGAAAGCAATTCATCATTATCACCGCGGTGGCTGCGAAGTATCCGCTCTGTTAAACCGTCGTCGACGGCGAGATTCTTTTGTGTTTAGATAACTGGGTCAGAGCCAGATCAATACGCAACCGCGTTGAGGCGACAATCGCGGCTGCGGCTGCATTATTCACGGACGCAGAGATTGATTCGTTGCAATATTAAGTACCTGGGTTTGAAACCCTTAGACGCGGTAATGAACTGAAACTTATAACTCGTTGTTGATCGTGTTACCGAAACCTAGTCTTATGATTAATATTGACCTGACCAATAAGGAAACTTAGGTTAGGTTGTACTCTATCGGATGTGTACTCATTAAAACTGTATCGTTATCGCTCCAATCGAAATGTAAATACTATGAACGATTTTTTTTAATCTAAGATTTCTTGTAAATATTGAGTGATGAAATTAAAACCTTTGCATAATCATGTACAAAGTAAATTTATTATAGTGCATTTTTTTTGTTAAATCTTAGGCAATATTAAATAGTAGAAAATTATAATAAGCATGATCATCTTATAAATGGTATGTTAGGTTTGTATTGAAAGAATAAATAAAAATTTGCGAATTTTACTTGCAACGGAAATGTCAGGGTTTTGTCTCGGCGATTTCGATGAAACTTGGCAAAGAATTAGTTTGGTCCAAATTAAGGTTGACGTATTCTTTTATACGTTCGGGAAAAACTCTTGGGTCGTGTTATAATGGATGAAATTATATCTTCATTTATATCTCAAATAAAGTGGTTAATATTTAATTACTCTATTGATTTTTACTCTGCTTCAGGCTAAAAAAAAAATTATTCATCCGTATGAGTCATAACGGAAATAACTTTGTCATAGTTACAGACTCGTTGAGTGCTGTTGAATCACTACAAGCAATGTGTCCAAATGAACCGATGGTACGGATGGTTGGAATAACCGTACTCAAAAACCTTAATGTAATACACAATCTTGCAATGCGGTACATACTTAGAGCTTTTCCCACTAGTCCGGTTAATAGTTTGTGTTATGAATCTGGTATTGCCCCTCTTCACCATCGGCGTTATTGGCAAATTCTTAATTATTTTGTAAAAAAACGCATGCAACCTAAGTACCCAATCTCTATATTGTTTTCCCAACAACCACCTGTGTACAGATCAACAGCCACAAAACCGGCAGTAGTGAGGACCAAAGAACTGCTAGGAACTTTAGACTTTCTTTATGCTGCCAATTTACTCCTTGGCAGTTAAATAAACCCGTTTTCAAATTAAATCTTACATGTTATGCTAAAGAGAGTGCACCACGGGAATTATTTAGAGCTGAATTTAGAAATATAATCAATGCCTATGATGATGCTGTTTTTATATATACTGATGGTTCCAAAAAGGAGGGTGGGGTTGGTTGTGCGTTTGTGGTTGGAGATTATTCATGGAGCTTACAGAGTTTTGCGTCTATCTTCTTTGCGGAGTTGTATGCCATCTTCCAGGCTGTGTTATAATAATAATAATAAACTTTATTTCCATTTCCAAAACAAGTATACAGTGCTAGCGTAAAGTAACCCCCCCCCCCCTGTTTAACTTCCGAACAAATTGAGATATCACTATGAACAAAAAAACGTCAGTTTCTATATTTTATCAGCACAAATATTTTCTTATGGAAAATTTTGCCATCACTTTTAGTTTTTCCGGAAAATAGATCAACTTTGTTTTTTTAAATGGAACACCCAGTATATTATGGTATCTTTCGAAAGATGAAAACAATACGAATCCAACGGTACCTCACAATCAAATATCGGTTTATTAGTTTTTCGCATAAAAATTAAACAAAATGCGGAATTTTTCCGGAAAAACCAACGTATCTTCGTCGACTACCTGTCGTAATGCAATCGGCCAGGTAAATGGTGGACGGTAGGTTTACGGTCGGTATACGCTCGAGCTAAGACGGATTTAAAATTGCAAGTTCAATTACTTATTTTTTTTAGAAATGAAATAAAAGTTGATTGGAAGTATATTAAATTTATGAATTAATCATATTTTATAAAAAAATATTTATAAAGAAAAAAAGTCAATATAAGAAATGAAATTTTCTTATTAAAGATTTTGCTAGTATAGGGAACGGTTGAAAAATTTGCTTAGTGTTGTTATTGAATAATAAAAGAATTTTTTATTTATTAAGAATCAACTATTAAGTAAATTGTTCGATATGATTACGTTGAACTTCTAGGCAGTGGTACCATCTTTGTAGTGTTTCCTCTCTCACACGGCTTAACATGTGATCAATATTTTGGCAGACGTCAATAATTTTTTGTTTTAAATCCTCAATACTACCCAACGGAATTTCATATACCTTGGATTTTAGATAACCCCATAAAAAGAAATCTAAAGGTGTCAGATCTGGTGATCTTGTTGTCCATTAAAATTTTTATCAAAATAATTTCGTACCATTGGCGCATAATGTGGAGGTGCTCCGTCTTGATGAAACACTAGTTCCATTTCAAAATCGTCAGAATTCTGTTGTACAATTTGCAAAAGTCTTGAAAAAAAAACATTTACTTTCTAATGAAATTGAGTGATAACGTCACGATATTCATGTGGATTAACATCACGGCGATGCAATTTTTCACCCAAAAGAAAGTACATTCATCACTGAAACAAATATGTTTCAAGTATAATCGATTTCGTTCAACCATATTTGTCATTAGCTCACAAAATTCTGTTCTTCTATATCAGGGTCATCTTCTGTTAATTCATGAAGCATTTTTATTTAAAATGGGTGATATTTATTCATCTTTAAGTATTTCCACGTCGTCCAACAACGACGCGGAAATATTTAACACATCACACGTTGATGCGATAGCAGCAGACGACATCATGGGCACATTAAATACTTCTGTTAATATCTGACGACCAGTTCTTTTGCGGTCTTCGACGCTTCCAGTTTCCAAAAACTTATTCACAAGCTCTCTTAAATATTTTCGACTAATTGGATGTTCAGGAAATCGTTCCTTAAATTGTCGCTCTGTTTCATGTAGATTTCTGTCAGCACGAGCGAATATTAAAATTGCTTCGATATTGTGCTCTAAACTCCTTCTAGCCATTTTGATCTCGCCTTTCTTTGGTTATACTTGGTCGGGTAGAATTCAAAGATAGAAATGAAGGAAAATATTTGCATGCTGCCTTAAATACAAAATTTCAAAGTACCTACAAACTTTAAAATTGTTGTTGTGACCATTTTTTCTTAGAAGTTTTAAAAAGAACTTTCTTTTTATCCTTTTCTTGTATTGATTGTTTCATAAAAACATTCTAAAAGAATTGCTGATTTTAACCCTGCTTAATCCGAGCGTAGACCGACCTTTAACTGACCGTCCACCATTTATCTGGCCCATTGTATCTCGACAGGTAGTCAACGAAGATACGTTGGTTTTTCCGGCGAAATTCCGCATTTTGTTTAATTTTTATGTAAAAAACTAATAAACCGATATTTGATTGTGAGGTATCGTTGAATTCGTATTGTTTTATTCTTTCGAAAGATACCAGAATATACTGGGTGTTCCATTTAAAAAAACAAAGCTGTTCCATTTTTCGGAAAAACTAAAAGTGATACCAAAATTTTCCATAAGAAAATATTTGTGCTGATAAAATATAGAAACTGACGTTTTTTTGTTCATATTGATATCTCAATCTGTTCAGAAGTTAAACAGGGGGGGGGTTACTTTACGCTAGCACTGTATATATATATATATATATATATATATATATATATATACAAACAAACAGTAAAAAACCAAAACGATATACATAGAAATGAAAATTGGAAAATTATTACTCCCAGTTTCCCTTGGTTGTATCCATCAGGACGTTGCTTGGTCCTTTCGTCGTCTTTCGCAGTTTTTTTACACATTTGCATGATCTGTACCTGGAATTTCATATAACTCCCAATATATGAATGCAGTAACCATAGTTATGAAACTACTATGTACTTGCACTGTGCCACATAAAATGCAACATAGCTTAATAGTGCAGAAGATATTGGGTAGTGTTGCAAAGGAAAAGTTTTGCTTGCAAAAACGAATGTTTCGCACGGCTAAACCGGAATGATTCTAGTTCTAGCTCTTGTGTTAGTTCTAGTGATAGTGGTAGTGTAAAACTAGAACTAACACTAGACCTACAGCCAGAAAAATTCAGACATGTTGCATTTTATGTGGGACAAAGTAAGTAGGTACGCCCTGGTTTTTATGGAAATAGATCGTAGTATATTGCATTTTAAATGAAATTCATTGTGTATATGATCTCCATCACACTGCCTCGGTCGCAAACGACCTCGGCTACTATTTTTCTCTCTCAGCGAAGATAAAGCTATGTTGCTTCGGCATACAATATATGCTGGCGTGGTACATATGGTCTCAGCTACACTGCTTCGGCCGCAAGCCACCTCGGCTACTATATTTGTCGCCCATCAAAAATAAAGTTCGTTGCCTCGGTAAACATTTGTATAAGTATACAGGGTGATTCGGGAGGAAATGGAAAGATTTTAAGGACATGTCTAGGAAGCTAAAATAAGCAAAATAAGCCCATATGTTCAAATCCGATTTTCATTTGTTTGAGATATTTTGAACAATAATAATTTCAAAATTTATCAAATTAAAGCAAAATTTATTACTAAACTAACAAACCAAAAAAACAAGTAGCATTAATTCACATTAAATTTTCGAAAACTCCACCATCCACTTCGATACACTTATTTGCGCGTTTATAAATGGACCTGGTAGCCAGTTTCAGTGAACGATGATTCGCTCTAATGAACGCCGCAGCATTAAGAATACGATCTAGTAGCGCATCCCTTGTGTCCACTTTCCTAGCATAAACTAAGGACTTCATCCATCCCCAAAGACAAAAATCTAGGGGAGTGAGGTCCGGTGATCTCGGTGGCCAAGGGTGCGGGCCTCCTCTGCCAATCCAGCGATCTCCGAAATGCGTATTTAGAAAATTCCTCACATTATTTGAATAATGAGGGGGTGCTCCATCATGTTGGAAGATCATACGTTGTCGAATGTTCAAAGGTACATCGTCCAATATTTTCTCTAAATGGTCTTCCAAAAAATGTAAATAACCTTCCCCAGTAAGACGGCCATCCAACACAAAAGGACCAAACAACTGATTATTTAGAATGCCGCACCACACATTAATACTAAACCGATGTTGGAAATTGTGTTCTTGCGTGGCATGGCGATTTTCGTCCAACCATCGATGATTATTATGGTAATTGTTAATTCCATCTCGAGTAAATTGAGCTTCATCAGAAAATAATATGCATTTAAGTAATCTTCTGTTTTCACGAATCCATTGACAAAATTGTAGTCTTAATGGATAATCGCCTTCTTGGAGATTTTGTACTTTCTGCAAATGAAAAGCGTTTAAGCCTTGCCTCTTTAATGTTTTCCAAACCATTGTTTGTGGAATTTCAAATTGTATTGCCATGCGCCTTGTACTTATCCCTGGATTATTTTCTACAACATCCAGAATATTTTCTTCATGTTCCAAACTAAGCCCTTGCTGTTTTTCGGAAACAATGCTTGCACTTGGGAACATTCCACTTTCGCCAGCACGTGTAAAAACAGTTTGAAACACTTGCCTATTAGGAATTCTTCGATTCGGAAAACGACGTCGATACTCTTCTACTGAACGAACAGTATTACCATTACAAAAACCATAAACAAACACCATATCTGCATATTCTCTATGACTGAAAATGTGAGGCATTTTTATTATTTCGTAACAATTACAACTATCACTTTAATTAACATTTTGTTTCAAATTGTCATATAGGATAACGTTGTCAAACATAACTTGATTAACTTTTTAAAAAGAAAAACCTAATTATCTCGGAAACAAATGAAAATCGGATTTGAACATATAGGCTTATTTTGCTTATTTTAGCTTCCTAGACATGTCCTTAAAATCTTTCCATTTCCTCCCGAATCACCCTGTATATGATCTTCATTGCGAATTTTTCAAGAAAAACCACCTTAGTGCAAAAATATACTTTGGAAAACTTTTCAAAACACCAAAATACCTCAACCTTAATTTGGGTAATTTCCACCATTAATAAATTGATCATGATAATAAATATATATTAGGAAACTCTGTAGATATTTTCTTTTAAATTTAGTAGTAAATTACAATTTATTAGAATTTGTGTTACCTTATAATTAGTAAATTTTTTAAATCCGATTTATACATTCACAAGCGCATAACAATAAATAAAAATTTGTAGAAATCCAATATATTCGTATGAATCAGTAGATATTAGAATATTTTTAGATAAAAATAAATAAAATCCCCCAAAAACGCACATGTGGTGAAACTTTTATATAAAAATAAAATCAATCACAACACATATAAAGCGGTATATTTTATTCGACCCTTTATTATATTTTAGAAGGTAAGTAAACTGTGCTTATTTTTTATATAATTCAAGTTTAAAATAAAAATAAAAGTTTTTGTTTCGTACGGCCATTAAATTTGTTTTAATGGGTATTTCCATGAATTTTAATTATTTATTTGATTTATTATTTTGTTTGCTGTGCTTTGAATTATTTGTTGTTTGGTAGCAGTAAATTCATGCTGTTTTAATGTGGTCCTGCGATAAAACTCGTTCAACTTCGTGCCATACCGATGTAATCACATTACGTTTTGATGTATTGCTTTTTGGTCGGAAAACGATTGATCATTTTGCAGAAATATTCAATGGTGAGGTATCAATTTATAAGAAGATTTTCGAGTAAAACGTTTTCGTTTGCCGACCTTCGTCCGACTTTTCCCCGTTAATTGAAAGACTCGTTAATAAACGACGTTATATTTCACGTTCGGAACATAAATTTTCTCCGAAACTCAATTATCCCCCGAGCCGAATTTCCATTGTATTTTGTTGTTGCCTCTCTCGTCGTCAAAAAGTAACGACCAGTTAGCGGCAATAAAATTCCCGGCGGCCATTTTCCGCAGGAAGCGGGTTTGTCTTAGCCGGTCGGGTCGCTTGGAGTTTAGTAATTTATAGGGTCATTTCGGCGCGCGGCGTGGCATTTTTCTAAGCATCAAATTCGAATTTTATACCTCCACCGCTTTTTCCTCTTTTCCCTCTTTCCCCACTTTTCGCGCGGAATTGAAACGAAAAAATAAATAACGGGACGCGACCGGCAGATGAAAATTTGTATTCGACATAAGTGTAATGGTAATGGGTACCCGATTTATAGCACTCGCCATTCTGCAAAACTAGTGCCGTACGTTTCCGTACGAAGTATATCCGGGAATGGCTTCGCCTGTTTTATGAACAGAACAAAACTTTTAGTTTTCCCGACTCTCTATGAAATTGAAACATAAATACATGTTTATAAACACTGTACGCTACGAATGTTATTGCCTCGTGTTTTACGACCGCCAAAACAAAATTATTATTAGTACGTAGACTGTAACGAGGGCGAAAGAAACATCAAAGATCTCGCGTAATTTCAATTTCCGTAAAAACATCCTGGAAAATCCAAGAGGACTACGCCACCAGCATCAAAGAAGTCGCAAATTAAATTCCGAAAACTGGGAAGTAGGCGAAATCGTTTCCTCTTTACTGCGGCCAATAAATTGGCAATTTGTATGTTTAAAATTCCATCAAGAACCGACAGAATCTGTCACAAATAGGAATAAAATAATTATTACACTAATCGTTTTGCGATTAATATAGTGTTGAATTTTTTTATTTTCCTCCATCGGCGAAGCGCAATTCCGTAAAATTTATATACGTTTTTTCGTTCCATTTCGCGGTGTTTTTTATACGTCGCCGTCGCGACGCCTTGGCACAAGCGGCATTATGCATGCGACGCGTGACGCCCCAACGATATATTATTCACAAAATCTCTTACCGCCCGTTTTCCCGACAAACGTCGTCGAATAACACGTCGAAACTCGCCAGGAATTGCGTCGTTACCGCGACGACGACGACGAAATTTCATCTTCCGTGGGCGACTTTATAACAATTTACAGCATTATTAAAATTCTCGGCCGGGCGATGTCGTTGTCTTTCAGAATTCTCTCCGCTTTGACCGCATTGCTGCGGGTGAAATGCACCGGATCACCGTGATATATTAGTTCGTAACTTTGTTTCGCATCCCCAAACTGATGAGCAATAAGAATAACGAATGGTTTTGTGGTATGTTGAAGAAAAAGTTTTTCAAAGTTTCGGTTGCGTTTAATTTAGGTTCACATTCGAAGAGCGAACTTTTCATCCGTCGAAATTGGATAGGTGAAGTGGAATCGGAGAGGTCTTGAAGGGTTAACTTGGAGAAGCAACGGAGATTGATTACGAATCTGAGGAGAACGCAGCGGCTGCGGGGCATCTGTCACTGCCACCCGGAGACAATAGATTAATTAACAGTTCGCGTGTTCATTAAAAGAGTCAAGTATCGCAATTTTTTACCACCTTTATCGTTTTTGTTTTCTTCGTTTTAGCGAAGAATTCGGTAACAACTGGAACACAGATTCCCGGCACGAACGAGAACCCTGCGAAAGACAAACAAAGGATTATCGAAACTATAATCTCGTCTGCCGGAGAGGACCGGGTCGGTCTTTTTCCGGACCGTATTAAAAACTTATCTCGATCGCGGATGAAGTTTCCACTCGGGAAGCTTCGAACTTTTAGCTCATGGAAATCGCCTATAACGCAATTATGTGAACTATTGGCTACGAAAGCGTCTCCTTCCGAAGATACTCGTACTCCCTTGTTTTCGTCGAGATCTTCTCGAATCGACTCGAATATAGCCTTTTCCGCATCGAAATTCAATTTCCCTATTGCTTTGATTTTTTCTGCTTTTCGTAATTTAATATCACTCTAAGAAATGAATGTCGGCGGATATTGTCTTATTAGATTTTACATCAAAGTAGATGTACAATTGCATTTATTACTTGCATTTATTTTTAATACTCAAAGTTTTAAATTATGGCAATAATATGAAAAGTATAACCCTATTGGATAATATCAAAATATATTTAGAGATAAAAAACAACAAGTCACAGAAAAGCAACAATACAAGATACAGCAACAAACTTTTACCCCTAATTTCCTATCTACTTTCTTAGCTGATATCTTCCTTATAATTAAGGATAGCGAAAAACTAAATGCACCACTTGAAAGCTTGAATCTTTCTCTATCTAAAACCGGGGTTTCGTCTGCCGATAAGTTGATATTAAGATCAATAAAAAATGAAGAACACCGCGCTGTACTTAAAATAGCTCAAAATTATCAAACTTCAAGGCCTTGTGCAATTGTTACGAAACCGAATTTTAAAAAACTGTTATCACAGTCAGAAAGGGCGCTCCTTCAGCTATCTCAATCCGGGTTTTCGTCGGTCAATATCTATCGGCGTCATGCTTAAATCACCCTTAATGTCCATCCCTACACGCAGAAACGCTTAAATACACTTCCTCTAAACAACCTTCTTATTTGATAGGGAGAAAACTATAGAAACATATCTATCTTATTGAACATTTTCTGCTCTTTCTAGTGATGTATAACACGCGGCGATCACACGTTTGCACACGTACATTTTTTGCTAAAAACTGCTAAATTCACACGTTTTAGCCATTTTTAAACCTTGTTCGGGTCGATAACTTTCTTATATGAGCAGGAAAAAACTCTAGAACCACATCTATCTTATTGAAAATTTTCTGCTCTTTCTAATGGTGTCTTTTAATAACAATTATACACTTTAATTTAACAACAATTATTAATTAAAGTTATACGGGATGGTCAGAAATGTGCGTCAAATTTCCGTATCTCAAAAAGTTAATTTTTTTAAATGGCAACTCTACTTTTTTCCCTCACCACCGTATTATATGCTGAAAAATCAGGAGACTTTGTGATTACATCCCATACTAGTAGAGTTACTAGTAAACATACTAGTAGACTTTAAATTTAGTTACTTTACTGTAGATATTAAAATTCGCACACCCAATATCCGCAAAAGATTTGAGGAAACCTTAACTGGAAAGACATGTTTAAATTTTTGAAAACTGTGCTATTCCTTCCATCCCGCTAATTTTGACCCAACTCAATTCCAACGGCAGTTATTCCAACAAGATGGCGCGCCACCACACCTCAAGAAGCTACTAAATCAGTTTTTGACAAACAGGGAATTGTTAAAAATTATTGGTTACCATAGTTACTCATGGCTCCTGCTATTTTTATCATTTATATAAATTTGAAATAATTAAAGTTTAAACTAATTTTTCTTGAAAATTTTCTTATGTAACCAATATTAATATTGAATTGAGGTTCTAGTGCAAGTGTTAGTTCTAGTTTTAATTGTTATTCAGCGCTAAGTTGTATATTTTTAAGTTTCGGGTTTAGCCGTGTGTCTTCAGACGCTGAATGTTAGGTAAGGTTAGTTGTGTTTACAAACATTAATTATACCATGAAGTATTCTTTGGCAATTAGTAATGGCAATTATAGCGTGAAGTTTTCTTTTGTAATGTCAATTATAGCGTGAAGGAATGTGAGGTAAGGTTAGTTTTGTTTACTAATATTAATTATATCATGAAGTATTCTTTGGCAATTAGTAATGGCAATTATAGCGTGAAGTTTTCTTTTGTAATGTCAATTATAGCGTGAAGGAATGTTCGGTAAGGTTAGTTTTATTTACAAACATTAATTATACCATGAAGTATTCTTTGGCAATTAGTAATGGCAATTATAGCGTGAAGTTTTCTTTTGTAATGTCAATTATAGCGTGAAGGAATGTTCGGTAAGGTTAGTTTTGTTTACAAACATTAATTATACCTTGAAGTTTTCTTTGGCAATTATACTCTGTTTTTAAACCAGGAGGAGTATTTTAAATTTGTCACCAGATTGACCTTGCACGTGATTGGTTGAACGCGAGGAAGGTTCACACACACACAATTTTGAATTTGAAGGTTAGGTTATTGACAATTGGACAGTTTCGTGTCATTATTGTAAATTTTGTGTTCTTAAACCCTTCTTTATTATATTTTGAAATAAATACACTCATAACTTCAATGTTAATTTGTATGTTTAGTGTTGACGATAACAAACGAAAATAAATACAATAATAAATAAATAAATAAATAATAATAATTATTAATTTAAATTTACCGCCAAAATATCTAGTGATATTTTCTGGTGATTTTTCCTAGTGTAAATCTGATTTTCGCGTTTACTCCTCCTGGTTTAAAAACAGAGTATAGATTCAGAAAAAAATCTTCTTTTGTATTCCGTAATAAAAATGGGAGATTGTCATTTGAAAAAAATATCGATTGCGTCAAAACTCGTTAAACCGTTTAACGGGTAAATAATTTTTTCGTTTTTAGAAACGATTTAGTTATGGTAATGCAACTATTTGACCTTATTGACAAGTGGTCTCTATAAAAGCCGCTAACCGTTAAAGGGTTAAAAATGAGGGAACAATTTTGAAATCTATACCAAAAAATTGCACAAAAGTTAAATCTTTAGACCGATTTCAGGGATTTTTCCATAAATCGTTTATAATGATTTTCATTCAGGTCGTCGTGACAGACTCTGTCACAAATGGGAGTTAACTAGAAACAGAAAAATCCACAACGTTAGTAGTTTTTGGCACAAAACGTGTTTGTGCAAGAGCGCGATCGTCGCGTGTTATACATCACTAGAAAGAGCAGGAAATTTCCCATAAGATAGATATGGTTCTAGAGTTTTCTCCTGCTCATATAAGAAAGTTGTTTAGAGGAAGAGTACTTAAGCGTTTCTGCGTGTAGGGATGGACATTAAGGGTGATTTAAGCATGACGCCGATAGATATTGACCGACGAAAACCCGGATTAAGATAGCTGAAGGAGCGCCCTTTCTGACTGTGATAACAGTTTTTTAAAATTCGGTTTCGTAACAATTGCACAAGGCCTTGAAATTTGGTAATTTTGAGCTATTTTAAGTACAGCGCGGTGTTCTTCATTTTTTATTGATCTTAATATCAACTTATCGGCAGACGAAAACCCGATTTTAGATAGAGAAAGATTCAAGCTTTCAAGTGGTGCATTTAGTTTTTCGCTATCCTTAATTATAAGGAAGATATCAGCTAAGAAAGTAAATAGGAAATTACTGGTAAAAGTTTGTTGCTGGGAGGTTTGTTAATATTTTATTAATGAGTTGATAAAGGGTTTTTATTACTTCTTAATTTTTGTTCCGTTGGGATAAAGGTCGAGACGATCTATATACGACGAGGTCTAAGTGGCAGATTTTAACGCAGCACACCCTCGTGTAAACTAATTTCCGCTATTATTCCTCGTCTGCCCCCCAATGTCCCACCAATTTATACTTGCAAGCTTTCAAAGCTCGCCACAGTATCCGATATTATTCTCTGTAGACCGAAGCCCGGGTTTGGTTCTCATATAGAATGGCCTATTGTACCTCTACGAACGCCGTAATACATTAATGTATAATAGAATACTTCCACGGCATAACCCTATAGTTGATTAAATTTCATTTTTAATTTATATTTTTATATACATCTTCGTGAAAATTAAACTTGACTTTCGGGCCGGCGGTAATCCTTAAAGGGCCACAAAGCGCACGAGGTAGACACGCGAATTCTAAATCACCCTAGTTAATCTTCTACACTACACTTTAAGCCGTATATATCGCGCGTACGGCTTAAATAAGCGCACGTTAAATCTAGTATCAAGTTTCTCCTTCATACACAACCCCAGGTGTGATATCCAACTTCTCCCGCCCCGAGATGACACTCCGTAAAGGATGTACCTGGGCAAAGATTGAGCATCGTTTCAGTTTATATTTTATTTATTCTTAAAAAAAAACAAACACTTGATCGTTTATGTCAAAATGGTTACAACGAAAACCGTTTTCTACACGGTACATAATAACAAATAAAATATACCGTATTCGAAAGGTGGCAAATCCGAAAGGGGATCTCGGTAGAGCCCCTCTTTTTAACGTATTGTTATGGGGCGGGTTGGTATCCTTTTTTATGAGGCGTTCACCGCGAGTATCTACATTAAGGTATCAGTTTATGACCACGACGGTCTGATTATGTTCAGATAAAGTTAGTTGTTATTGGAAATCGATTGAGATGATCTCGTGGAAACTACCCTTTTGATTATAAGGTCATAATCGTAAAGACAACTTTGTATATATACACAGTAACATAGAGAACATTGTGATCTTATCTTATATTTTATGAAAGATTCATTTGAAGAATAATGCACACAGCGTAAGCGTTTTCACTTTGTTAAAAGTAAATAGTTACATAACCAGAGATGTGTCACGCAATGCTTTCCCAGAGTGAATTGGACACGTCTCAATAAATTAAGCCAATCGAGGACGATGATAGTGGCGTGGAATCCGTAATGAACCTGGGCAAACACCCGCTTCAGTTGGCAAACATGCGGCGGGTTTCGGAGTAGAACTAACTAACCTTATCTTTAATTAACTGGCGAAAAATGAGCTCTGTAAAGTAATGTTTCTGAACCGGTTCGCGCAATTTTCCTAGCTGCCGGTGAACGACTAATAAAGTAAGGTAATAATAACACGAGTTTACACCAAAATTTACCCAAAATAGTTTCGTTCAGACAATCTTGTTTCTGTAATTAAAGGGAGTTCGAGTAAGTTTGAACCCTTTTGAGTCTAAAGTAGAATTTGTGCATAAACCTTAATTTTCCGATCAATAAAGTACACTCAATAATTTACTGTGTTACATTATTTAACGGTACCATTCAAAAATCGATCGGGACGCGAGGTTCTTCGTACCAATAACCCCCTCGAGTGTTTTAATGGTTGTAGTCGTCACCGTTACGTTATATGTGGAATCAAAACATTCGGTCTGGTTTTCCGCAAAGCTTGAGGCTTTCTCGAAGAAAGCGAAAATAAAAGGAGTAAAGCTCGGATGAAGACGTGGATGGATTTATCGTTCCTTTAAGAATTGCGGGCATCGGTAGTAGTCGATAGCATATGAATTATGCTTTTAAAGTTTCTTCTCTTAAATCGTTGTAATCCTTATAAATCACTTGAAAACAATGAGAATTCTCACGGATATTAATAGCGCAAAATATTTTCCGCTCGGCCGTAAATAAACCGATCTGACTGTGGGGAAACATGAAATTTTCCGCTCGACTAAGGCTTGTATTAGGAATCCATCACAAGGGGGAATGTATTGTTCGACCAAATCCAAGTCCGGGGTAAACGTGATTTATTAACTCGACTCAAATCTTCGATTCGCCTTTCGACCCTACCGCAAGACGTTGTTAATTAATGACGGATTTACCCACCAGATTTACTGCAATCGATAGACTCATTCATTACTTTCTCGCATATAAGAAATTTCAGTATAGAGGTTTAAATTTAAATATCAATTTTAGATGACGTGATGACGCTTGGTTCACACAAGCATACTAAAATCGTACATATTTCAAAGATGACAGGAATAGTTAAATAGGTATCGTTGGAATTTATATATATTCAATATTAGACGTGTATGTATGTACATGGTAATAAAAGCAAACCACATAACCATGTATCTAGGACGGAAGGGAGAATACGTCGTGGTCTTATTTCCGGATTCCGCAGAATCTAGATTATTACCCCGGTAAGGGAACAGTAAATCTGTTCTGTACGGAAGAGGGTGAACGTCTTAACGTTTAATATGTCACGCGGTGTTGGTGTAAGTCGATCTCGTGAGGGCGGTTATGACTCGTTGAACGGTCGATGTTAGAATTCTTGTTTGTTGTTTCAACAACGAAGAAAATGTATAAATTATCCGAGTTTTCTCTAAGCGTTTCGTCGCGTAACTTCACCACTAAATCCAGATAAAAAACTTCTCGGTCGATACGTGAGCGGTTCAGAGAGTTCGACACTTTGCGGTTCGAACTTCTAAACAAAGCTTATAAAGTATAGGAAATAAACACGTTTGGAAATTTATTGCCCTTCGAGAGAGCCCTTTTCTTTATTTCGCACTATTTTTATTGTATTACTGTATTAATCTTGAATACAGGTAATTCTCCAAATGTTTATTATCTTATCTCTTAACATTGGGATCATAATAAATTTATAAATGCTGTTTCTTCCTGGTGAAAAATTGAAGGAGAAGAGGAGGATGAATCGAATCGAGGATACCTAAATCGCTCTGATAAACGAGGTCATATCTAACGCGGGCAACTTTCAGGTTAGATTGACGATTGTTAGGGGAGCACACCGGCGTCGAGTAAAACTTCCGCGCGCGTTTTGATAATACGAAGACAAATGCCGGGAATTTTGTACGTCCGGAAACGAAATGGACGCCATCATTTAAGATCCGCGCGGCCGGAACTTGACAAACAACGATCCACCTATCGGGTAGAGGAAGCGAAATTGCCTCTGTTGTGTTGTGTTTCACATTCAAATCGACCCCCGTCTGTCACTAGATACACAACGGATGGAAAAAAAATCGCCTTCCATCGATTACAACACCCTCGCGTAGGATGCGACATTTTCAGGCGTCGTTATTAGGCATGCAAATGAAATTTCATAAATTACTCGCGACGACTTCGGCGGAGAACGTTCTCTCAAGCGGCGCACTCACGAAATTTATGATTATATGGGAAATATGACGGGAGACGGCCTTATCCTTACTAGTATAACTCCCTTGGAGCCAATTTACATAAAGATCCTGCGTATCCAAGGTCCCCAGTCCTGTTTACGACTCCCGTCAACATCCCCATCTTTTGAATATTCAAAACTCATTAATGACGATCGAAAGTATTTTGCTAAAAATATTTCCTCATCAAAGATATTTATAACGTTATCGTCTACTCTATGGATAAGTTGATTTCAAACATCTTGTAAACCATGTTTTCATTTCGCTGAAAGGTCTATTGTTGGACAACGTTGATATCTAAGAATTATCGGGAAAAGAAAAACTGCTTGCGACGGAGCGTCCTCTTGGTTAAATAAAGGGCGAGTAAAGAACGTATATATCACCGGGTAGAGGCCATTTATCATCATCGTTGCATATAGATCTTGTAGATGACGGTGTTAAAGAAATACAATATCATTTATTTCCTGTTAGATAATTACGCTTAAAATTTCATCCAATTTCGCCTAGTTTTATTAAAAACTTTTTACATTTATACTTGAAATCGAATATTTTCGATGGGTTCATTTGCATCCTGAAAAGACTAACGTAAAGCTCGCGTAACAATTCGATTACTTTTAGTAGTTTTAGGTAGTTGTGATGTTTTTAGAGGATAAATATGCAAAATTGTGTCGCGAACGGTACATCGTACTTCACGCCAGGTACAGGATGTTTTGTGCGCGACATCCCACGCGTATTCGTGACTAGATTACATTAAACTCGCCTCGGTTAGCGCTGCCATCAAAATTTTAGTTTCGATTGCACACAACTGGTTTCCAGCTTTATTAAATACATCTCTTTGGTATAATCAGATACAAAAAAAATCGTTAAATAAACTAGAGATTTTTTAATTCGAGATATGTAATGAATCGAACGAAGTATTTTATGCCCACAACGGTTTCTCTCAGAAAAGACGATAATTATCGTTTACCCTCCAAATTACGGCCCTCGACTCAAGACATAAGGTGGAGCCGAAAGAGGGACAAACGACTGCCTCGAGGGAGACCCAGGTGTTACGCGAAAAGATTAAAGCAATTCCCGACCGATATTTGTCTGGATAGAAATGTTCTTGTCGACAATAATGGGTTCCGAGTAAAAAAAAACTCGGGTAAGACGGATTCTCTATTTCGAACACGACGGATGAAAACAACCCATACGGGCGATCCTAATGGATTTGTCTTTATCTTTCCCTACGTATTTTTTGTTGCTTTTCTTTTCTGATCTTATCCCATAACGGGAACGGTTGACCCTTTGATTTACCGCCGGTCCTTCTTAAATTGGGTTAGTTATTCCATTGCGACCACGAACATGTAATCAACTAATTGCCCCAGCATTGCTCCGCTGAGGAATATTCATTAAATACAAGATTTTGAGTTTGGTTGATTGAACTAAATGTCACCTCGACTACATTAATGACAAGGAATAAATTATGTAAGCTCACTAAGCTAAGGTCGTTTGCGGCCGAGGCGCTACAATATACCCTAGACCACAACAAAGTTAGATATGATAAAAATTTATTAAGTCAAGGCCACTTGCGATCGAGGAGCTACAATTCACTCCACTCCAATGAAAAGTAATGGAATTTGAAATACGGGAACGGTTGACCCTTTGATTTACCGCCGGTCCTTCTTAAATTGGGTTAGTTATTCCATTGCGACCACGAACGCGTAATCAACTAATTGCCCCAGCATTGCTCCGCTGAGGAATATTCATTAAATACAAGATTTTGAGTTTGGTTGATTGAACTAAATGTCACCTCGACTACATTAATGACAAGGAATAAATTATGTAAGCTCACTAAGCTAAGGTCGCTTGCGGCCGAGGCGCTACAATATACCCTAGACCACAACAAAGTTAGATATGATAAAAATTTATTAAGTCAAGGCCACTTGCGTTCGAGGAGCTACAATTCACTCCACTCCAATGAAAAGTAATGGAATTTGAAATACGGGAACGGTTGACCCTTTGATTTACCGCCGATCTTCCTTAAATCGGGTTTGTTATTCCATTGCGACCACGAACGCGTAATCAACTAATTGCCCCAGCATTGCTCCGCTGAGGAATATTCATTAAATACAAGATTTTGAGTTTGGTTGATTGAACTAAATGTCACCTCGACTACATTAATGACAAGGAATAAATTATGTAAGCTCACTAAGCTAAGGTCGCTTGCGGCCGAGGCGCTACAATATACCCTAGACCACAACAAAGTTAGATATGATAAAAATTTATTAAGTCAAGGCCACTTGCGTTCGAGGAGCTACAATTCACTCCACTCCAATGAAAAGTAATGGAATTTGAAATACGGGAACGGTTGACCCTTTGATTTACCGCCGATCTTCCTTAAATCGGGTTTGTTATTCCATTGCGACCACGAACGCGTAATCAACTAATTGCCCCAGCATTGCTCCGCTGAGGAATATTCATTAAATACAAGATTTTGAGTTTGGTTGATTGAACTAAATGTCACCTCGACTACATTAATGACAAGGAATAAATTATGTAAGCTCACTAAGCTAAGGTCGCTTGCGGCCGAGGCGCTACAATATACCCTAGACCACAACAAAGTTAGATATGATAAAAATTTATTAAGTCAAGGCCACTTGCGTTCGAGGAGCTACAATTCACTCCACTCCAATGAAAAGTAATGGAATTTGAAATACGGGAACGGTTGACCCTTTGATTTACCGCCGATCTTCCTTAAATCGGGTTTGTTATTCCATTGCGACCACGAACGCGTAATCAACTAATTGCCCCAGCATTGCTCCGCTGAGGAATATTCATTAAATACAAGATTTTGAGTTTGGTTGATTGAACTAAATGTCACCTCGACTACATTAATGACAAGGAATAAATTATGTAAGCTCACTAAGCTAAGGTCGCTTGCGGCCGAGGCGCTACAATATACCCTAGACCACAACAAAGTTAGATATGATAAAAATTTATTAAGTCAAGGCCACTTGCGTTCGAGGAGCTACAATTCACTCCACTCCAATGAAAAGTAATGGAATTTGAAATACGGGAACGGTTGACCCTTTGATTTACCGCCGATCTTCCTTAAATCGGGTTTGTTATTCCATTGCGACCACGAACGCGTAATCAACTAATTGCCCCAGCATTGCTCCGCTGAGGAATATTCATTAAATACAAGATTTTGAGTTTGGTTGATTGAACTAAATGTCACCTCGACTACATTAATGACAAGGAATAAATTATGTAAGCTCACTAAGCTAAGGTCGCTTGCGGCCGAGGCGCTACAATATACCCTAGACCACAACAAAGTTAGATATGATAAAAATTTATTAAGTCAAGGCCACTTGCGTTCGAGGAGCTACAATTCACTCCACTCCAATGAAAAGTAATGGAATTTGAAATACGGGAACGGTTGACCCTTTGATTTACCGCCGATCTTCCTTAAATCGGGTTTGTTATTCCATTGCGACCACGAACGCGTAATCAACTAATTGCCCCAGCATTGCTCCGCTGAGGAATATTCATTAAATACAAGATTTTGAGTTTGGTTGATTGAACTAAATGTCACCTCGACTACATTAATGACAAGGAATAAATTATGTAAGCTCACTAAGCTAAGGTCGCTTGCGGCCGAGGCGCTACAATATACCCTAGACCACAACAAAGTTAGATATGATAAAAATTTATTAAGTCAAGGCCACTTGCGTTCGAGGAGCTACAATTCACTCCACTCCAATGAAAAGTAATGGAATTTGAAATACGGGAACGGTTGACCCTTTGATTTACCGCCGATCTTCCTTAAATCGGGTTTGTTATTCCATTGCGACCACGAACGCGTAATCAACTAATTGCCCCAGCATTGCTCCGCTGAGGAATATTCATTAAATACAAGATTTTGAGTTTGGTTGATTGAACTAAATGTCACCTCGACTACATTAATGACAAGGAATAAATTATGTAAGCTCACTAAGCTAAGGTCGCTTGCGGCCGAGGCGCTACAATATACCCTAGACCACAACAAAGTTAGATATGATAAAAATTTATTAAGTCAAGGCCACTTGCGTTCGAGGAGCTACAATTCACTCCACTCCAATGAAAAGTAATGGAATTTGAAATACGGGAACGGTTGACCCTTTGATTTACCGCCGATCTTCCTTAAATCGGGTTTGTTATTCCATTGCGACCACGAACGCGTAATCAACTAATTGCCCCAGCATTGCTCCGCTGAGGAATATTCATTAAATACAAGATTTTGAGTTTGGTTGATTGAACTAAATGTCACCTCGACTACATTAATGACAAGGAATAAATTATGTAAGCTCACTAAGCTAAGGTCGCTTGCGGCCGAGGCGCTACAATATACCCTAGACCACAACAAAGTTAGATATGATAAAAATTTATTAAGTCAAGGCCACTTGCGTTCGAGGAGCTACAATTCACTCCACTCCAATGAAAAGTAATGGAATTTGAAATACGGGAACGGTTGACCCTTTGATTTACCGCCGATCTTCCTTAAATCGGGTTTGTTATTCCATTGCGACCACGAACGCGTAATCAACTAATTGCCCCAGCATTGCTCCGCTGAGGAATATTCATTAAATACAAGATTTTGAGTTTGGTTGATTGAACTAAATGTCACCTCGACTACATTAATGACAAGGAATAAATTATGTAAGCTCACTAAGCTAAGGTCGCTTGCGGCCGAGGCGCTACAATATACCCTAGACCACAACAAAGTTAGATATGATAAAAATTTATTAAGTCAAGGCCACTTGCGATCGAGGAGCTACAATTCACTCCACTCCAATGAAAAGGATTGGAATTTGAAATACGGGAACGGTTGACCCTATGATTTACCGCCGGTCCTTCTTGAATTGGGTTAGTTATTCCATTGCGACCACGAACGCGTAATCAACTAATTGCCCCAGCATTGCTCCGCTGAGGAATATTCATTAAATCCAAGATTTTGAGTTTGGTTGATTGAACTAAATGTCACCTCGACTACATTAATGACAAGGAATAAATTATGTAAGCTCACTAAGCTAAGGTCGCTTGCGGCCGAGGCGCTACAATATACCCTAGACCACAACAAAGTTAGATATGATAAAAATTTATTAAGTCAAGGCCACTTGCGTTCGAGGAGCTACAATTCACTCCACTCCAATGAAAAGTAATGGAATTTGAAATACGGGAACGGTTGACCCTTGGATTTACCGCCGGTCCTTCTTAAATTGGGTTAGTTATTCCATTGCGACCATGAACGCGTAATCAACTAATTGCCCCAGCATTGCTCCGCTGAGGAATATTCATTAAATCCAAGATTTTGAGTTTGGTTTATTGAACTAAATGTCACCTCGACTACATTAATGACAAGGAATAAATTATGTAAGCTCACTAAGCTAAGGTCGCTTGCGGCCGAGGCGCTACAATATACCCTAGACCACAACAAAGTTAGATATGATAAAAATTTATTAAGTCAAGGCCACTTGCGATCGAGGAGCTACAATTCACTCCACTCCAATGAAAAGTAATGGAATTTGAAATACGGGAACGGTTGACCCTTTGATTTACCGCCGATCTTCCTTAAATCGGGTTTGTTATTCCATTGCCCCAGCATTGCTCCGCTGAGGAATATTCATTAAATACAAGATTTTGAGTTTGGTTGATTGAACTAAATGTCACCTCGACTACATTAATGACAAGGAATAAATTATGTAAGCTCACTAAGCTAAGGTCGCTTGCGGCCGAGGCGCTACAATATACCCTAGACCACAACAAAGTTAGATATGATAAAAATTTATTAAGTCAAGGCCACTTGCGATCGAGGAGCTACAATTCACTCCACTCCAATGAAAAGGATTGGAATTTGAAATACGGGAACGGTTGACCCTATGATTTACCGCCGGTCCTTCTTGAATTGGGTTAGTTATTCCATTGCGACCACGAACGCGTAATCAACTAATTGCCCCAGCATTGCTCCGCTGAGGAATATTCATTAAATCCAAGATTTTGAGTTTGGTTGATTGAACTAAATGTCACCTCGACTACATTAATGACAAGGAATAAATTATGTAAGCTCACTAAGCTAAGGTCGCTTGCGGCCGAGGCGCTACAATATACCCTAGACCACAACAAAGTTAGATATGATAAAAATTTATTAAGTCAAGGCCACTTGCGTTCGAGGAGCTACAATTCACTCCACTCCAATGAAAAGTAATGGAATTTGAAATACGGGAACGGTTGACCCTTTGATTTACCGCCGGTCCTTCTTAAATTGGGTTAGTTATTCCATTGCGACCACGAACGCGTAATCAACTAATTGCCCCAGCATTGCTCCGCTGAGGAATATTCATTAAATACAAGATTTTGAGTTTGGTTGATTGAACTAAATGTCACCTCGACTACATTAATGACAAGGAATAAATTATGTAAGCTCACTAAGCTAAGGTCGCTTGCGGCCGAGGCGCTACAATATACCCTAGACCACAACAAAGTTAGATATGATAAAAATTTATTAAGTCAAGGCCACTTGCGATCGAGGAGCTACAATTCACTCCACTCCAATGAAAAGTAATGGAATTTGAAATACGGGAACGGTTGACCCTTTGATTTACCGCCGGTCTTTCTTAAATTGGGTTAGTTATTCCATTGCGACCACGAACGCGTAATCAACTAATTGCCCCAGCATTGCTCCGCTGAGGAATATTCATTAAATCCAAGATTTTGAGTTTGGTTGATTGAACTAAATGTCACCTCGACTACATTAATAACAAGGAATAAATTATGTAAGCTCACTAAGCTAAGATCGCTTGCGGCCGAGGCGCTACAATATACCCTAGACCACAACAAAGTTAGATATGATAAAAATTTATTAAGTCAAGGCCACTTGCGTTCGAGGAGCTACAATTCACTCCACTCCAATGAAAAGTAATGGAATTTGAAATACGGGAACGGTTGACCCTTTGATTTACCGCCGGTCCTTCTTAAATTGGGTTAGTTATTCCATTGCGACCACGAACGCGTAATCAACTAATTGCCCCAGCATTGCTCCGCTGAGGAATATTCATTAAATACAAGATTTTGAGTTTGGTTGATTGAACTAAATGTCACCTCGACTACATTAATGACAAGGAATAAATTATGTAAGCTCACTAAGCTAAGGTCGCTTGCGGCCGAGGCGCTACAATATACCCTAGACCACAACAAAGTTAGATATGATAAAAATTTATTAAGTCAAGGCCACTTGCGATCGAGGAGCTACAATTCACTCCACTCCAATGAAAAGTAATGGAATTTGAAATACGGGAACGGTTGACCCTTTGATTTACCGCCGGTCTTTCTTAAATTGGGTTAGTTATTCCATTGCGACCACGAACGCGTAATCAACTAATTGCCCCAGCATTGCTCCGCTGAGGAATATTCATTAAATCCAAGATTTTGAGTTTGGTTGATTGAACTAAATGTCACCTCGACTACATTAATAACAAGGAATAAATTATGTAAGCTCACTAAGCTAAGATCGCTTGCGGCCGAGGCGCTACAATATACCCTAGACCACAACAAAGTTAGATATGATAAAAATTTATTAAGTCAAGGCCACTTGCGTTCGAGGAGCTACAATTCACTCCACTCCAATGAAAAGTAATGGAATTTGAAATACGGGAACGGTTGACCCTTTGATTTACCGCCGGTCCTTCTTAAATTGGGTTAGTTATTCCATTGCGACCACGAACGCGTAATCAACTAATTGCCCCAGCATTGCTCCGCTGAGGAATATTCATTAAATCCAAGATTTTGAGTTTGGTTGATTGAACTAAATGTCACCTCGACTACATTAATGACAAGGAATAAATTATGTAAGCTCACTAAGCTACGGTCGCTTGCGGCCGAGGCGCTACAATATACCCTAGACCACAACAAAGTTAGATATGATAAAAATTTATTAAGTCAAGGCCACTTGCGATAGAGGAGCTACAATTCACTCCATTTCAATGAAAAGTAATGGAATTTGAAATACGGGAACGGTTGACCCTTTGATTTACCGCCGGTCCTTCTTAAATTGGGTTAGTTATTCCATTGCGACCACGAACGCGTAATCAACTAATTGCCCCAGCATTGCTCCGCTGAGGAATATTCATTAAATACAAGATTTTGAGTTTGGTTGATTGAACTAAATGTCACCTCGACTACATTAATGACAAGGAATAAATTATGTAAGCTCACTAAGCTACGGTCGCTTGCGGCCGAGGCGCTACAATATACCCTAGACCACAACAAAGTTAGATATGATAAAAATTTATTAAGTCAAGGCCACTTGCGATCGAGGAGCTACAATTCACTCCACTCCAATGAAAAGTAATGGAATTTGAAATACGGGAACGGTTGACCCTTTGATTTACCGCCGGTCCTTCTTAAATTGGGTTAGTTATTCCATTGCGACCACGAACGCGTAATCAACTAATTGCCCCAGCATTGCTCCGCTGAGGAATATTCATTAAATACAAGATTTTGAGTTTGGTTGATTGAACTAAATGTCACCTCGACTACATTAATGACAAGGAATAAATTATGTAAGCTCACTAAGCTAAGGTCGCTTGCGGCCGAGGCGCTACAATATACCCTAGACCACAACAAAGTTAGATATGATAAAAATTTATTAAGTCAAGGCCACTTGCGATCGAGGAGCTACAATTCACTCCACTCCAATGAAAAGTAATGGAATTTGAAATACGGGAACGGTTGACCCTTTGATTTACCGCCGGTCTTTCTTAAATTGGGTTAGTTATTCCATTGCGACCACGAACGCGTAATCAACTAATTGCCCCAGCATTGCTCCGCTGAGGAATATTCATTAAATCCAAGATTTTGAGTTTGGTTGATTGAACTAAATGTCACCTCGACTACATTAATAACAAGGAATAAATTATGTAAGCTCACTAAGCTAAGATCGCTTGCGGCCGAGGCGCTACAATATACCCTAGACCACAACAAAGTTAGATATGATAAAAATTTATTAAGTCAAGGCCACTTGCGTTCGAGGAGCTACAATTCACTCCACTCCAATGAAAAGTAATGGAATTTGAAATACGGGAACGGTTGACCCTTTGATTTACCGCCGGTCCTTCTTAAATTGGGTTAGTTATTCCATTGCGACCACGAACGCGTAATCAACTAATTGCCCCAGCATTGCTCCGCTGAGGAATATTCATTAAATCCAAGATTTTGAGTTTGGTTGATTGAACTAAATGTCACCTCGACTACATTAATGACAAGGAATAAATTATGTAAGCTCACTAAGCTACGGTCGCTTGCGGCCGAGGCGCTACAATATACCCTAGACCACAACAAAGTTAGATATGATAAAAATTTATTAAGTCAAGGCCACTTGCGATAGAGGAGCTACAATTCACTCCATTTCAATGAAAAGTAATGGAATTTGAAATACGGGAACGGTTGACCCTTTGATTTACCGCCGGTCCTTCTTAAATTGGGTTAGTTATTCCATTGCGACCACGAACGCGTAATCAACTAATTGCCCCAGCATTGCTCCGCTGAGGAATATTCATTAAATACAAGATTTTGAGTTTGGTTGATTGAACTAAATGTCACCTCGACTACATTAATGACAAGGAATAAATTATGTAAGCTCACTAAGCTACGGTCGCTTGCGGCCGAGGCGCTACAATATACCCTAGACCACAACAAAGTTAGATATGATAAAAATTTATTAAGTCAAGGCCACTTGCGATCGAGGAGCTACAATTCACTCCACTCCAATGAAAAGTAATGGAATTTGAAATACGGGAACGGTTGACCCTTTGATTTACCGCCGGTCCTTCTTAAATTGGGTTAGTTATTCCATTGCGACCACGAACGCGTAATCAACTAATTGCCCCGGCATTGCTCCGCTGAGGAATATTCATTAAATCCAAGATTTTGAGTTTGGTTGATTGAACTAAATGTCACCTCGACTACATTAATGACAAGGAATAAATTATGTAAGCTCACTAAGCTACGGTCGCTTGCGGCCGAGGCGCTACAATATACCCTAGACCACAACAAAGTTAGATATGATAAAAATTTATTAAGTCAAGGCCACTTGCGATCGAGGAGCTACAATTCACTCCACTCCAATGAAAAGTAATGGAATTTGAAATACGGGAACGGTTGACCCTTTGATTTACCGCCGATCTTCCTTAAATCGGGTTTGTTATTCCATTGCGACCACGAACGCGTAATCAACTAATTGCCCCGACGTTGCGCCGATGGGGGATATTCATTAAAAACAAGTTCCTGTGTTTGTTCCGCCGCGATCGTCTATTGTTCCGGGTCGAACGTGTGCAGAGGCGGCACAAGTGGTGGACAAGGGGGGGTACGCGGGGGCTGTACTGGCGGAACCGTAATTACTGCATCAGTAATTATACACAGTGGCGTGGGAGGCCCCAGAAGCGTCGCCTGCATCGACATTATCATCGAACCATTTGCCCCATCCGTAACGGCGCCGGGACGCTCTTATCACCGCAATTATACCCAATTTGCCGTTGTCTTACCAGGCGGAATTATATAAATTCCGTTGGGACAGGTAGAGAATTTCCCACCACTTTCCCTATCGTGTTGATCTTAATTAGGTTTTTAGTTGATCTCCGTGCTTTAAACAATTGTTTTTACCGTTTCGTCTTCGGTAAACAGTTTCGATTCTACTCGACCGAATCGCGCCGTTTCATTTGATATTCATGAGACTCTCCTCATGTTTATAAGAACAGGGCGCTTTGCTGCCCCCCAATCCCGACAGATCCCTACGCCACTTCAAAGCCATCCATCACGACGTAAACGAAAACGGACGCACGTGGACTAGGTATATATACTTTTTGAAGGTGATTGTCCCTCAAAAAAAAAAAAAAAACAGGTCATTTCGGCGTCTATATTGGGCCGTAAAAACGCCCTCCAAAACGGACCAAAACTTCAACTTTCCACCGGGTCCTAGAAGCAGCCCGGCAAACTCTCGACAAAATCAAGAAAGCGGGTAAGAGTCTCGTCTTCGTTCGGTAATGGGCAGATTACATTTTCAAACTCGGCAAAATGAAATTCGTTCCGTAGTCCTGCGGACCAATAAGAACCTTAACGGGTAAGGTTATCTTCGGCTTTATTAACTTCATGTCCACTGACCTCGTTAACCAATACTTTTCACAATGGTTAACACGTTTTTTTCATGATTTACAAAGTATTTTATTTTTTTTAATTGTTTTGGCTACTGATCGATACAGGTTGTCGACGCGAGAGGTAAAATTTTCCAACTGTTACCTTTTACTATTTCGAAGCTGTCCCTAAAGACACTCTGAATGTTCGAAACCCATTGATTTCCTTCGGTTTTGTCGAGACGGTTGGAATTAATTAATTACAAGTACGTTTTCTATTGAAATTGTTAGGTTTTACATCTTTTCTAGTTTAACCTCCAAAAAGCAATATAAAATAAGAATAGTTAATTATTTCGGTTAATTATGGGTAATTAAAATTTTTTGTTATCGTGTTTTTGGATATTTCGCGAAAGCGGTGAACGTTAAGCGATGCCATAGATTAGAATGGGGTCGAGACAGGGTCTCCCGTCTACGATAAGATGGTGATGAACGAGGCAGACGTTAGAGGGCGCAACGTCAGGATAGGAGATATGCAAAGCTCACGCTTGGTTTCCGGGGGGCTGACTCGGAGATCTGCAGATCTGCAGATCTGGTTCCTATCCCTTAAGGCTTGGCCTATTAATTTCTGCTCAGATTATCTTATCGTACTCTTTCGTCTTGATTTAGGTTTATAATTAAAAGGTTTAGAAAAAAAGATTTTAGTAAGAATGTATTGCAATTGTGTCTACCAATTTACTTCATGTTCCTAAGATTAAAATTTTCAACAAATCTTAATTAGATATTGATAGATCCAGTCAATGATGATGAACTTATTAAGCCGAGGCGCTACATTACACCCTACACTAATGCAAAGTTAAACAACACGGCAAGCGATCTCGGCTAGGTTAATGACAGAGGCTGAGGGATGAAACTTTGTGAAGCCGATGACGCTTGTGGCCGAGGCGCTACAATACACCCCAATACGTACTTCGGCCTCAAAAACTACGCTTCCATTCGAAATGCTACGATAAAATTAAATGAAATTAAAGTACATTTTAAAAAAATCCTTTATTTTGAAATAAATTAAGTCCTTTAAATTAACTAGGTGTCTGGTTTAATCGAAGGATGCTGTAATCAAAAAGATTTGAAGTAATTGAAAGTTCAAGGAAAATTCCTTGGAAGAGATGTTGGGATCTTTCCTTTGAAGAGAGTTTAAATAAAACCTTTGTCGCTCAGATTAAATATTTGGAAATAAAATACCATTTCTGTAAACATCGAAAATAAATTTATTCTTTTAAAACTTATATAGGTGGTTAGTTTTTAGATGATAATTTTTAAACGGTACGTTTACCATATCCAAATACAAGAATGTTAAGTATAGAGTTCTCGGCACTCTTTTATGTAAAAAGCTCCTTCTTTGTAAAGCCGAACGGGTCAAAGGTCCGAGTGACTTTGACAAAATCTCACCTGCGGCTTGCAAGATAAATAGAACACGACAAAGCTGGGACTTCAGATATTCTATCTAGATATACATATACACGAGGTAATACCGAATACAGGGTGGGGTTTAGGAATAAAAAAAAAAGTTACCTCAAAATCCAATTTGTTTGGGTTTTTTTTTAAGAAGGTAAATTTTGTTTGATGATCGACAGGAAAGGAGAGTTCCCTACCTGATTCAATTTTATACAATAAATTCCTCAATAAATTTTCATGAGGGGAAAAAATGATTTATTCGTCCAGGGCTAGGCCTGTCCTGTTCCGAGGGCAAAGCAACCCCCACACGCAACGGCCGTTTCAGGGCTCTGAAAAAGCACCCGGCCCTTGGGAGAAATGCAGCCGATCGAACGCGGTACGTGACTCCATAACTCTCAGCACAAATCCAGCTTGGAAAGTGGAAGGATAGAAGCACGGAAAGGATCAAAAACGTCCTTCTAAAGGGCAAATATTAAGTGTACGCTACTCGTGCCTACAGGTGCACATATTAAATTGAAAATAATGCTTTTGCAGGGTGGAGATGAGCACGTTTCTATGTATAAGGTGACTCGACGATCGATAAACGGGACGGTTTAGCTCCCTCCAACGAGAAATTTTAAGCATTTAAAAAATGTCTGAATGAAACGAGGACGTGACGAAAATTTTCTTTACCAAAAGAAAAAAATTTTAACATAATAAGACTTTATTAGATCGTCCACCTGATTTAAACGGTTTTAATTAAAAAGTTTAGCCTATTCAAAAAAACTCTTTCAATTATAAGCGAAAGAAGGAAGAATGTGTTTCACTCAACGACCTTTTGTTTGAAGTTATGAGAGACCTTTTAAAGTACCCTCTCCTCGTTCCCTTTCCATTGGTAACGGGGTCAATTTCAATAAGTTTAATTAATACAATCAATCTGGGAAGGGCGAACGGGGAAACTTCAATTAAATCTAATCCGAACGGCGCCCGGCCCGCTATATTTACTAATTGGAACGCGTAGAATGACCGTAATGACCCCCGATGGCCGCAGGAGAAGTCAAATTAACGCCGGATATTCGAGTTTGACAATTTAATGGAACGGCCGTTCTTGTGGACTGACGGAGGACCCTCGGGATCGAATCCACTCAACCAAGTAATTTTTGGTTACCTGCAATTGATTTTCTCATCCTTTTTAATCCAATTTACTATTTGTATCGAGCTTTTTGTATTGATTTGATCGAATAAAAAAAAAAACCGCAAATATTTTTCATTTTAATGGCAATCCAAATAGCTTTTGGGGTTTTAGAAATTTAAATTTTCTTCTTAAAAGTGCCAATGAAAATGGAATTCGTACACACAATATGTATTCCTATATCGGAGGCAAATTGAACCAATTTCGGGCCCGCAGGAACCCACTTCCGTCGTCGTTCCGGCCCCCGGCGTCCTTATCCCCCGCCTTTTCTAAAGCCTAATCTCCCTTATGCCTCGGTGGAAATAACTAGATTCCTTTGCCTTTGCGTTCGATTTTCCCTTTTCTTTAAAGGAGCCGTCTGTCTCATTCCGTCTCCGATTTTTAGGAGGGAAAAATTGGCATTCGCCATTATATTATACGCCTTGATTTCACAAAACGACCGCTCTCTTTATATTTTTCACCACATCCTTTGAATCCTAAATTTGCCAAGCAACTTAAGCCCTAAATCCGTCTAATTGTAACGTTATTTCGAGCTATTTCCCCAAAACCTATCCCAAAGTCCCCGCGTTCTAACGTTCTTGCCCAATTACACCAATAACATTACGGCCCCTTGAAAACTTGAAAGATTAATCGTTCCGGGACGACCGAGTTTAGAAGTTTCAATGTCCCGGTTCCTCCCCAGGGGCGAAAACACGAGGGGTGCGGTTTTCAAGCAAGCAACGTTTCCCTGTAAATGCTTAGTAACAATAACAGCTCCCTTTGAATGTTAATGTCCCGCCGAGGCCGGTTTAAACGTGTTCCAGCAAATCTTGTTAAGTCCGAAAAAAAATCACTGAAAAAAAATTGCAAATCCCGGATGTTACCGGAAGAGGGTTATAAAAAAATTTCATTTCCACTTTTACGGCACAACGTAAAGGTGGGTTCATTGCGTCTTTCTTTTTCGGTTGCCGTTTTAATCTTTCTTATGCGGTTGGAAACCGGACGAACGCAAAACCAACGGGAAGTTTGATTTCCCATTTGCAAGCAAATTCGATTTGCATTAGCATAAAACGTTATTTTCATGTGTGTAAAAACCCGAACGATTTTACGCGGGCAATTGTGACCATCAAATAAACCAATACAAACGCGTAAAACGCAAGTTTTTGCACAATACCGGAGACAACAGAACGAGTGTTGGGAATTTATCAAATTTAAATTTTACTGTTTGAAGTAATGGTTTGTGTCGTTCCGAAATAAACGAAATAGTGAGATTATATGACATCACAATTTCGTTAAAGTTGCTTTTTTTATAAAGTTTAAATGTTTATTTGCTTATTCCGAAATGTTTAATTAATTAGAAAGAATAATATTTAACATAATTTATGAAATTATTTTTAATCCCTCTCTTAATTTATTTATCTTATTTACATATTATATTAACCTCGCTTTTCCGGTTAGTTAATTATTTACTCATTTAAATAGAGTTCCAAAATCGCCAGGAACTGTTAAATATGTTAATTGTGACCATATTGAAAATTAAAAATATTTATTATATCTAGACTTCTTGGACAATCCACTTCCTTTCCAAAAAAAATAAAAGCAAAATAAAAATATAAGGTACGTAATAGTTATTTATCTACCACTGCTTGGATAAGTCATCATTACCACACTCATTTGAGGTGATTTGAGTTACGTAATGAAGTTCATTACCGCACTGGTTTCATTACGCAACGCATTTCTAGCCCCATTAGAACAGACTTAATTTATTGAAACGAGCAACAATACAAAAAAGAAAGTGGCACCTATTTAAAGAGAAACAATAATATTTATTATAAACATTAATTGTTATGTTTTTACATTTAGAAACACTTATTCCAGATGAGTAAACATGTTACATAGCGGCTTTATAAAATATAAAAGTGTTGACTGATGACTGAGGGATGCTTTTTTTTAAGAATTAAAAAAAGCGTAAGTCGAGGTATTACTGTATTTCGTAGTTTGAGTACTTTACAGTTTTTTTCAGACCTTGTTCGTAGAGTACAGTGTTTTCGAAATAATGGATATGCAAACACTACCTAGTGAAGATCACTTGGAAAATCACTAGAATCCTCCAAAGCAGTCTTCGGGAAGCTTAATGAGCAACTACAAGGTGTTAGAGTCCAGCTACAGAACTTTTACTTACTGTAACTCAAAAGGCAGTGGATGATTGGAAAAGCGGACGAGTGCAGAATCTTTGTTTATAACATGGAAGTGACCTCGATGATCATCTGTTCAGTATTCAAGGTGCTTCGGCCGCAGGCGACTTCAGCTATAGTCCTCGATAATACCTCGGCTACTATCTGTTAAACAAAGTTGACAATAGTGTTTTATTACTTTATTGATCCAATTTGTAGCGCCTCAACGACGGTCTAGTAAAAAAAAATTTATGAAAGATGTTTAACCTTTATAATTAATTAATTTAATAAAAACAATAAATCTATTTTCTCCATTTCTTTATTCTCCATTTTTACAAAAAAAACCTGTACATCAAAACAGCATCGAAATATAATAAAACTCCATATACACCGTTTCAACAGCTATCTATCTAATCATTTTTTTTATTACTTTTTCAACACCTATTTTTTGTTTTATTTTTTTTTTTTTGTAAATACGTCTTCACTACATTCAATCGGTCCTTGGTACATAAAATAGTAACTTTTCGTCCAAATAACAAAAAAAAATTGTCCTATATTCGATTATCACATTTTACAAAGATAAATGCACGATTTCTTTTTTATTTTCCGCGTTTTCTTGTTTAATTTCCGTTTACGATGACGTAACACTACTATCTAATTCCTTATTCTTGTCGGCAAGTAAGAACAAATTTTCGACTTTTTCTTCAACCGTAACCGCATCCGTTTGGGTTTCTATGCATTTTTTATTACCGTCATTTTCGACGTTTGTATTTTGAGTTGAATTTGTCGAGTTTATCCTGACGGCACTAGCCGGTAAGCAAGAGGGCCATTGAACCGGAGGCATTGAGCAACATGAATGTACGGATCCTTCACTGAAAGTAGTTTCTTCAACTGAGGTCCTCACCGGATAACCATCAGCTGTGTATCTCACGTCGGCATACTCGTAAACGATTTCGGCCTCTCTAACGTACGGGTTGACCAAAGGAGCTGATTGTCTCTTTCCAATTTGACTTCGCTTATAGGGAAGTGTTCGGTAGTAATTTCTGGGATCTCCTCCTGTTGTTGTTAGTAAACCGACTGGGTTTAAATGAACGTCTGCTGATAACCTATACAAATCTCTGACGCTCCCTTTTAGTATCGATCTGTTAGGGGCATCTCCGAAATTCACATATGCTTGTCCTTCACCGTCCTTCCTCCTTTCAGTACTTTCAGCATCGTTAATAAGGTCTGGATTCTGCTCTAACTGAAGGCGTCTCAATGAACTGGGCGTTCGGACTTGATTGGGGAGAATTGCAGTTGGTAGGGGTACTTCTTCGACGGGAACCGGGGAGTTATAAAACATCTGCTGCCGTTCCACAAGGATAACGTTTGAGGATTCCTTTGATTGATCGGAAAAATCTTCGGTACTATCCTGTAGAAGGCTGTCCTTTGTGTTGTGCAATTTGCTTTCACCACTTTTCTTTTCTTTTTTCGAACGATGATGTTTTATTATACTCAAAATCATAATCACAACTATTATGATTAAAGAAACCCCAATAGCCGTAGCCGTTATCAATAAAAACTCATAATGTAACGGAGCCGGTTCGAATTTCGTTTCTTCTCGGAGAACCACGCGAATCGTAAAATTACTATAAACAGTTCCCGCCGGATTTTCGGCCGTGCAAATAAACGTTCCGTTATCGTCAGTGTTTGTATTATAAATAAATAATTCGCTTCGCTTATCAACGTGTCCTTCTTCGATGAAATAAATAAGTCTCATTCCCGGGGCTATTATCGAATCATTTTGAAGTAGTTGTCCTTGAAAAAACCATTGGACGCTAGCTTCGGGGATAGCGTGAACTTGACACAACAGCGAGACATTCTTCCCCTCGCCTATTTCTAAGTAAAACGTCGTTGGCGATACATCAGGAAGACAAGCCAATTCTGATTGGGGAATTATCCTAATTGGTTTGTTCATAAATTTAACGGGTGATTTACATTTTGGTTCGGTTAACTGCGACATCGGAAACGTTTGTAACCATGTGTGAAAATCCAACATGTGGCAGTCACAATCCCAAGGATTTCCTTGTAAATCAATTCCTTTAAGTGATGAGGGAAAGATGTTAGTGCCATTTATTGCCGTTAATTTGTTGTTTTTAATATGTAACCATCCTAAAGAATGCAAACCCAAAAATGCGTTGTCTTCGATTCTAGAAATTTCGCAATTATTCATTTCGAGTACATTTAAAAGTGGTAAATGATTAAACGATGCCTTTCTCAACGTTCTTATCGGATTATGATTCAAAAATAGTTTCATCAAAGAATTAGCATCGAGGAATGTACCGGTTGGAACGGCGTCCAAAACGTTTCCAGAAAGATCTAATTCCACTAAATTGGTTAAACCTTTAAAAGCTCTATCATCAATGGTGGAAATTTTACACCTGGACAAAAAGAGTTTTTGGATATTAACTAGGTCCATTTTTATAAACTTTTCTTTCTGTAGAAGTCTTAGGTTGTTGCCTGAGAACTCGAGGACTTGGGTTCCTGGCTCAATTCCTTCTGGGATCACTAGTAAATCCTTGTTGATGCACTCTACCGTCTCTTTGCCGTCCTTCCACATGCAGATGCACGAACTGGGACATTGGAAGCTTAGCGTCGTCACCGAGAGTAGAAGCAACGTCAGCTTCTTGGACATACTGCGGACGTGGCGTCACATTTTATCAGCTTAAGAAGTCGGTGATCGTATTTTCATCCTTATATTGCTACTTCTTATTGGGTTAGATTTGAGTTTTGATAAATTTGGTGATAAATCATCCATTTTTTTTCGATCAATCTGAAACAATAAAAAATTATTTAGAATTATGTAACACCAAACGCAACGTAATTGTAGCGTGAGTAATCGCGTGTCCCTCGTGTACCATCGCAACTAATCGCTTTAAACTCGATTATTCCGGATCCCATCAAGGAGATTTGTGTTAACAAACGAAACCGGCGTGAGTATTGATTAGCGTGTTAATTTACAATAGCACAAACGTATTAAATATGTACACTCTTATAAAACATTTAATTCGGCAAGAGCTTTTGCATGCTCCGCGAAAACATCATTAAACGTGTAAAAGTTGTACGGATTAAGTTGGTTTATCAGGTAGTAACGGGAGTAAAAGGAGTAAAGGGAGTGTGATTTTCGATATTTCGCGACGTGCCACATAAACAAATTTTGGAATCCGAGGGAGGGTTGGTTATATCGGGTGTTTCGTGGGTGCCTGAGCAATATATATTTCACGTTTGATCCTTTTCGGCGGCGGGGGTCTCCGAAAGCGACGTCTCCTGGGACGCATGTGTTGGGAATTGAGGTTAGAATCGGGTTACGGGACGAGAGAGATTCAAGAAAGGAAAATTGAAAATGGCTGGCCGTTTTTTTCTCTTCCCCTCTGGTGGCTTCCAGTCGAAAGGTATTAAGCTCGAATGAAGCCGTATGCCTTTTTCCTACCTTCTTCGTCTGGGAAATTAGGTAATAATCCGTTGGGAACTTGGAATTGGGTAATAACAATATAATTTTATCAGGCCTCGGCTGCATCTCTTCCAGGTATAACGTCGTTAAGCTGCTTGTAGTACTAATTTCTGTGTAGAAACTTCCCGCCTAAAGTTTGATTGAAGCGTTACGACATTTCCGCGGTCGAATATTAAGTTTTCACGCGTCCCACGGACAAAATACAAAGGAACGTTGTATCTCGGAATTCCCAAAACGAGCAACCGCAATTATGATTTACCACCGTATTAATCATCCGCTTTTTTCCGCGCAACGCTTGACAAATTTGTACGGCACTTTGTTGGCGCCTTGTTTGGTCGCCGCGATTCCCCCTTTGACAAAACCGCCATTAATCATTACCCTAATTGTTGTCCGCTTTTTCTCTTCGCTTTCTTCGTCATTTGGTTACTTTGATTAATGCGCTCGTGAGCGCGTTTTTTTTTGCTTTTTGCACCTGCCGTTGCGACATTTTCCCAGAATTAGATTTACTTATTTACGCGATAACTCGACCGAAATCCACTAATAACGCCCCACATCCACAATTGCCATGTTAACTATGTCCGGCGGTTTGCCATAGGCCATAGTTGTGCAACGCCAACCGTCGCATGTATTTAATTAGTTGCCGCGACGCCAACCCCCATATAGTCAGATAACTAGGGAAAGGGGGTACTGTTGAGGGATTACCGTTGGAAATTTATGTCCGGAAGGGTACGATTAATCTATAACTAACTAATTTACAATTTACCGTCGTTTGGACACTGCTTACTAAAGCGTATCTTTAACGGAAATGTTTAATCATCTATTAAACAAATAATCTTGTATCGTTTTGTTTTACGTTCACCACTTGTTCTAAGATGCTAAATACATGATTTTGGCAAATTTAGTCGAGGTTGCTTGCGGTCGAGGCATTCGCGTAAATACCACATCGATACAGAACTGGTCAAGTTTTGACTGCTAATCTGACATGAACGTTTATGTTTATAGTTAAACCGCAATTATAGCGTGAAGGAATGTTAGGATAGGTCAGTTTTGTTTTGAATCCCCAATTATAGCGTGAAGGAATGTCGGTTTTCTTTTGAACCCTAATTATACCATGAAGAAACCGCAATTATAGCGTGAATGAATGTTAGGATAGGTCAGTTTTGTTTTGAATCCCCAATTATAGCGTGAAGGGATGTTAGGATAGGTCAGTTTTGTTTACAGCTGTCAATCTCCCCGGAAAAGAATGTTTGGGTAATTTTTCATAATTTTCGAAATTCATTGTAGCTTTATTCAGTTTATCCTGTACAGGATGTCCCGTTAAGTAACTGCCATTGAGAAACATAAAGTTGCCGCTATCTCAGAAACTTAGACGATGAGCTATAACTTTGACACCATCATTTAATAGCTTGGATAATACCGCATCGCTTTTGTTTTGCGATATTTCTCTATCTGTCATAATAAGGGAGGGGGAGGCCAATGCGTTTTCATATGTTTACATTTTAATATCTCCTAGACCATTCAACCGATTTGAATGTTTTCGGTGTTGTTTGAAAGAGCATTTTATGCTCTTTTTAAAGATATTTTCAGTAAGACCGTCTGCTTTAAAACAAATGAGCTAGAGGACGTTATCTGCAGCGATTACATATTTTTGTGATTTTTGAAGAAAAGTTAAATGGAACGATACTATTTACTTCACAGACCCTTAGTCACCTTAAAATTTGCTAAATTTTAGTGAAAACCGCATCTCGATATCACCACCCGTTCTCGAGTTGTAGAAGAAAATGTTAAAAACTCGAGTGCCATCAATCGGATCCAGTTACCTCATCGAGAAAAACAAATCACATTACCATGGTAACTGTAAACATGTCATTTACTAACGCAGAAGCGTATGATAGAGCGTATGATGATTTATTTTCAATGTTTCGAATACGATCCAACTGCATGGCAAAAATGTGCAATGCAATTACGACAAAGAAAGACATTTTTCTCTAGAAGTGTTTTTAAGATTGACTTAGCGATTACGGAAAACTGGCAACGTGTAGCCCATTCAGACATCTCTATGAATTCGTAAATCATATTGGTGCGCAATGTGATTCCACATAATCTGGGAACTCCGAAAACAATTGTCCACAAGAGTTCTCAAGAGAATAATATCTCCACCACGTTGTTTTACATCAGGCCTTAACAGATACCGATTATGATAACAGACTGAACTATTACCATTGACTTTTAAATATGATTTGGGCAAATCCAAACCTTTTATCACAAATGCTATGGATGCATGAAGCATCTGTCCACAAGCTGATGTAAACTTGCATAATATGCATTCTTGGTTCGAGCAAAACCCACATTGCTTTCACCCCTTTATCTATTGGGTAGACTAAACGACCTGACTTTTCAAGAAAAACCAATAACCAGGGAAAATATGACAAAACACTAAATACCAGTAAAAAGTGTCCAGGGAAGAGACTTAGCAGCGCTTTTTTTTTTCGTCGAAACTAGATTAAATAAATGCATCGAGGTTTATGTAAGACATTTCGAACATTAGTGAGCTATTTTTGCCAAAAATTTAAGTTATTCTAAGTGTTTCGGTTTATTTTGTTTTATTATCATTGTTGATGTTTCATTGATCCGTTGGCTTTTCAACACGCCTCAAAAGTAGTTTTGAAACAGTTCTAAGCTTGGATAAAGTGTGAAGGAAGGTTCTAGATAATAAAATTTTTGTTATCTCTTATTTGTTTCCTAAGGTAACTTGATCCGATTAAAATATACGAATTTTTAACATTTTCTTTTATAATTCGAGAATGGATGGAGATATCGAGATGCGGTTTTCACTAATATTTAGCAAATTTTATGGTGATTAACGGTCTGTGAAGTAAATAGTACCGTTCCATTTAACTTTTTTTCAAAAATCACAAAAATATGTAACCGCTGCAGATAACGCCCTCTAGCTTATTTGTTTTAAACCAAGCGGTCTTGCCGAAAATATTTTTTAAAAGAGCATGAAATGCTCTTTCAAGCAAGACCAAGAATATTCAAATCGGTTGAATGGTCCAGGAGATATTAAAATGTAAACATTTGAAAACGCATTGGCCTCCCCCTCCCTTATTATGACAGATATGAAAAATATTGCAAAACAAAAGCGATGCGGTATTATCCAAGCTACTAAATGATGTTGTCAAAGTTATAGCTCATCGTCTAACTTTCTGAGATAGCGGGAATTTTATGTTTCTCTATGGCAGTTACGCCCCCTAGCGGTCGAATTACGAACTTCAAAATAATTTCCAGCTATTTCTCTTGCCCACTTTGCTTATAAAGATTTTTTTCCCAAACCTCTAGGCCTTACCGTTGTTGAGATACAGCCGCTCCGTACGCTTAACGGGACACCCTGTACATACATAGGTTCAAATGAAGCTATTGCACGCTCAAACCCCCTCTTGCCCTGTTGGAAACTCAAACTTGAAGAGTTTTGAGTTATCCCATGCCCATAATTACAACATCGTTCCTCTCACTTCCTGTATTTTGCATTCATTGAAACCTTCTTTTTTGATCTTCTATTCATCCACTGATCTTGGATTGATCTTAGACTTGTTTAAATTGGTAAGAATGTTGTGTTGGCAATGAGCAATTTTGGAAATTTACAACAAAGCACTAACAGAATATGAAATGAAAATTAATAATAACAAAACCAATGTGATGGTGGTAGGGGAAGTAGAGGAACAAGTTAGCATAAAGATAGAGGAAATAGAGTTGGATCGTTTCATTAAACACTACTTAGCACTGTCACTATACCTAACACTAGACTCAAAACTAGAAATATTCGGGTTTAGCCATCATAGAGACGTGTTATTCTTGGTTTTAACAATATTGTTTCCTCCTCAGTGATTATGCATTACAAAAATGAATCATTTAAGAAATAAATCACAGACGTCACAAATTTCTTTTCGTAAGAACTTGACCTCGACGTTTTAATTGTTCAGGAACGGTCGAAATCAATAAATTTAATCTGTCAGCGATCTCACGAGTTGTTATTCGACGGATTGCATCAATTAATGCTTTTATTGTGTCTTCATCAGCTTTAACCGGCCTTGTATAACATTAATATTGGATCGAAATTTTCTAAACCAGTTTTGTCACTGGCGTTTTACTCAGATTTTTATCTCCTAACGTGGTATAATTTTTGATAAATATTTCCTCTAGCCTTTGATAAGTCTAACCACAAGGTAGTAGCTTTGCCGTATTTTCTCTTACAGGATTGTTATATAAATCTTGATTTCTTAGAGAACTGTTATTCTTGGTGTATGATGACTTTTAGGGTAAGCTGTAAAGGCATTATACTTCTTTTTTATAATTGATAATTTAATCAGCTCTTTCTGTTTATGTATTCGTAATTAAGAAGTTTCTTTAAGAATTTTCTAGATAAAAAAAACGAAATTCGTAATAGAAATAGAAAAGATAAATTAAATGTTATTAATATATAATCAATAAAATGTTACTCGTATTAACCTATATTCTGCCACATAGGAAGTCCTAAAACTTCGTGCGTTGCAAATTTAGAGCCGAATTACCCCGCAAAATGTCAAAACAGGAACTTATTATTCATTATATTTTTTATTATTATTAAAAATAGAAAAACAAATAATCTTATCGATGATTTTCACGGAAATATTTATTGAACGAAACATTAACACGACCCAAAAATTTCCTTATCTAAAAGTTTATAATTAAAAATTAGTTTTTTCGCTATCGGTTAACTATGAAGGTGTAAGTATGGGTCGAAAAGGGTCTAAACAAATGTCAAAGGTAGCAAATAATACTTAAAATTAATTATTTCTTTTTAAAATTATTCGTCTTTTAAGTTTAATTCTTATTCCAGAAATTAATAATAGAAGCGTTACGCAAAAACTACAAAACTTATCAAAAATCGGTCAAGAACAATGTGATTAAAAATAGTGTCGAAGAAACGTTGTACATAAAAAATCGTAGATTGTCCAAGAAGCTTGCAGCCGAGGTTCTACATCGAGGGCAGAGTCAGTTTTGTTTAGTATTTTGCCTAATTTCGTTAAGGGTCGCATGCGACAATAAACTTTTTCTACTTTCTGGTATCTTAGAAATACTTCAAAAAAGATCAAAATCAACCCCTTAGTAAACGGTTTCTATTTCCCGATGTCATAGAAACATTTCAAGAAAAACCAGCATATTGATTGATACCAAGTAGTATATTTCATGGTCTTCATCTTTATGAAAATCTATTATAGAATCAATCTTTAGATTAAAAATAAAATGTATTAGTTTATATTTGAAGTAAATACGATAACGAAAATGTTCTCAAAGTAACTTGTAAGGAATTCGTTAAGGATCTAACAAAAGGGTGTTCCAAACGAAGAAACTTTTCGATACCGTCGTACTTTGGCAAGCGAAATCGCCCGATGATGCGCGTCGGGAACCGCTTTGTTTGCGCGAGACTCGGTACAAAGTGAGCGCGCGTACGGTTCCCTTCCCGAAAGGAATTGAAATGCCTGCTTTGATGCTGGCACACGGCCGTTTTTGTTTTCGGCAACTGTTGGTTTTTGCTGGCTTCGCCGTATTGATTGTACGCGAGCTGTACAGTAGAGCTCCGACGGCGGCACCGGATTGCGGCCGACACTCTCGACGCGTCCTTCAACGTGGCACCGCGTGCACAATGCGAAGTAATTAAAGGACTAAAAAGCCCCTGAACAGGCCTCTTCAAAACGCTTAGCTTCGCCGGTACCACCGCTACACTCCCTACCAGGATAACGGCAAACACTAGACTTGGAGCTTAATGAGATGCACCTGGTACGGGACACGCGAATTTCTACACTATTCATGCGACGTTAAACCGAAATATGAATAGAAAAACAGTCTCAGACTTTGAATTATACGAAAAATTAAGTATTAAGTATTATGCATATTGAGGTGAGATTACCCGACTCCGCCATCTGCAGGTTTCGTGTAACATTAATTCCAAGAAGGGAAATCTCTCGACACGTACAACTACATCTCCGAGTAGTTCGACATTGTAAGAAGCTTAACAATGCAACGACGACGAAGTGCAATATCTGTGTGTGGCCCCAAAGGAGGTGCTTCGGAACAACCACTCGGTGGCTCGCCGAAAACCAATTACATACAGAAGTTTCCCCTGTTAAATAACACACCCGGTAATTTATTATTACTTTATTTGATTAGCTCTTCGTCTCGGTAATAATTCATTGAAATCGTCTGACATTTCAAATGGTGCCTGATGCGTACTGACGCCGAACCTTCAACATATCACCAGGCTAAGTACCTGACCAGGCGTCCATCACGTCGTATTTATGACTTCCATGGGGCTCAGGCAATGAATAATGCATTTAGCTCGCGAGATCGCATAGATCACGGTCCAGGATAAAGGGACCGACTCATTCCATATTCACACCTTTCTAATTCCACATACATTACGCTCGGTTTCCGCATAGCGGCCGGAGGGCGCATTTATCACGTGATATATCGTCGCGACCAGATGTAAATACCGGGCTGGGAGCGTCGCGACGCCTGAAGAATCCCACCCGTGCCGACTGAAACCGGTTCGCCCCAATTTCGGACCGCCAAGTGGAATTGTACGTTTTAAATCAATTTCAAAGAGAGAGGGTTTGTATATTTTCATAAAGTTGGCATTTATTTGACAGTTTAAGTAGAGTTTTCTAAAAAGTGGGAAATATGAAATCTTATAAAGCTTCCAGATCGATTTAATGGGAACAACACGCAATAATAATGACGTCGAAGCTTCTGGCTAAATATAGAGATCAAATTTCAATAGCAAAAATATCCAATAATGGGATGATAGTGTAGGAATGCAATCGGCAAATTGGAACAGAATATTTACCATTGCGCTTCGGAAAATATTGTGCAAACATTTTGAAACGGTCGATTTTTTCGTTTTTCATGTTTTATTATAAATACCCCGAAAAGATAAATTTAAAATCGAACATAAAACCGCAGTTGACATGTGATCGTTCTCAACGCGGCATTTGAAATTCATTGTGCTAAACAACTGACCCATATCGAGATAATTTTTTGTAACTCGAGATTTTTACAGTCCGTTACCGTTCTGTTGCGTTAATCTTCGTTGCGGATACACCACAAAAGCTATATCCAGTGAATCCAAAATTATAAAAGAACTTTCTATAAACCCAAAAGTTACATTACATGTTTTCAGACATATGTTTACGGTAAGAAAAGCCCCTTCGCTTTACGAGAAGCATAATCTTTAGGAAACATTACGAGAACTTTGCTCGCACAATGGACAACTCGGTCAAATTTATAACTAGGTGACGTGAAGGTTAAATAGGCGGACAAATAAAGTTTGCATCGCACGACCCCGCGCAACCCAAAGTTTCCCAGCTTATAACGAAGTTTCCTCATGGCGAAATGAGGAGACCGACAATATGCTAGGATTTTTGCGCCAGTAAATTCGTTACAAACTCGAATCTAATTGTCCAATGCACCGTGACTCGAACGGGATTAGCCAAGTTAAAGAAAACGTGAAACGAGGGACCGACAAATCGAATTAGCCCCTTCGAGGCGCCAAGATTCAGGTGGCAACACTTAGGTGAGTGAGTCGACATAATTCAATATTCCACCATATATTCCCCACTCAAATTACATTATAATCTCAAAATGGAAGACCGAATTCTACCGACATAAGACTAAGTTACATAAACAGATGATCAATACCTCTAACTATTAATAAAGGAGTAATTAGGATAACTGAATATGATATTGATTAAGTATTGAAGGAGAAACACGAAATGCACATACAGAGAAGCTTTCGTTATAGTTTAATAATATCGTAGAGGTTTTAGATCAATACATGGAGGTGAAGCGTGAATAGCGTCTCTGATAGTTTAGGTTTAAGGTATCTCGTGTTCCCGCTGAGCGACTTGATTAAACACAAGTTCGGGATTAGTGTCACTGGCCTCCTGTGCGCACACACAATAACCCTACGTCCTATACAGAAAGGGCAAACGGTGCACGACCTACTCAGTGAACCGCGGGTGGTTAAATTAGCCTCCTTGATTTCCCACAGTGTGAAAACGACCGGTTTAATCGATACGAAAATATTTTCATCAAAATTCGTTAAAGAAATAAAACGCTTTGAGATGAACGTCAAGTTTTTCTTGCAGAAATTAGAGCCAAGTATTCACATCGAGAGGCGACAGCTTGTTATGCGACAACTTTTGTTTGCTGCAAAACTTCGGTCCCTTTTCGTCTTCTATTCATGGTTCGAGTTTTGTCGCGCCACTTGTTGACGCAAGCTTCTTGGTGACCCAACTTCTAAATACCACCCAACCCAACCCGACCACTCGGCCGATAATTAAAAGTCCACTTGTTATCGCTGCGCCGAACACGGCCCCACAATTCCGCATCGTCCTTGTTCCGTTAACGAAGCGGCCGCCCAAGGCCCCCGGACCGTGACGTATATGAAGATTGATAACGCATGTTTGCGGTGCCCGGCGTGCGTTCGGCCACAACCCTCTCATTTCGAACGTACATCATCTCGTCGCTCCCATTATCAAGCATTAGGGAGAGGTTCGCGTATATAGGGTCTTTCCCGGTAACAGTACCAAGTGGCCGATGTGGCAAACCCGAATCACGTCGCTGCTACGTCGATTGCATGATTGCGTTTGATAATCTAATCGGAATGGAGTGTGTTTAATAAAGACCTATTATTACTATCGCATGTGAAATTTATAACATTGTAGGTTACATTGCCAGATGATGAATATATGGAATTTTAGAAGTTTCTAGAAGCTACTAGAAAGTCCAGAAGCGATTACCGCACGGGGTATAAAAGTGAGTTCGCAAGAGGAGTAGTTGTTATTAGCTTTGTGTCCCGACGGTACTTTAAAGTACCGGTAATTTTAAACACTCATTTTAAACTGTAGTTATCTATTCGGCGCATTTAGAGCTGTCTGTACTTTCTACTATACAAGTGTATACAAGAAATAATCTGTATAAAAAACGTCGCAAACCGCACTGTAGGATTTTTAGGTACACTTTAAACTTATTCATCCAGATGTGAGGTTAGAAGTTTAGTGAAAAGTGGTGCTGTTGAATTTTGTTGTTCAAAAAGGTATTTCTTTGATAAATGGTTATTAGGTGTGATTATTACAGATCACTTTAAAAAGAAAACATTGAGCTTAAATTTAAAATAAGTCTCATTCCTTAATTTCAATAAACATGGTTTCTAAGAATTTTTAAATTAGCATCTTTTTTGACTCTTTTAAATGTAAGTGTTGTTTCAACATTTTTTTTCTTAATATTTTTCCAATCCAACCCAACAATTATTATACATCATTTTAAAGAGAAAGCTTTGAGCTTTAATTTAAAATAAGTTTCATTCCTTAATTTCAATAAATACGGCTTACAGGAATTTTTAAATTAGCATCTTTTTAACATTTTTAGGTTATTCGAAAATGTAAGTTTTGTTTCAAAATTTTTTTTCTCTATATTTTTCCAATCCAACCCAACAATTATTATACATCATTTTAAAGAGAAAGCTTTAAGCTTTAATTTAAAATAAGTTTTATTCCTTAATTTCAATAAAAATGGCTTCCAGGAATTTTTAAATTAGCATCTTTTTTGGCACTCTTAGGTTATACGAAAATGTATGTTTTATTTCAACATTTTTTTAAAATATTTTTCCAATCCAACCCAACAATTATTATACATCATTTTGAAGAGAAAGCTTTGAGCTTTAATATAGAATAAGTCTCATTCCTTAATTTCAATAAATACGACTTCCAGGAATTTTTAAATTAGCATCTTTTTTGACACTTTTAGGTTATACTAAAATGTTAGTTTTGTTTCAACATGTTTTTTTTAACATTTTTCCAATCCAACCCAACAATTATTATACATCATTTTAAAGAGAAAGCTTTGAGCTTTAATATAGAATAAGTCTCATTCCTTAATTTCAATAAATACGGCTTCCAGGAATTTTTAAATTAGCATCTTTTTTGGCACTCTTAGGTGCCAACCAAAATGTAAGTTTTGTTTCAACATGTTTTTTGTCAATATTTTTCCAATCCAACCTAACAATTATTATACATCGTTTTAAAAAGAAAGCTTTGAGCTTTAATTTAGAATAAGTCTCATTCTTTAATTTCAATAAATACGGCTTCCAGGAATTTTTAAATTAGCATCTTTTTTGACACTTTTAGGTTATACGAAAATGTTAGTTTTAACTCAATACTCGTTTTCTCAATATTTTTTTAATTCAACCCATCGATTGTTATACATCGATTTAAACAGAAAGCTTCAAGCTTCAATTTAAAATAAGTTTTATTTCTTAATTTCAATAAACACGGTTTCCAGGAATTTTTGAATTAGCATCTCTTTTGACGTTTAGACTATGCGAAAATAGGGGGTATTTTGATAGCGTTTTAATTCTGTCTGATTCTGTCACAAAGTTTTAAAATGTGTTGTAAAATGTGTTTAAAAATGTTGAGATGATTTAATATGCTTTAAAATCAACTAATCAAAATAATATTTTATATCTTGTATTACAAAGGTGAATGGGAAAATAGGTTATTAAAGGTAATTTACAGATGAGATAATATATAATTTACGTTTTACAATTACTTCCAAATTGGATTATTGTTGCAGATAATGTGTTATGCCACAATATTAAATTATTAACTTGTTAATATTCACGAATTCTAATGGAAATTTAGTTTGTGCTGTTATTACGAATGTTATTAGTGTGTCAGTGTGATATAAAAATTGCGAGAAAGTGATGTGTAGACTACTCTATATAATTGAATTAAACCAAATTTTTATTATCGAAAAACGTCAATTTAGTGATTTTATCATTTATAACTAAAAATGTGAAATACACAGTTGGAACAAATCTGTTTATACATAACGTTGTTGTGATTTGTTATGAACAATTTTTATTAATATCATTCACATCTTAAGTTTATCATATTATTGATTTTGTGCAAAAGTTTCTTTTTGATCGTTTAGTCGTATCGATGAGTTCGAATTTGGAATTAATTTCACCTTGGCACGGTCGGATAATCGGCGCCCAATCGGCGCTGCTTTTGACAAGTGTATTATTAAATCCGGTGATTTAAGAGCCGAGGGGGTTAAACGTTTGCAGTCGGCCGATTTACGAGCGCCCGTTCGCCGGGCGTCGAATTCTGTGGATATTCCAGACGGGGTGTCGTAAATCCCTCGGCGATGTTTATTTTTAATATTAACCTCCCGACGAAGTTTATAGCGATAAACTAAATTGGGCGACATTAAAATAATTAGCGAAATACGAACACCGCTAATACGTGCATTACTCCATTCCCGGAGCGAGGTTTTAATGCTCGCTCCGCACGGTTATTAGCGTCGGCAGTTAGCGCCAACCAACGGCGACGACCGAAGTCTGCAAGTAAGTTCCAAGAGGCCCTCAGCTAACTCAATGAATCAAGTAGACAAAAGTTATCCGACGATTTATATCTTCCCATCCTACCCTACTTCCGCCCAACCCCCTTTTCCCTTCTCCAAAGGGGACATTATTCCCGCCTTCGCATTAATCCCAGGGATCGTCCCTTTACTATTCCTTTACTTTGCTTTTAGTGTACAGCACACGCTGAATTTTTAGCTGAGGCCAATCGGGCCCGATGGAAAATACGTCCTCCTCATCTCCGGATTGAAATTACATATTGCATGTGCCCTCGCCGGAGTCCTATCGCAACGTGAATAAACATCGAGACTGAAGTGGGCGACCCCATAACATTGAAAACCTTGATTTCGCGACTTAACAATTGCTGACCGAGCGCTTCGTTTTCGGAAATGGACAAATCTAATCAGGAGAGCGCCGGCGACGGTAGATTGCTGCGCCGAGGTAACTTGTTTAGGGTGTGGGAAGTCCACGTGACAGCACGTTACAATCACGTGTATTAAATTACCGGGATCCCGTCTGCATTCAACCGAAAACAGTTTATTATCTAAAACCACGATCAACTTAGACACGGTCAGGATATTCCCGATATTATCGCTTGCCTTGTAAGCTTGATTTATTCTAATTTATTCATTAAAAGTAATTACAAATATTGGAGTAATAAATTTTAATAAATATGCTTTAATAATTAAACAATATTGCTATTATAATAGCTAATATGTCGAAACATATTTTATTAAAAAAACAACTTATCCAGAACACAGAATTTGGTATGATTACCTCAAACATTCTTCTATTATTTTTCAATTAATCAATCATATAAGACGTTTTGCTTGGATCATTTTAACCCTTTGTGTCCCAAGAAGTCAAACATTTTGAAACTTTGTGACAGAATCAGACAGAATTAAAACGCTATGAAAATACACACAGTAAAGGCCTTTGGAAAAAAATTTTAGCAAAATATGCAATCCCCCTATTTTCGCATAGTCTAAGTGTCAAAAAAGATGCTAATTCAAAAATTCCTGGAAACCGTGTTTATTGAAATTAAGAAATAAAACTTATTTTAAATTGAAGCTTGAAGCTTTCTGTTTAAATCGATGTATAACAATCGATGGGTTGAATTAAAAAAATATTGAAAAAAAGAGTATTGAGTTAAAACTAACATTTTCGTATAACCTAAAAGTGTCAAAAAAGATGCTAATTTAAAAATTCCTGGAAGCCGTATTTATTGAAGTTAAGGAATGAAACTTATTTTAAATTGAAGCTCAAAGTTTTCTCTTTAAAATGATGTATAATAATTGTTGGGTTGGATTGGAAAAATACAGAGAAAAAACATTTTTAAACAAAACTTACATTTTCGAATAACCTAAAAATGTTAAAAATATGCTAATTTAAAAACTCCTGTAAGCCGTATTTATTGAAATTAAGGAATGAAACTTATTTTAAATTAAAGCTCAAAGCTTTCTCTTTAAAATGATGTATAATAATTGTTGGGTTGGATTGGAAAAAAATAGAGAAAAAAAATTTTGAAACAAAACTTACATTTTCGAATAACCTAAAAATGTTAAAAATATGCTAATTTAAAAATTTCTGTAAGCCGTATTTATTGAAATTAAGGAATGAAACTTATTTTAAATTAAAGCTCAAAGTTTTCTCTTTAAAATGATGTATAATAATTCCTGGGTTGGATTGGAAAAATATAGAGACAAAAATTTTGAAACAAAACTTACATTTTCGAATAACCTAAAAATGTTAAAAATATGCTAATTTAAAAATTTCTGTAAGCCGTATTTATTGAAATTAAGGAATGAAACTTATTTTAAATTGAAGCTCAAAGCTTTCTCTTTAAAATGATGTATAATAATTGTTGGGTTGGATTGGAAAAATATAGAGAAAAAAAATTTTGAAACAAAACTTACATTTTCGAATAACCTAAAAATGTTAAAAATATGCTAATTTAAAAATTTCTGTAAGCCGTATTTATTGAAATTAAGGAATGAAACTTATTTTAAATTGAAGCTCAAAGTTTTCTCTTTAAAATGATGTATAATAATTCTTGGGTTGGATTGGAAAAAAATAGAGAAAAAAAATTTTGAAACAAAACTTACATTTTCGAATAACCTAAAAATGTTAAAAATATGCTAATTTAAAAATTCCTGTAAGCCGTATTTATTGAAATTAAGGAATGAAACTTATTTTAAATTAAAGCTCAAAGCTTTCTCTTTAAAATGATGTATAATAATTGTTGGGTTGGATTGCAAAAAAATAGAGAAAAAAAATTTTGAAACAAAACTTACATTTTCGAATAACCTAAAAATGTTAAAAATATGCTAATTTAAAAATTTCTGTAAGCCGTATTTATTGAAATTAAGGAATGAAACTTATTTTAAATTGAAGCTCAAAGTTTTCTCTTTAAAATGATGTATAATAATTCTTGGGTTGGATTGGAAAAATATAGAGAAAAAAAATTTTGAAACAAAACTTACATTTTCGAATAACCTAAAAATGTTAAAAATATGCTAATTTAAAAACTCCTGTAAGCCGTATTTATTGAAATTAAGGAATGAAACTTATTTTAAATTAAAGCTCAAAGCTTTCTCTTTAAAATGATGTATAATAATTGTTGGGTTGGATTGGAAAAAAATAGAGAAAAAAAATTTTGAAACAAAACTTTCATTTTCGAATAACCTAAAAATGTTAAAAATATGCTAATTTAAAAACTCCTGTAAGCCGTATTTATTGAAATTAAGGAATGAAACTTATTTTAAATTAAAGCTCAAAGCTTTCTCTTTAAAATGATGTATAATAATTGTTGGGTTGGATTGGAAAAATATAGAGAAAAAAAATTTTGAAACAAAACTTACATTTTCGAATAACCTAAAAATGTTAAAAATATGCTAATTTAAAAACTCCTGTAAGCCGTATTTATTGAAATTAAGGAATGAAACTTATTTTAAATTAAAACTCAAAGCTTTCTCTTTAAAATGATGTATAATAATTGTTGGGTTGGATTGGAAAAAAATAGAGAAAAAAAATTTTGAAACAAAACTTACATTTTCGAATAACCTAAAAATGTTAAAAATATGCTAATTTAAAAACTCCTGTAAGCCGTATTTATTGAAATTAAGGAATGAAACTTATTTTAAATTAAAGCTCAAAGCTTTCTCTTTAAAATGATGTATAATAATTGTTGGGTTGGATTGGAAAAAAATAGAGAAAAAAAATTTTGAAACAAAACTTTCATTTTCGAATAACCTAAAAATGTTAAAAATATGCTAATTTAAAAACTCCTGTAAGCCGTATTTATTGAAATTAAGGAATGAAACTTATTTTAAATTAAAACTCAAAGCTTTCTCTTTAAAATGATGTATAATAATTGTTGGGTTGGATTGGAAAAAAATAGAGAAAAAAAATTTTGAAACAAAACTTACATTTTCGAATAACCTAAAAATGTTAAAAATATGCTAATTTAAAAACTCCTGTAAGCCGTATTTATTGAAATTAAGGAATGAAACTTATTTTAAATTAAAGCTCAAAGCTTTCTCTTTAAAATGATGTATAATAATTGTTGGGTTGGATTGGAAAAAAATAGAGAAAAAAAATTTTGAAACAAAACTTTCATTTTCGAATAACCTAAAAATGTTAAAAATATGCTAATTTAAAAACTCCTGTAAGCCGTATTTATTGAAATTAAGGAATGAAACTTATTTTAAATTAAAGCTCAAAGCTTTCTCTTTAAAATGATGTATAATAATTGTTGGGTTGGATTGGAAAAATATAGAGAAAAAAAATTTTGAAACAAAACTTACATTTTCGAATAACCTAAAAATGTTAAAAATATGCTAATTTAAAAACTCCTGTAAGCCGTATTTATTGAAATTAAGGAATGAAACTTATTTTAAATTAAAACTCAAAGCTTTCTCTTTAAAATGATGTATAATAATTGTTGGGTTGGATTGGAAAAAAATAGAGAAAAAAAATTTTGAAACAAAACTTACATTTTCGAATAACCTAAAAATGTTAAAAATATGCTAATTTAAAAATTCCTGTAAGCCGCATTTATTGAAATTAAGGAATGAAACTTATTTTAAATTAAAGCTCAAAGCTTTCTCTTTAAAATGATGTATAATAATTGTTGGGTTGGATTGCAAAAAAATAGAGAAAAAAAATTTTGAAACAAAACTTACATTTTCGAATAACCTAAAAATGTTAAAAATATGCTAATTTAAAAATTTCTGTAAGCCGTATTTATTGAAATTAAGGAATGAAACTTATTTTAAATTAAAGCTCAAAGCTTTCTCTTTAAAATGATGTATAATAATTGTTGGGTTGGATTGGAAAAATATAGAGAAAAAAAATTTTGAAACAAAACTTACATTTTCGAATAACCTAAAAATGTTAAAAATATGCTAATTTAAAAATTTCTGTATGCCGTATTTATTGAAATTAAGGAATGTAACTTATTTTAAATTGAAGCTCAAAGTTTTCTCTTTAAAATGATGTATAATAATTCTTGGGTTGGATTGGAAAAATATAGAGAAAAAAAATTTTGAAACAAAACTTACATTTTCGAATAACCTAAAAATGTTAAAAATATGCTAATTTAAAAACTCCTGTAAGCCGTATTTATTGAAATTAAGGAATGAAACTTATTTTAAATTAAAGCTCAAAGCTTTCTCTTTAAAATGATGTATAATAATTGTTGGGTTGGATTGGAAAAAAATAGGGAAAAAAAATTTTGAAACAAAACTTACATTTTCGAATAACCTAAAAATGTTAAAAATATGCTAATTTAAAAACTCCTGTAAGCCGTATTTATTGAAATTAAGGAATGAAACTTATTTTAAATTAAAACTCAAAGCTTTCTCTTTAAAATGAAGTATAATAATTGTTGGGTTGGATTGGAAAAATATTAAGAAAAAAAATGTTGAAACAACACTTACATTTAAAAGAGTCAAAAAAGATGCTAATTTAAAAATTCTTAGTAACCATGTTTATTGAAATTAAGGAATGAGACTTATTTTAAATTTAAACTCAATGGTTTCTTTTTAAAATGATCTGTAATAATCACACCTAATAACCATTTATCAAAGTAATACCTTCTTGAACAACAAAATTCAACAGCACCACATTTCACTAAACTTCTAACCTCACATCTGGATGAATAAGTTTAAAGTGTACCTAAAAATCCTACAGTGCGGATTGCGACGTTTTTTATACAGATTATTTCTTGTATACACTTGTATAGTAGAAAGTACAGACAGCTCTAAATGCGCCGAATAGATAACTACAGTTTAAAATTACCGGTACTTTAAAGTACCGTCGGGACACAAAGGGTTAAGAATTCCTCGGTTTGGTGTCTATAATCAAGTAAAAATTTAACACAAATAGAAAATAAATTCCTAAAAGTATAAACAAAATTTTAATGTTTCTATAAAAATATGAGTCTTGCTAGTGTATAAGGTCATAAAACTTTTACATTTTCCTGCGGGATTGATACGGCTTTACACTGCCGGACATAAAACCTTATAGTGCCCAGTCGCGGATCAGTTTGAAGGTGTTTTGTTCGCGTAGGACCCGGATTTTATATTCCTAATCAAGACTTTTCCTAATAGAAATAAAAAAAGCCCACGAGAGAAAATGGGCCGCAAAATAGCAAAATTTATTAACCTGATGGAGGGTGCGTGGGTGCGATTGATGTTAGCAACACCTGTCGCCCGCACCGTGACCTGGGGATCAATAATTAATAATCCGGGAATAAGGTAACGCTGTTTACCGGAATGCATTAAATTATTTAACAGGATAATTAGAACAACGATTACAGTTAGAGAGGGAAGGAAAAGATCGATTTAATTGAATTTGCGAATATTAATACGTTCCCGTGTGTGCCTACGGCGAAATTGAACGTGGATTGAGTTAATTTTGAATAAATTGATGGTGCAAGGACATCCCTTTCCAATAGCAACGTGTACCGGGAAAGATTTATTGGTCGGCCGGTGAAAACAAATTGCCCGGACGTCGGTTTTTCAAAATTAATTGAATTCGTTTCATAAATTTCTCTGTCGATCCGGTCGACTCGGTTCCGATTCCGTTCAAACTCTTATTTATATTTGCTCAGCGCAGAAACATCAAACATTCGCAGTAAAAAAAGCCGGAAACAAGGAAAACGCGACTTTATCCCGGGTGTAACGAACTGTTCCAAAATCCGGGCTCCCTTTATGTAAACATTTAGGAACGAGGCTCTCGGCGCCATGTAAATTCTCTTATTTTACATATTCCTTTCTCATTAGCCGGGGACGCGCCCGGCTGTTTATTCTGACTGAAAGTTCCTTTTCGCGAGCCTCCTCGTTGATTTTATTGGAACGACCGCACCACCTCCCTTCTCAGCATACCTAAATACTTCATTAGGATCAAATTACCATAAACAATTTACTATTCAGTGCGCAACTCGACCACGCGCTTAACGGGTCAGGTTGCGTCGCATCTCCCCAAAATTATCCTCAACGAAGACCGACATCGTGCAATCCAATATCCTTCTTAACTTCACCGACCGTTAATAATGTATTACGTTTCCACAAAACGAGACTCTTCGTTATAAAATTAATTTAAGTAATTTACACAAGGTTGCGCTCTAAATTATCTTTAAACCAAAAATAGTTAAGCTTAATCGATTAAAACGAAATAAACGAGCGATGATCCTCAGCAATTAAATCCCGAGAGAACGATCTCTCGGGAGAAATATGTATTTATTCAGGACTAATACATCCCGGGGTCTCGCTGATTGTAAGCCAAAAACCAATTCAGAAATCTCTTAGTTGCAAGAAGCGAAGCAAAACAGGAAGGTAGCAATAAATTTTCAACCCCTAATTTTCATTTTGTCTCGACGATTTAGGGCTACGACTCGTGAAGATGCACGATATCTCTTCTTGTGTTGTGAATCTGGGGAAGTCTGAGTCAATTTGTAGATTAAGTCAATGGGGAACTGTAGAATTGAGCTTTTTCGACGAATAACTTTAAAAAATCATATAGATCACGTTTATGTAAATTAAGAAATGATTTTCATTCCCTTCATATCAAATTAAATTATTATAATATATGCTCTTTAAAATGAAGTATTTTATCTGGAGTCGTTAAAAGAAGAAGATATACTATAAAAATCAATTAGGTTAATTAATACTTTATATCGTTGAATAATAGTATTGATTTTGTGTAAAACAGCAGCAGGAATCCTAAAGATGCACGATGCCTCTTCGGGTGGTAGGAGTCCCTAGAGGTCTCCGTCAATTCACAGATCAAGCGAATGGGTATAGGAAAAAGGGGTCTCGTTGTTTCTTGAGGGATGTTTTTGACAGGTTCCGACCCTTAGCAATATCCACCCAAGCGCCTTTAAGAACCCCGGGAATATTGAATGACTTGGAAATAGAATTTATGAGGATCAGACGAAGATAGACAACTCAATACACACGGTGACGTCCGCGGCATATATATTAAGTTACCTTATCGTTGAAAAGAAAGTAATCTATAAAAATCAAAAGGGGGAACCACACAAAAGATCGCTTAGGCAGCGCTCTTTCTAGTAATTTCTAATTTCGCCTATAATGGACTCTCGACTACTGGCCCAAGTTGGAACTAATTAACAGAAATTGAAAAGGAAATTCAACTTGAGCGAGGTTCTTTATGGAGAGCGCACGAAAGGAAAGAAACTTGGTCCAAAACTATCTTTAATTACGGCTCTCTGCTGACGGCCGAACGCCGTGCGGTCGTATGTTCACGGTAAATAACCGGACCGAATTTACCGCCCCCGAACCTCGAGTTTGGCCAACTTTGAAAACTTCCAGATTTGTTTGGCACGCAATTATTATTGCTCACTTGCTGGAAACCCGATATCGCGGTTCCTCGGTCTGTAAAGCTGATAAAATGTTTATTTAATTTCAAGCGATAACGTTTTATAAGCACTTCAACGCCAAAATTACTTTCTATTTCTGTTGAAATTTATTTAATTAGAATTTTTATCATTTTCAAAGATTGCGAGTTTTTAAGTTTGAAGATGAAGATAGTATTGATCTTTTGTTCTGCCGAACATGAAAAACTAGGACAGTTTAATGTTGGTTTTTTGGCATGATGCCAATAAAAGGGTCGTTAGTCTGAACCGAGTTGATATTGATTTCGAACGTTCCCATTCCCCAATAAATGTACTTTAACAAAATTAAATGGGGGGAAGCCGCACGACAATACGCCGGGATCAACCGGACTCTGCGTTCTCTCATTCGTTCCCATAATATTGGACGAAAAATATTTCGATCCGTGTTATTCCGGAAAGTAATTTGCTCGGTTGATGTGGCCCGGCTGCTCTTTTTTCTCCCGGTGACATTCCTATTTCCAATTTGTTTATTGGCGGGAGTGGTAGCATAATTCAGGACTTTTCGGGGATTTCCAACCCCCCCATGAATTTTTTATGCTCTCCACCCCGAAGCACTTTTCTTGAGAGGCTGGACTTTTAAATCGCTTACTCGCGATTTGCTCCTTCGTCCCGACGAGACTTCAAACGTGAGTCGATTAAAGACCTCCGAAGAAATAGATGGGCTTTCATTTCGCCTTTATTGCGCCAAATAAATTTTCAATGAACTGTATTAATATTTAGGGCACGTGTTAAAACCTTAAAACAAATATTAATAACCACGAACAAGGTTTCCCGTCAAATTTAAATTGAACAACGTGTTACTGACACAACGATAAATATTAACGAGAACTTATCCGGCCAGTTTTTCAAACTTCCAAGCCGGAAAACGGCGAATAGAGCAAAAGACCGGGACCAACCTCATCAAATATGTAGAGTTCGTATCAGACATGACTACCTTTTTACGGTAAATTTCACTCTGTGTACGCGTTTTATAGAAGACGCCGCTTATGCGCAAATGCCGACCGGATGTTGACGATCTGACGACTATTTTATATTTCCCAGGCGAAATCTCTTTGAAAGCGGTGACGCTTTCGAAGTAGGTAAATGCGTTACGAATTCACCATTCGATACGTGTAAGATATAGTTTGCCGTTAAAAGTTTATTTTATGGGGAAACCATTTGAATTCTTTTAGTTTCTTTTAGATCCTATCTGTTAGATTTCTTTTTTTCTTGAAATGGATTACATTGAGAAATCTTAGATCATCATTATGTACCGAATTATGAGAGTACTAGCACCCAGGAAACGGTCGCATTGTTCCAAAGCGTGGGATTACACCCAGACCCTGCATTATTGATAACGGTGTTCATCAACGTGTTTAAGCCGGCTGCAGCGAATTAATTTGGATAATGGTTTCAGGCGTCCACCTCTCTCTCCCTCTCTCTCTTCAAATATATTTTCACGTAGCACACTAATTCTCAGTTCAGGAAGTTTTGCGTTGACGTTGAGGATGGGGAGCTGGTAGTTGCTTTGTAAAATAGAACTTCCCTCGACAAACATCCAATATCTCGAAAGGACGCGGTGGTTCAGCTACCGCGCGCTTAAAAACATAAACAGCAGGTCGAACGAGGAGTCTTTGATGGGGACCCCCGTTAATTTTAATTACAAAATAGACCGAGCTCTGAGCAAAGTATATACATTAATTTCAAAGAACGACCTACGGGGAATTACTGCTGAAAGCGATTTGCATTGGAATGTTTTTCAGACTTGAGTTAAGAAAAAAGTCGCTGGGGAAACGAAACAGAGTGTAAACGCGGTTTACGGCTGCCAGATTTAGCCCGGAAAAGAAAACGACCTTGGTTCCACAATCTCAAGCGTTATTACTTTACATTTTAGCTTCGTCGCAACTGCATAAACGTCGAGACTTGCCAACGTATACTTATACTTCGTCATTTTCCAGTAAATAAGAATTGAGATTAGGTTTTATAGTAGATACAAGATTCAAAAAAAAATTACATCAAGAAAGCAATTTCTTTCGTTAAAAGAATGAAAATGTAATATCATTAAGATCTAGGCTTGGAATCTATTCTTCCTGAAACCGTATAAAGACGAAGCCAGGTACAATAAAAGCCTACGAGGCTACGTTTCCAACGAAATTTACAGCGGGCTTACAAAGCTGCCCATTTCTCCCCTATCTAAAAGCTCTACCCGATCGTAAATTGCAATTTTCATCGCTCTTAACCCGGGTATGTTGGTGATATCACCACCTGTATCGCTAGCACGACAGATTTGGCTTTGTAGATGAACCATATCCACCCTCATTGGATTTGATCGAATGTTTCATTAATTTTACACAACTATTACAATTTAAAATGAAAAGATTTACTAAAATTTAATTTTAAAATATATATAAAAAGATTGAAATTTATTCAGGATCCTATTAATCAACGATGATTCGATTTTAAAATCCACATTCCCTTAGGTCTACTTCTCACCATCTCATCCGGGAACTTTCTAATCCGAGTAAATTTAAAGTAAAATTTCTTGTCCACGATGAGATGGCGTTAACTGTATTAAGAAGTGCAGCTCGCCGTTTCCTGGTGCGAAGCCCGAGGGAGGAGTTCGTCGAGTGCCAGGAAAGATGAGGCGGCATTATTATGGAGGCGCCACCTTATTATGAAAGGGACCGAGAGTTGGGCGTGAATTTTTCAAGAAAGAAGGGACACCATCGTCGCCTTCGCCAAATTCCAACGTAGGTAAGCGTTATTCAGCTACAACGATTTATCGCGTTTAAGTTTTCAAGGGGGCAGACGTGTCCCCGGTCGCCTTAACTTTTAAACGGGATCGGCTTGGGATTTATTGCGCTCCCCCAAATCAAATAAGTTTGCATCGTTCACGTCCCAACCGACGGGAGATATATCGTTTCGAATCGGCGAAGTAGAATAACGAAAGTTTCGCCTCGTACAGGACATGTACCGCATCGATACGGAGAAATGGTCTCTCTGTATTTACGATTTTTCCCCGGACTCATTAGTAGGCGAGAGGCGATCCCGGAATCCCCGGATTTCGTTCGTTTCGGGAATGAGACGCAATTTCGTAGATACAATTCGAAAAAGTCAAAATTAAACTCCCCCTTGCATTCAAATCGACATCGATTAACGAATCGAACAATTTGGAAACGAAAAAAAATTAAAAAGAAAATTTTCGTTTCGAAACTTGCCGTTCGGTTAGAAACGTGGCGGGGAAATCTTGGGTTAATTTAGACGATCTCAGGCTGAATATTAATAATGTCAGCAGCAAGAAGTACACGCGGAATAATTTAATTTTCCACTTGCATTCTCAACTTTAACGCGTTCCCGTAGATTCACTATGTAGTATGCATGCGCAGCTCGAGCTGATACAACCGAAACTTTCCGCTTCGCTACAAATTATCGGCCACCATAATTTCAGACATCTGCAGTTTCTGGATGCCGAAACATTCAGTTACATTTAGTTAGACCGCGAATAAACAATGGTTTATTGTCATAGCATGTGCTTTTGCTGTAAAACTTAAGTTTTACTGATTAAATAACTAAATAAATACCTACATTTTGTTTATACTATTCGTACAAATTAATTTATTGTATAATTATTTATGAAATTTTATGCAGGTTTAAAACCGTCTTAAGAGACATACTTACATAGAATACATATCGGGTAGGCGGACCAACCAACCTTGCACCGCGACCCTAAGGATCTATTGTACCCCGATAGATATCGTTATCAAATTTCACCGTGCAGTCCAATGCTCTTAACGAACATTAATACCTTGCTCGGCGAAAGGTCATTCAGATCTTTTGAGGAGATAAACTGCGACCCAAAAATCGAGAATCTGATACGGTTAACGGCAGGGCAGTGGCATAAAACATGCTCAACCGTCTCTGCTTCCTCCGCACATAGTCGGCATTCAACATCGTCGGCTAAACCCAACAAGTTGAGGTGTGCTTTTAATCGGCAGTGCCCAGTAAAAACACCCATTAGAACTTTTATGCTACTACAGGCAAATTTTAACATATTCCCGGGTTTGACAGTGGTGATGTTAATAAACACCTTAGCATGTCTCATTCCAGGAGAACTGGTCCACAGTAGGCGAAGTCTCTCTTCAGCTCACAGTCCAATCCTATATTTGGCCATCGCAAATGATACACCAACTGCTGGTTCCGGTCCCACAAACGCTTCAGCGCTGCCATCTCGTGCTAGCTTATCTGCCGCTTCATTGCCAGCAACCCCAGAGTGACCCGGGACCCAGATCAGAGAGACTCTGTTATCACAACTCAGTGTGTTTAATGTTCTCTTACAATCATTAACCAGAGTCGACACCGTTTTCACGGCTTGCAGCGCCTGGAGAGCGGCTTGACTGTCTGAGAAAATTCGTACTGTCATGTTCTTCACCCCTCTTTCAAGAAGGATTTTAATACCCATGTCAATAGCAAATACTTCCGCCTGGAATACAGTACAGTACGTGCCCAGGCTGTAGGCTTGCTTAATTCGAGGTGTCTGGCAGTATACTCCTGCTCCTACCCCTTCAGGCGTTTTTGATCCATCTGTGTACAAGCAAATGTCTGCCCGAACCAGAGAATTTTCATTTTCGATCCAGGACTGCCGCTCAGGCAGTACAATCTGGTATCGAGCATTAATCACTGATAGTGATACCGCCAAATCTGACGGCATTGATAGCACAGTATCAGTGCTTATAATGTCTTCCGCAGCCCATTGGTAGGACATGTCGGAACAGTTTTGAGCATATTGCTTAAATCTGTAAATGGTTGTTCTAGCCACTTTCTCTATATGCAAATGCAGAGGAGATAGGCCAAGCAGAACCTCCATTGCTAGAGTTGGCGTTGTGCCTATCGCACCAGAGATTGCCAATCCAGCTACTCGTTGAATTCGTGAAAGTTTACTGATAACTGAAGTCTGTCGGACTTTCCTATACCAGGCTGCTGCTCCGTATGTGATCATAGGTCTAACCACAGTCACATAGAGCCAGTACAGTCTTTCAGGGGTAAGACCCCAATTTTTTCCACAAAGACTACGACAAGTCCACAAGGATAGTCTAGCTTTGTGCAAAACTCCCTGCAAATGTCCATTCCATGACAGGGTTTTGTCTAGGATTACTCCTAGATATTTGACTTTCTTTGAGAAAGGAATTTCTTCACCTTGGATAGTTGGGCGGATTAGTCCATCCAACTTTCGCTTCCTGGTGAAGGGCACAACAATTGTCTTTTGCGGGTTTATTGAGAGGTTCTCTCCCTTACACCAAGCGCAAATGGTATCTAGGGTCACCTGGAGGACTTTAGATATCCTCGGCAAACAGGTTCCTTTGACCATAACGACAATGTCATCAGCATAAGCTTGTATTTCCACACCAACGGCTTCGACTATCGCAATCAGATCGTCAACTAGGAGGGACCAAAGCAGGGGAGATAACACCCCTCCCTGCGGGCAGCCACCTCCCGGCCTGAAGCGTATCGTATCACCGTGGAGTGAAGTAGAAACTATTCTACTATCTAGCATATTGCGGATCCAACCCGCTATAGTTGCTTCCACTCCCCTGTGAGAGATATACTAGTTCTAGTGTTAGTTCTAGTTTTACGCTTGCACTGTCACTAGAACTAACACTATACCTAGAACTAGTATCATTTGGGTTAAGCCGTCTTGAAAAACCGGAATGTTTCTAGTACTAGGTATAGTGTTAGATTTAGTTTTACACTAGCACTGTTACTAGAACTAACATTAGACCTATAGAACTAGAAACATTTGGGTTTAGCAGCACGTCTTTCAAGACGCTGAACTCAAATGATTCTAGTTCTAGATCTAGTGTTTGTTAATTGTTAGTCAGCGGTAGGTTGTTACATACAACCGTAACTAACATTCGTCTAGCGTTAGTTCTACTTTTAGTTCAACGAAAATATATAACAACCTCACGCTGAATAAGAACTGAAACTAGAGCTACCATTAGACTTAGAACCAGAAAGTTTCAAATCATTGTTTATTCTTCAATAATAGTTAAATTTTATTGGACGCAATAACCAATAATTTGTGATCAATTGACCATTTCCACAATTAAACGATAATCTCGTCTATTACCCATATCTTCCTTCGTTCAGGTGACGTGGTAACCGGATGAGGCGTTGATTACACGAGGGCCATTATTATTATTAACGACCCACTAAACATTACGGTTTATTTAACCTTGGCTCGATCAATGACGTTGTTGTACCGGGTGTGTATTTGGCGAAATTTAAATATTCAATCGTTGCCGACACCGGTCGTGGTATTAATGCCGTTGAAAATAGCGAGAGGCCGTTAGCAGTTTGGGTCGCTAACGCGTCCGCATTGTCCCGGGTCAAATAGCGCGACTGGAAATTACGGGCTAGCATTCAGTTTACGTGCATTTTTAATACTCAATTTGCCTCGAAGAGCTAGCGGTGCACCTGCCGAAACAAATTGGTTTCATTTAAAGGCAGTTTAAAGGGAGAATATTGCAATGAACACGTTGGACACTTAATTGGAAGCGGTGAGTCAAAATATTTTGTCAATCGCGTCGATTATCCGAATCTGTAGCGTTTCAATTTGAAAACAAAGCGCCAATCTGCTTATGATAGCTATTGTGTAGATTAATTAAGTCACGTATTGTGCGTTTTATCCGACGTGTTATTCGAGTGTAATTGTATAAAGTTGCGAAATGAATTAATTAACAATCAACATTAATTAATGAGGGTATTCTCGGTAAATCTATTCTTATTTTACGGGTCAAATCGTTTTGATTAGGTTTTAACGGCGGCTATAAAGTTCGAACGATTATAGTCGAAAGTCGATTGGATGAGATTCAAGTGAAGGCGCGAAAACTTTCTTCCTCCGACGAGTTTTTTAATTAAAACAAAACGACTCGGAAGGAATTCTTTTCCAATTGCACGTCGGAAGTAGTAAAAATTCAACGCCGCTCGAAGCTCAAATGGAATCCCCGTTTCTAGTGCGAGGTGCGAATAATAACGGAGATATGGTTTCGAGCGACGACGTTACCCAACTTTGATGAGATTATCCTTTACCAGATAGGTCCCGGCAGCGTCCGGTTCCCTCGGAATATGCCCCAGACACTATCCATACAACTGTTATTACCTTCGGTGGCGATCAGTTTTAATGGCGTGCTTAAACGTTCTTAACAATGCAAGAACACGGTTGCTGTTATTTATCGAATAAATCTCGCAGCAGTTCTTCTCTCTTGTTCTTTCCACCCCAGAAAGTTGGATTTGTGCCATCCGGAGCGTGCAAAGCAGCGATCTAAACCCGGTATGGTTCAAGTGTACGGAGCTACCTTAAGATTTTCAAGGAATGAACACTGCTACTTCCGGCCCTACTTAATCCGTCACTGCAACGGCTGCCATATAATACGCGAGTTACTCTTCCACTATTCTCCAAGCTTGAAATGGTACGGATCAGATAATTCCATCTATTTTACGAGTTGTCTCTGCCAAGAATTTAAAGAGATCGCGGTTGGATTAAATGTACATAAAAAATCGACGTTCATATTCATGTATGTATTTGGGTTGCGGAATATTTTAAATTTCGCAAAAGTTTTTCATATTTTCCAATTTTAACGTGTACACAACAGTGATTTTCCAATCTCACATGTTTTCCTGTCACTGAACCTGCTCAAAGAATCTTTCAGATACAGATTGCAACCGGGGTTGTTGAGATGTCTCGAGATGGCTATATTAGATTTCCGATCGCAATCAAACGTATAAATCTCTAAGATTGAGAGAAAAACGTTTTTTAAATAATTAATTCTGAAATTCTTTGAATTGAGAAAACTGAATAATTAATTTAAAACTTAATCCGGTACCCGGCGCATCCGCCAAAATTAAAATATAATTCCGAGTACGTCACGGTTAATTTGAGTGGTAATTCATTATCGCTTTGTGTAATACCTCTTTTTGTTTCTTATTAAAAAGTTAATTTGGATTCTCGTAACAACGCGAAAAAAATAAAACGGGGCGTAAATAAACCTCGGTGTCGGTGAACGGTTCTTTTCCAATGACCACATAACTCTCTGTCACGTAGGTTGCGATAGGGTTGTTTTAGATCTTTTTTTGTTTTTCGAGAGGGTGTTTCTATCTAAATTCAAACCGCCCAAAAGCGTACGGCCACTCAATTACTCCGTTTGCAATTAGTTGACCACCCCCTGGTTAACTTCAAATCGATTTTCTATGTTACTGTTTTTCCACTTCAAAATTGATTCTCATCGAATGCGAAAAATGTTTTTGTATTACTTACTATCAGTTTTATATGAGCGTTTTCTTTCGCTCTGTTAACTCCTGGCGGAATTTCACTCATTTAAACCAATTTATATCGTCCAGATACAGTCTCTTTGATGGCGTTGGCGTCGTTCCAGAACGACGCCCCCATTTCTCATCGTAACGTCGTTTTTGGCCTGTCAACAGTTCTTTTTCAGATAACGCTAACGTTATTATACAGGTTGTATTTTATTTTATATTAGATGAATAAAATAATTTACAAAAATTATCATTAAAAAAATACCTACTTTAGCAATCATAATTTCGAGTAAGCTCAAGTAAAGCAAATCGAGAACTGGGTCCCGGGTTTAATTAATATCTGGGTGTTGTTTTGCAAAAACACTTTAGGGTCAGCGATACGACGTCAAAACAACTAGTACGGGAATGAAATTGCGAAAAGGCAAGCGCGGGTTTACCTGAGTAAGGAAAATTTTGAAATGGGGTGAAAGTTTAGCCGCGTTCGAAGCTGCTTTTGTTGCTTTTGACAAGCGAGCATAATTCGAAACGGGACGAGGATCAACAAGCTACAAATTAGGTCCTCGGAGACACATCTACGAAGCGCGTGAAATAAAGGCCTCCCCTTAACATTTTTTACGATACCATCATCCTATAAAGGTATAGCGTGGGATCTCCTTATGGGATAATTAAAATTGATGGGCGACCGAGACGGCTTCGAATTATTATACGGAAAAACATAAAACGTGCGATAATATCGGTGTAGTGTATTGAATTGATATGTATTAGGTGTTAACATTTCTTTATAACATAATAAAAAAAATAACATTAAAATCTCAATTTTAAAGAGGTATTACTCCAAGGTTAAGTATTTTGCCATGAAACGAGTACCTGGGTGAGAATTCTTGATGTATTAATGTTCCAATGGTATATTTGAAGTGATCCTAACACATCGTTTTTTGTCACGTTAAGCTTGTACCTAATACTTTGATTTCATTGCCAATTGTGTATCTTAGAAAAGTCTTTAGAATCTCCTAAGCTCACGTTGTTTCCACATTATATAAAAGACTGAGGTGTTTGACTAAACAAAAAATCTCTGATGCGTTTACTTTCTTTACTATTAGTGCTGAACAATCGCTTAGTTCTGAGCCCCGTAACTTTAGGAGTTATATAAAACAGAAAACAACTACCTCTCGACTTCCTGGCAAAATGAATTGTGATAAATCCACATATACTGATCCTGAAAATTTAGTTAATGCTTTCACAGATCAATTCTCTAAAGTATATATTGGTGTCTCTGCTTACCATATGGTTGATGTACACTTTACGTATCCTCCACAATTTGTTGTCGATGTCACCGAAGAACAGGTTCTTCATTTCCTAAAAAGGCTTAACCCAGTGGTATTCAAACTATGGGTCGCGAAAAGTTTTTTCGGGGTCGCAAGGTGGATGAAATAATGAGCTATCGTATAGCAAAATCTGGCAAACCGTACACAATTGCTGAAGACTTAATTGCTCCAGCAGCCCAAGATATAGCAGCCATTATGTTTGGCGAAAAGGAAATGCAACAAATATCTCAAATACCACTCTCGGATACAACAGTTAGCCGCAGAATATTTGAAATGGCAGAAAATGTGGAAAACGAAATTATAATGAGAATTCGAAAAAGTAAATTTTTTAGTCTTTAATTGGATGAATCTACGGATTGCCAAAATGCTGCACAACTAATTTGTTTCGCAAAATATGAATACAAAAATGAAGTAGTTGACGACTTTCTTTTTTGCAAGGAACTACAAAGAACTACGGGTGAAGAAATTTTTAAATCGGTAAACTCTTACATCACGGGAAACAATATTTCTTGGGAAAATTGTGTGGGTGTGTGCAGTGATGGAGCTCGTGCCATGGTTGGAAAACACAGCGGACTTCTAGTCCGAATCAAAGAAGTTTTACCCAATGTAACATGGGTTCACTGTATGATTCATAGAGAAGCGCTTGTATCGAAAAATATGCTACCGAACTTAATGTCTGTCTTAGATACTGGAGTTAAAATAATAACTCTGAACTCAAGGATTTTTGCGCACATATGCAAAGAAATGGGTAGTGAGCATCAGCATCTTCTTTTACATACAGAGGTTCGTTGGCTTTCGAGGGGTAGGGTTCTAACGAGACTATTTGAACTTAAAGAAGAAGTGTTTGTGTTTTTAAATGATAATGATAAAGACAAAAAATTTACAATCTTTTTAACCGATGAAGAATGGCTATGTAGGTTAGCTTACTTAAGTGACATTTTTCTCAAATTAAACGAGTTGAATTTAAGTCTTCAAGGTGAACAATTAAATGTATTAGTGGCCAATGATAAAATTAAAGCCTTTACAAAAAAATAGATTTGTGGTGCTCATACTGCAAGGAGAATAATTTTGCAGCATTTCGAACATTAGAATGTTTTGTTATAGAAAACAAGTTCAAAGTTATTCAATCGATTGTTAAAGATATAACATCTCACTTGACAGATTTAAAATGTCAATTTAGTACTTATTTTCCGGAAGATTTTTCTAACTTTGACTGGATTCGAAATCCCTTTCAATGTAAATTACCCATTTCATTTTAGTGAAAAACTAATTGAGTTATCATCTGATGGAGAATTAAAATTAATTTTCAAAGAACTTAAATTGAGCAATTTTTGGCTTAAAGTTCGAAATGAATATCCAGAACTGTCTGATGAAGCTCTGAAGGTATTATTACCATTTGCGCCATCTTATATGTGCGAGTTGGGATTTTCCCAATTTCTCTACCTAAAATCGAAATACCGAAACAAAATAGCAATAGAGCCACCTTTAAGACTCAAATTGAGCAAAATAGAGCCAGATATATCAGCACTTGTAAATAAGAAACAGGCTCACAGATCTCATTAAACATTTTTCTTTTGTATTGATTTTTGATGAAGTTCCTACGTGTACGCCATATTATAATTTTAATAGTTATAAATCGTTAATGTTGATTTTGAACCTAATATTTGTTAACTGCAGAGTTGATATTCTGTTTATTGTAGGTACTTGTTTTAACATAATATATTTGCTATGTATGAAACAAAAAAAATAAAAACAAATTAACATCTTCTTGATATAATAATACCTCTCCCAATTTTTGGAACAACTAGAATTAAATTATTATTTTAAGTTTGGGTCGGCATGCCACCTCTGTGTACCATTTGGGGTCATGCAGCCAAAATGTTTGAATACCACTGGCTTAACCTATCCTTAAGCTCTTGCTAACATTACTGATTAACGATCGATATCGTTATTGTCCAATTTCGCTAAAGTATTTGAACAGATTATTTACATGATGATTTATCCGCAGGTTCAGTAATTTGTGTCACCATATCAATATGGGTTTATCAAGCGTCGTTCAAGGTGGTTAATGAGGTGATTTTTGAATCTTTGGATAGGGGCGGTCAGGTAGATGTGATATACACTGATTTATCTAAAACATTCGATATGATTCATCATAACGTCGTCTTGTATAAACTTAATAACCTATCGGGTCGTAAGGTTATGCGTCTATAAAGTTTACTACTATTTGTTATCTTGAATGACCTTCTAGACAAATTCTCATCTAGCGTACTAGCTTATGCGGATGATCTGAAACTATTCTGACCTATTTTTTCTGACCGTGAAGTTGTTAGTCTTCAGTCGGACTTGGACGTCTTAGTGGTATGGTGTAACCGTTATCAGCTAAAAATTCATGCCAATAAGTGCGATCTTCCATCTTCCCTTCCTGAAATCTCTTCCTCTTCCATCTTCTTATTATATAGGTGTTCTTCTTGAGAAACTATGTACAATCAAGGATCTGGGAGTTACTTTTAACCGCAAATTGTCTTTTGTACCACACATTGAAGATATTGTATCTTCTAAGGCGAAGACTTTCGCGGTGCCTGCGCCTACAATACGTAGTACGCGATAACAGTTTTATATATGCGACACCATCTGTAACCAACAATTTGGTTTCTAATCTCAGTATTCTATAATATAACCCATCAAATCTCCTCTATTGTTGAGAACGCCATTAACCTTCTGAACTCTTTCAATTCAATATGTATATTATGTTTTAAACTTTAATACAATCATAAAATTGCACCAATAAAAAAATGTTTTGTAACTGTTAAAATAACCCATAAAAATGATAAAAGTACACCAAACGCAAGTTATTGTTGACTCTTTCGTAAAGTTTTTTTTTGATAGTCTCCACATATGAACCCTTTCAATACATACTACAATCGAATATTGTATTTCGTTATTTTCCGCCGACACGAATTGTGATGGTAAATTAAAATTTAATCTGTACGTCCGAGTTGTATAGATGAAAACTTTTTCAAATTGAATTTTTCGGTTTACGTTGAATACATAATCTCTATGTCGATATAATTGAATTGTTCGTTAAATTTGTAAAATAATATTTGCAAAAAAAAAACTATTTTATAACCGTTTTAATTTTCCTCTTCCAATCTACTATGTATTTAAACGAATTCCGATTGAAAGTGAATACATTAAAGCGAACTCGCGCGCAACTATGATGAGAGTAGATGGCATTGTTGCTAGTTTGAGTACTTCTAATGGATGAATTCTAGTTAATTTGCAATCAACTACATTTGAGTTACATTTACATTTTATATTGGTGTAAATGTTTTGGGTTTCTCAAAGCAGTAATAATAAAATCCAACTACAAATTATATTGGTTATGATTTATTTATGAAATTAATTAATACCGTTTAGATCGGCTTTAATTTTTCGCTGCCCAGTTAATTTCAAACACTGGGGATCAATTTAAACAATATTCATGAATAATTTCGATATAAATCAAATTAATTGTAGACAGTTTGGATTTGTTACATTTAGGTGCTTACCACCTATCTCATCTCCGTCCTCTCGATGTCTTTTACGAGATCCGAGAGCTCCATTATTAGACACCCTTATGCGTTGAGGTGTACACTCCATCAACTCACACGCGTTCGCCACATGAATTAGTGACTAAACGGCTCGGCCGGAATCTTGTTAAGAGAACGCTTCCCGGCAATCCGTAATTTATTCACGGGGTAACACCATTTAGATCTATTAATATGCGAAATTAATTGAATTTACCAAAACCCTTCTCTTTCCCTTTATTTAAGAAGACGCCATATTGCAAGTAAATGTTTGCGAAACGAATTATGAGATTGAGACAGTTAAAACAAATACTGAAATAGTACGCGAGGAATTTTGTATAACAACAAAAAAAAACGCTTTTAACTGAAACCCGTGTTCTCTTCCACTAAACAATTTGTAAACAATCCATGGCGCGATTCGCGAACCTGTAAAACATCAAATATAAACGAGAGCCGTCGAAAAACGGGGTAAAATCATCGCGCGGGAAGCAACGGTCGTTTGTTTCAACAACATTTTGATACATTGCGTACATTTTCACGTCGTTCCAACGACTCAACTGGAAACAATGGTATGGGGTAGCGAGGTTTTGCGGGGAAAGAGACGAAAGTTCACTAAAAACGTCATAGAAAGTACCGCGACGAGACTTGCAGTGAGTACAAAAGGGCGCGATACAAAGGACCGTGACAGACGCGAAATCATCCCCGAAGAGGAAAAAGGAAGTGCAGCGCCTTCGGAATTTTTACTAATTAAAATATACCCCGTCCGAAAGAAAAATTTAAATTGGCGCTTCCGTTTACTGGTGCTGCTGTTTCTGATATTGCCGCCGGGGACGGAGTCAGACAATCCGAGCATTCCTTTCAAAATCACCCGGCGGCTTTATCTCGTTTGAAAACGTGTTTTAGCTGAATTGTCGAGGAAGTCGTTTTAAATTTAATCTGAATACTAGTTTAAACTGCCCATGCGCAAAAATGAATGCAGCGCCCGATTTCAAACGGGTAAATAAAGTTAAAACCGAAATAGAATCCGATTCGAAAGAAATATTTCAGCCCGTTAATATCCCGAAAGCCATTCGAGCGAATAAGCCGATGATTCGCGCGTCATGTTCCCCCCATTCGCGACTATAAAAATCGAATTTATCCCCGCATAACTCACCTTCGCGGGCGAATATTACTCCCCAATTTCCTTCGAAAATCGCCAAACTACTATAAAACTGACAAACGACACAAATCGGTCCGGTTGCGAGCTGCGTTTCAACCCACTCGAAGGATGAACGGACGCCCCCTACAGGCAAACACCTGCGACGCGATGGTCACTCTGATGCACATTCAAGTGTCCTGCTACTATGATGCTTTTGATACCCGACCCGGTTGGTAACACTGTGAGATCTGAACCCCCCGCGACCTCGACGTACACTGAGGTACCGTCAGACCGCCAACCGACGCCCAGTGGCGCCGGGCCGACGGGCGTCACTACGCCTGTCCGACCGTGAAATTCTACCAAAAAGTTACTACATAAATAAATTTAATATATTAACAAATTTTTAAACATTCATTTATTTCGAAATATTTATTTTAAACAAAAAAAAGGACTGATCTCATAGGATCATTAAAATGATATTTTAAAACTTCATATTTATATATCTGCAATATCAACCTAAAACTGCTCATTATCTCATTATATTGTAGCGCCTCGCCTGTAAGTGGCCTTGGCTTTATCCCATGATGTTGTGAATTTTTTGACTAAGTAAGCCGAGGTCGCTTGGTTTTATCACTTGAGGCCGAGGATCAGTAATCAATATGATATCAACCTATAAAAGTACCCTCGGCTTTATGCCACGATGTTGTAGATCTGTTGACTCATGGTTATCATAACGCAAAATGAAAACCAGGAACAATCTATCAAAGATCTGCAAATTTCAATGAATGAAATTAATAAGTGGCTGTCAACATGGTGTTTCCACTTAAATCCCAGTAAGTGTGAGGCCAAGATATTCACTCTTAGACAAGTCAAAAATCCCACGATGATAACAATAGATGATCATCATTTAAATTGGAATCCGAAAGATAGCGCAGTTAAATATCTGGGTGTTTACTTGGACCAAAGGCTCACATGGAAGTACCATATTAACAAAAAACTAAACGAAGCATACGTCAGATTACACGAACTATACCCTATCATTAATAGAAGATCAAAATTAAAAATTGAATGTGCAGTGCTGCTTTATAAATCATTAATAAGACCTATAGTAACATATGTATGCCCAGTTTGGAGTTCATCAGCTAAAGCAAACATCAACAAAATCCAAATTCTGCAAAACAAAATATTAAGAATAGCTGTAGATGCGCAAATACATGAAGAATTGCATATAGAAACGATCAATGAACATATTAACAAAACAACGAGGAAATATCTGGAAAATTTGCAAAAGTGTCCAAGTGCACGCAGTCATCACCTGGGAGAGCTAGGAATCCATACTCGACTAAAAAGAAAACTTCCCCAAGACAACCTGGCAGAAGAAGATATTCTAATAAACAGTGAATAGTTTCAGGAAGACATTTGTTTCCCACGTATCATTGTGAAACCACCTTATTATATTATAAAAACCATGAAAGAACATTGTAATGTTGAGCTGGTTATTGTTGATATTAAAAAAAAAAAAAAAAAAAAAAGATCTGTTGACTAAGTAAGCGCGTTATTTCTAGTATTCCTACTATCTTAATTTCTGATGTTTGTTATTTTGCCATAAAACCAATTGTTCTTCGATTGATTATACCTTTAGTGGTGGTTTGTTTTAATCTCCAGTGTGTGTAAATTTTGATATCTTCCTAGTGGGTTTAGTAGGGTTTTTACGTTAATTTTTTTCCAGCTTATTTCTATCATATTTCATAAATAGAACTTTTCTTAATACAACAACTCGTACTAGTTAATAGAATTTGATTAGATTTTGTATAACCGGATTAAAGCATATCCGATTTAGTTGGTTCCGATAACATTGGGAACCCAAATTGGACATTAAATGAACGTTTCTGTTTCGAATTGCGGTAGTAGCTCTCTTTCGGCAATGACAACATATGCCAGTCGTGTTTATCAAGTTCCCAACAGCGGCGCTTGTTCAATGAGGTCAATTGATTCACATAACATCGCATCTCATTAAGTTCGATTGTCACAAATGTTGTAGCTCTTTTTCGGTATTATATTTTAATCCGATCTGGTTGATGGTTATTTACACCAGTTAATTTAATATTTTCGATTAGTGCGTGTGGGGGCTCTTCAAAGAGCGGTTTACCCGAACCGCAAATGAATGAACGGTCGTAAATAGAAAACGCGGAAATAAATTTCATTAAACCTTCCCTCTGCGGCCGTCGATAAGCAATCAGCGAAAGGACTAATTTTCAATCACCTTCGAGGCGTTTTTTACGTTCCATCCCCTCTGTAATTTCGTTCAATCTTGAATCGAGGCGAACCGGATTCAAGATTCTCACTGCAAAAGTCAATTTTCCAAGATACTTTGACACTAATCAAGCCGAATGCCTTCCCTACCAGGATAAAATTTTAATTGAAATTGCTTTGAAATCGGTTTTACCAAGGGGAATAAAAAGATGTGTTAATAATACGCTGTTGGTTTGAAGGGAGAAAATATAAAAGGAAATATCTAATCCATTTTACTCTACCTCTTGCCATTTGCTGACTGAGCCAGAGATTTTATGCTACATAACAAATGGCTGGCCTTTCAGGTCCAAGTTTCATTAATAATAAGATTTCTTACCCCCGCAATTTCCTGGGACGTTGACAACCTGGATATTTTCCCCCAGCGTAGACGAAAGTTTTATTAAAGATTTCCCATCCGTTCGCGTTTTAATGAAGTTTATTATTTATTTCATGGCAGAAAATTCCAAAAGGGTTTCGGAGCATTAACGATTTCTATGCGAGTTAATATTGCATAGAGAGGAACGGTCGTTGAGCATTATTGCATTAACGGGAGGGGTCGCGTCTCCTTATAGATTCAATTTTCGCGTTAGCTGCAGGTTCTCCCAGTTTTCAGTTCTCGAATTTATCATAACGTAATTTTTCCTTGAACCTCACGGGAATAACGCCGCCGGCGAATTAAAAATGAACGGAACTCGTGCCATGAACGCCGGTATGAGCGATGACCGCCTGTCAAAACGACATTTCCGACCTGTCACTTTCACGTCTAGACACTTTTTTTTCTCTTTTAATTCTCACCATCGCAGCGCAAAGACGACGTAAGATTCGGTTACATTCCCTCGAAAGTGGCTTCTTTGATCTGGAACTTTGTCGCGAACAAAAGCGACTTTTACGTTTTACGTTTCCCGTCACCGAACGGTAATCAGAAAAATGAACGGGTCGAAACCCTAAGCTTTTCGCTCGTCGACAATTAAATCGCCTAGAGCGGCGATTAAAACGCGTTCGTGGCGTAGCGGCTCGATTAAAATGCAATTGCGCCCCAATTTGAATATTGTAATGCCTCTTCGCTACGGTTGGATACGGTTTGAATTAAAATTGCTAATTTTAAGTGACGTAGAACAAGTGATTTTATTACCGAAAATTTTTAACTATTTATTGTATTACCGTGTTACATTTACTTTCCTCCAATTTACTTTAGTTAAAATGGTGCGCCGGAACAAGAAGTAAAATTGACCGTTGAGTAGTTGGATCGGCGCGGCGCGGCGCCAGCGTCGGTGTTTTCGAGAGACGAGCCCTTTTGGCCGAGGGCGCACTATTTATAGGCGTTTTATCGACGACCACTCGGGGCGACAGACTTCGCGGACAGATACGCCCTTTCTTGCGACAGTCGTCGAAACATGTCGGTGACATTTATAACATCCAAGTCTTTTATTGCCGACCTCACGGGACTAAAATTTTCAACCTTCCGATTCACTTTACCGCGGAAACTATAAAATACGCCCACTTTTAACTTTCTCATTTGGGATTTAATACCCAAGGTGTTTCCAAAATTATGTCTGCATTATTGACTTATCATGTGAATCATTATATGTGTTATATATTTTTTGTAATTCGCTACGGTAATGGAAGCTATAACAGTACTCAAACGGGTGCTGTAATGAGACTCCTTACAGCATCCGATGCTGTAATGAGATTTTAGTAACATTTTATGGAACCAGTTCAAGTTGGTAACATTGGGTCATTAATTTTTCTAGTTGTCAATGTGACAACTTTTGTCTATGGATGTATCAAACACGTTCTTAGCATCGAATACAAAGTCCACAATGATGAGGACATTGACTCTGAGCAATTTCTCTTATTTTGAGAGCTGTACATCAAACATTTTTTTCAGGTGAATATATTTTGTGTTTTGACAGTTTCTAATTGTCAATTCAAAGTTTCTATTTTCAAGTGTTCCGGTGTTACCAACTGCTACATACCTATTTCCCTACATTGCCAAAATTTACTTTATTTTTGTTAAAAAAAAGTATAAAAACGCGAATTACAAAAAATATCATAAAAAACATGTTTCATAAGACTTAAAGCACTCATTCATTAAAAAACTCGTGGCTTCGCCACTCGTTTTTCAACTTGAATTCGTGCATTTCAAGCGTGTCTTACGAAACTTGTTTTTTAATATACTATTTTGTAATTCGCTACGGTAATGGAAGCTATAACAGTACTCAAACGGGTGCTGTAATGAGACTCCTTACAGCATCCGATGCTGTAATGAGATTTTAGTAACATTTTATGGAACCAGTTCAAGTTGGTGACATTGGGTCATTAATTTTTCTAGTTGTCAATGTGACAACTTTTGTCTATGGATGTTTAAACACGTTCTTAGCATCGAATACAAAGTACACAATGATGAGGACATTGACTCTGAGCAATTTCTCTTATTTTGGGAGCTGTACATCAAACATTTTTTTCAGGTGAATATATTTTGTGTTTTGACAGTTTCTAATTGTCAATTCAAAGTTTCTATTTTCAAGTGTTCCAGTGTTACTAACTGCTACATACCTATTTCCCTACATTGCCAAAATTTACTTTATTTTTGTTAAAAAAAAGTATAAAAACGCGAATTACAAAAAATAGCATAAAAAACACGTTTCATAAGACTTAAAGCACTCATTCATTAAGAAACTCGTGGCTTCGCCACTTGTTTTTCAACTTGAATTCGTGCATTTCAAGCGTGTCTTACGAAACTTGTTTTTTAATATACTATTTTGTAATTCGCTACGGTAATGGAAGCTATAACAATACTCAAACGGGTGCTGTAATGAGACTCCTTACAGCATCCGATGCTGTAATGAGATTTTAGTAACATTTTATGGAACCAGTTCAAGTTGGTGACATTGGGTCATTAATTTTTCTAGTTGTCAATGTGACAATTTTCGTCTATGGATGTTTAAACACGTTCTTAGCATCGAATACAAAGTCCACAATGATGAGGACATTGACTCTGAGCAATTTCTCTTATTTTGGGAGGTGTACATCAAACATTTTTTTCAGGTGAATACATTTTGTGTTTTGACAGTTTCTAATTGTCAATTCAAAGTTTCTATTTTCAAGTGTTCCGGTGTTACCAACTGCTACATACCTATTTCCCTACATTGCCAAAATTTACTTTATTTTTGTTAAAAAAAAGTATAAAAACGCGAATTACAAAAAATATTATAAAAAATACGTTTCATAAGACTTAAAGCACTCATTCATTAAAAAACTCGTGGCTTCGCCACTCGTTTTTCAACTTGAATTCGTGCTTCGTGCATTTCAAGCGTGTCTTACGAAACTTGTTTTTTAATACACTATTTTGTAATTCGCTACGGTAATGGAAGCTATAACAGTACTCAAACGGGTGCTGTAATGAGACTCCTTACAGCATCCGATGCTGTAATGAGATTTTAGTAATATTTTATGGAATCAGTTCAAGTTGGTGACATTGGGTCATTAATTTTTCTAGTTGTCAATGTGACAACTTTTGTCTATGGATGTTTAAACACGTTCTTAGCATCGAATACAAAGTACACAATGATGAGGACATTGACTCTGAGCAATTTCTCTTATTTTGGGAGCTGTACATCAAACATTTTTTTCAGGTGAATATATTTTGTGTTTTGACAGTTTCTAATTGTCAATTCAAAGTTTCTATTTTCAAGTGTTCCGGTGTTACCAACTGCTACATACCTATTTCCCTACATTGCCAAAATTTACTTTATTTTTATTAAAAAAAAGTATAAAAACGCGAATTACAAAAAATAGCATAAAAAACACGTTTCATAAGACTTAAAGCACTCATTCATTAAAAAACTCGTGGCTTCGCCACTCGTTTTTCAACTTGAATTCGTGTATTTCAAGCGTGTCTTACGAAACTTGTTTTTTAATATACTATTGTCTAAATCGATTGATTTTCGAGTTATTTTCTCATGCAATGGCTGTGCATAGTTGTATTCAAAAATTCATAACTTCGAAATTTGAAGATTCGATTAAATACGTCAATTAGTTCTCGAGATAAGAATTATTAAAAATTAATTACTTTTATTTTATTATGTAGAGTTGAATTCAAAAAGTCATAACTTCGAAATTTGAATCTCCAGTGTGTTAAATATTAACAAAATGTGCTTTAATTTGCCTCTTACTTTATGGTGATATCTCAATTATGTGAATTCTCATGAATGTTTAATGATTAATTACATTTGGTAATGCCTAGTCCTTCACGGATGGAAAAGTATGGGTTGCTCTGGTCGGTCCAAGATTTCATCCGTTCTTCCTGTTGCTTCCCTTTGGAAAGGGACAGACGTTTCGCCAAGATCTTACCTGGCATCTTCAGTACGCTGTCGTAGTCTCCTGTCGGCAGACTGCTCGGAATACCGTTTTTTTCCATTAACAGCTTGTCAAACTACGAATTCTTCCAATTTTAAAATTTTCGAATATTTCTCTACATTGCTGCAGCTGAGAGCAAATGCGTTAGAGAGCAATGTGTAAAGGCTAAAGTTTGCAACAACTTTTGTTGTAAAAGTTATTCTGTATCATGCTCGGAATACGTTTTTTTCCAATAGCAACTTGTGAAACTACGAATTCTTCCAATTTTCTAATTTTCGAGTATTTCTCTACATCAGTGGTGTCCATAACGTCGATCGCGAATCCGTTTTGAGTCGATCGCCAACAAAATCATGAATCTGAACTAAGATTTTAAACCCTTCGGTCGATCTTGATCAAAAATTAGTGGACACCACTGCTCTATATTGATGCAGCTGAGAGCAAAAGTGTTACAAAGCAACGTTTAAAGGCTAAAAGTTTAATGAAATTTGTTTTATTGTAACTAACATAAACATTATAAAATATTAATTAAAATGTTTATTTATTAAACAAATTATGACATTGTGATTATGATTTCATTAAATTAATGAATATTTTGTTATTTTACATTAAAACACAAACTAAATTATAATGAAAGGTGTGAAAATTATTGGAGTATATAATGAGACGATGACGCCAATGGTTATCCATGTAGCCGCTTTCTGAAGTTGTTTAATTTAGTACAGTCTGTTGGGCTTAAGAAGTTCTGTGTATTTCTCGTTTGAATGCACAAGTTCTATGGAGAAGACGAAGCGCGGTGTAATGTTTTAGTATTCAGGGTACGTAGCGCGACGAGATCGCAGCATTAAGATGACGTTTCATGTGCGCGAGATGTACGTGTAACGCACAAAGTCCAAAAAGTGTGCAAAAAGTTTACAGACACTTCAAAACAAATTTATTAATAATGTGATTTTACAAGTAATAAAATTTGAACGGCACAATTTTCCCGACTTATTCACTTAACGATTTGTTTTGATGTAGTTTAATTATGTTAATTAATGTACATTTATAATATTATTGTATGGGTGTTTTTAACGTAAAATAACGCATAAATCGGCTTTTCCCTATAATTTTAGACACTCGTTCAATTTGTAAATTACACATACCCAAATCGAATTTGCAATCTGTATTTTTGAATTTTTTTGTTTCCAATTGCGATTCTTTTTTCTTTTTTCCTCCCGAATTGCACGAGAGCGATCCTTGCGCTGTCATTAACAAAATCCATTACAGTAATTTAATTAAAACACTGGGCGTTCTCCCCGTTGCTACGGCGAGAGTAACTGGACAGTACGATAAATTAGCAATTGTTCCGTATTTACTGTTAATATATACTGCAGTGTTTAATTCGGCCTCAGAGAGAGGCTGCGAAAATGTAATGAAGGGCGAGAGTGAATGCGAACACGGGACAGAAACGTCGGTCCTAGGTTGCTTTTGAAAATTTATTGTGTTGGTCTTTTACGTGGTTACATTTATTTTATTTACAGAAAATTCTTAACAAATATAAGTCTCATTATGAAAATTTTTCATCATTTTGCTTTTCTATACAAAACTTTTATTTTATCTTTGCTAAGTAACAGCGTACTGAGGATCATATTACGAGGATTAAGTAATAATAATAAACTGCCTTTATTTCCAGAGTAAAAAGAAAAATAACTTAGATACAAAACAGGTGGAAATCCTAAGACGAAGTTCAGAATGCGACCATAATATGGCCCGCTTCTGCTCCTCCACTTAACCTTAAAAATAATTGCACTTTTATTCAATCGTAGTACATGCCTACTCCTAAAATCAAAAACTATTAATTGATTCTGCATTATAATCTTCATTTCACTTATATCTATCTTATATATGAGTTAATAAAATAAAAAATAATATAATGAAATAAACAAAAACAAATTATTCCACTTGCATTAAAATTAGATTGATCCACTACAAAGCAAACAAGAAGTCACTGTCGCTCAAATAAATGCCTAAACAATAACGTTCTGAAAGCACCCTCCCTTTTGGCCCTAATGGTGACGGGGATAGAATTATACAGCTTATGGGCACAGTAGCTAAACGCACGACAAAACAGAGCTGCACTATGAGCAGGCGGATTAACAACATTTTTATTTCTAATATTTATACTGTGTAGATCCCCTCTAAACTGAATCTTTTTACTCAAATAATTAGGCGAGCCAGTTGTGACAACCTTGTGATACAGCACTGAAGCCTGTAGAGTATAACGATTATGAATATTCAGCCAAGTTAACTCTTTAAGCTTATGAGAGATTCTTTCAAATTTGCACTTTGCTCTTTTGATTGCTCTTTGCACTCTCAATCTATCCATGGAATCCAAACATGGATAGTAGACAGGAATACAATAATTAAGCAAAGACAGTACAAAACATTCACAAAGCATCTTTTTCATTTCTAAATTAAAAATATCTTTGAAAGAATAGAGTAATTTTAATTTCAAAAAACAAACACTTAATGTTTTAGTAATGTGGTGTTTGTACCTAAAGGCATTATCAACAACTAGCCCAAGATTCGTTGCCTGATCAACAATAGATATATTGCAACCGTTCAACCTAAGAATTAGATTAGCTTTCAATTTCTCGACTTCCACATTTCTGCCAAACAGAATAACTACACTTTTATCAGGGTTTAATATCAAGGCGTGATTCTTTGCAAATTTACTGACATTCGCTAAGTCCTTATTAATTTTCCATGCTGCCCCCTCATATTCACGAAACGGAAAGTTGTAGTATAGCTGAGTGTCGTCAGCATACATATGAATTTTACAATAATTGACAGCTTTTGGAAGCATAGATGTGTATAAACAAAACGGACCTAACACCGACCCCTGCGGTACTCCACGCTTCAGCTTCAATGGTTCAGAAATTAAGCCATTGACCTGTACACATTGGCATCTGTCTATTAAATACGTCTTAATCAACCTTATAAATTCCTCCCCGCCTCCAATATAGTGAAGCATCGACAGCACAATATCATGGTCAACAACATCGAACGCTTTGCTAAAATCCAACTATATCCAAATATATCGTCAGTGACATTTAAAAGTACAGTTGTGCAACTACGTCCAGGCACAAAACCCGATTGACAGTCTGGTAATATATCATTTGAAATAATATAGTTTTTAAATTGGTAGGAAATAACTTTTTCCAGTACTTTGCTCAAGGTAGGAAGAATAGAAATCGGTCGCAGGTGCTTAAAGTCAGTAGGTTTTTCGATTTTCGGTATTGGAATGACCACAGCAGACTTCCACTGCGAGGGAAAATGTGACTCAATTATGCACCTGTTTATGAAATGTGTGATATATGGAAGGGCATAAGGAACTATTAATTCAACCATCTGCGCAGATATGCCATCAGAGCCAACAGACTTACTGGTGATTGACCTGATAATGCCAAATACCAAAGTATCGCAGTAAAACTCGCCAAACGCTAGACGATATTCAAATATTTCTTTACAGTTGATGTCACGCACTAAACAATAACGTGCGGACTCAAATCTCCAGATCGTCTATCAAACGTAACCACGTGGCAGGGTATTTGATAGATCAAAGGGGATCGGTTTCAGCTAAAAACGTGATACATTAAAAACTCACTAAACATAAATAATTAAAAGATAAGACGACTCCGATTAGGTGATTAGAAGATTCTTAAGTGAACTACAATGCAATTTTGGTTAATGAACGTTTCTAAATCGTCCCAAACCGAAAATGCTGTAATTGGATTTAGAAAATTGTCCAATTAATTCTCCCGAATCCCGCCTGACCCCGTGAAATAAACGTCACACCTTCACGACTCTATTAGAGGGGTTCAGCGAGCACGTGCCACTTTTATTCAACCATTACGTTTCGTTTTTTTTTGTCCGCCGACAAGCTCTTCGCTGCAACGAAAGCTTCTTTCCAATTTGGCGGGTTTATATTGGTTTTCAGTGTTGTTTTCCAATTCAGACGCGTGAGTGGCGGACGGCAAAGAATTATTGTAGAGTGTTCTCAAACTTCACAAAAATGATGAAAAAAGCTTAACTGTACCGAAAAAAAAACCCTTTCCACAGCTCCAACTGGGCGGCCGCAATTTACCGAATTAAAACCAGTAAAAAGCACTCGGCGTCCCCGTTTTTTATTGGCCGAGTCGTTAAGAATCTTCCGCGGGAAATTTTTGATAGGACTAAAATTAAAATATTCACGGAAATTTACGTTTTAAAATATGTTTCCGTTTATTTTCGTATTAAACAATACAAGTTTGGAACAATGCCCTAGTAATTATAATTATCTAAACCCACGTTGTTGCGGTGTGTTCGAAATATGTTCAAAACACAGTTATCAAAGCAAAAACACCGTATAGAAGCCCACACGGGTACATTACAAGGGGCTGTTGATGGTCCATCGATAAAGCGACCACGAAGAGTTTCGAGGCCGAAAGACTACACCAGAATATAGCAAACGAGGTTAAAACCGTTCCTATGTAACCCCTGAAAATCACAGAAAAATTTGTAATACGATATTATCGCATCATTAAAGGAGATAATAATATACTTACTGTAAGCTGAAGACGACGTTGATGCCAGACAAACCCACCATTGGGAGTATACAGTATCCCAATACGGTCACGACCGTGCCTAGAGATACTCCTGCCGTTGACATCAGATTTAGAAGGGCCCAAACAGACACGCATCCAAGCACACCAATCCCGTAAATGTAACCGAAGTGCACCTTTCCGGACTGTAACCAACAAAAAATCAAGAAAGGTCGTTTTCGTGCAACATTTTACCCATTTTTAATGGAGCCCATTAAACGTTGTAAGGATTGCACAAGGAATGCTAAGAGGAGGAAACGGTTTGTTGACTGACGGAAGGGATTCTTGCTGTTTGACGTGATAGTCGTTTTGTTCATTTCAGAAGATGCTGCGGCTCGAATACGGTAGGTAAATGGGATAAAGTTTAGATTAGAATATTCCACTTCGCCTCGGGAACCGTGCGATTAAACGTCTGAGTTAAAAATCTTTCTTTTGGGTTTTTTCTTTCTCGTCCTCTCTCCGGGGTAAGCAATTATCAAGGTAAATTAATGCAACCGGTTCAAGAACCCGAATAAGAAGACGAAAGAACGATACTCGTACCCCATCCAAATTATCCCCGTAAGATTCCCTTTTAACCGCTCAAACAGAACCTAAAAAGGAATTCAAGGCAACTAACCGTGGTGAGGGAATTGCAGAAGCGATTCCCTTAATGAGTACCTACGTGGCACTAACTCACGTTCGGTTGATGTTTCATTTTGAAGGGTGAGGTGAAATCCTTTGTGTGAAAAGCCAACAAGGACCATATCGAGAACTCGAGAATTCCATGATGAATAATGCCGCGAGCATCCATTAGATTAGCGAAGCGCGAAGTGAATACAGTAGGAAAAACTAATACCTATTTAAACTTAAAAACTAACAACACGCGACATCTTTTTAACGAAACACTTACCAACAACAAAAATCCCCCAAAAACCAAACAGAAAACTAACGGTCCAGCGAAATCAATATCTTTTGCAGCTTCCTCCTCAGGTGTTCTCAAAGGATTCAAAACAGTTAACGTCTGAAACAAGAAATATCGATTTTTAGTATTCATCCACCTACCACCCCATAGATGGCGCAAAATCAAATTTAAAGTTTTCAAAATCATGTTTTAGGTGAGTTGGACTTTAGATGTCGCTGTTACCTTAAAAATTTAATATAGATTCCTTTCTGTGAGCACCAAGTTCCGACAGTAAAAAAAAGTTATATAAAGAAAGGAGAAAAAGGAGTGTGAAAAGGGGTGAGTACAAAACTTCGCCCAGTCGTCCGAAATGAAACTTCTTTTGCATTGTAACGAAAGGTTCTCACACGCCGGTCACGTAACGTTTGGGTTTCCCTCTTTCGAGGAAGGCCTTAGGGTCCGGGCGGTTTAAAAAGTTTTACAACGTAAACACAAGGACAATTGGCTGTCTCTCACGGAGCCTTTTACCACTTAGAACCGAACACTTAGATTGAAGTGTCGAATAATAATGTATTTAAAAGTTTTCTAAATAAAAATGTTGTGATTATTAACTACTTATTGTATATGTATGTGAAAAGGTGGCACAAGTTATTCTAAGAGGTCAACATCGAAATTCACCCCGCGTCGCATATTTTATATCGTTGGGAGTTCCGCAGGCATTATTTGAAGTTCGCCAAGTTATTGCATGAGGGACATCTATCCGGGCTATAGGTATTTGTGTGTATGTGAGCCGGCCACTGCCTGTTTGTCGGAAGGTATATATCCTACGAAAATTGCGAGTAGATTCCGGTCACGAACTCAAGACCCCTCGCACACGATTTGAACTCAGCACTTTTACTAACAGTTCGAAGGGCTGAAGGACTGTCGGAGACAGATTTGGTTGAGGAAAGGTCCCCAGTTTCCCGATGTATAACTAAATCAATCTGAACGTTGCAAATGTTGCACCTTGGGTTGTAGTTGCAGACACTTAGTGAGGTTAATAACGGTTGCGATCGCCAACGCTCTTAGTTGCGTAGGTTAGAGGGTTTAGGGGAGTGTATTTATTAAACATTACCCACCCGCCGGTAACTTCGACAATACCCGAAGTTCCTCAACAATAATTACATCATGTCAAGGAAGTTTAGAGCATTTATAATATCCCGCCGGATCCTAGTGCAACGGTACGCCATCCATCAAGAGCGATGATGATAAGATTTCCTCGCTAACTCAGGATCTATCCATCGGCTTAGGGAATTTGGTCCAATTAGTGTTAGTTTTACCATTTACAGGAATCACCGCAATTAATAATAATCCCCATAAGAGGAATTATGGTATCGACAGATAGGTGGGGGCACGTTGATGGACGCGTGAACAATACAGTTAATTACAGAGAAAACAAGTACCAGTGCGAACAAATGACGTTCCATCTCGGCGAGGAAACACTTTCGGTGACACGCGATTTGTGCCTCTGACGTGCCATCTATTGTTTAAACCAAATTAAATTAAACCGCTATATGATCCTTTCATCAATTTAAATAAAATCCCTAATTGCATTCTACATTCTATGAGTAAATCTTTACTCCGAGACACATAGTTTACATAGATGCTTCCGGAGATTATTCATAAGTCTCGACAGTTTTGGTGATCGATAATGTGAGGCATGCGGCCGTCGTACTCTGGCATTCTCCGAGACATGTGCTATCGGATGCTTACTCGGCTATTCAGGTTTGACTGGGAACTGATAACTCGTTACCAGCGATGTAATTGAACTTCTCTGTTAAGTATAATAACCTGGGCGGGTCGGGACGTTACCCGCCTTGAATTACAAAATCCGTTCGGGGGGCGACGACGCTGTGACCGGAATAGCTCGTTAAGTTAACGGGGCCGTTCCACGGATCGACGAGTTTATTATGATAATTCGACCAGGATTATTCCCAAAGTTATCGGCGGCCATCGAAAACGTCTCCTAATGATGTGGTTTTGATTACAAATAACACATTTTAATGTCAAGAATAGTTATCTGTAATACGAACAAAAGTCATTAATCGTATTGTCTACAAAATAGTATGATTAATTTAATAAAAATATGGAATGTTTAAAAAATCGTTGAAGAGCTATTTATAGAAATATCATCAAATTAAAGCTTATAAATTAACTTAATTAGCTTATTATTATTATTTACTTATTATTCCTCTTTATTATAATAATTAATAATTATATAATAAAGAATTAAAAAAAAAATTATTAAATTGTGTATAGATCTTTGAGATGTTAAAATGCAGAGAAATCTTTAAAAAATCGTGGAGAGGTTACTCATGAAAATTATAAAGTTATTTTGATTTCCGCTTAAAGCTGGAACATTCTTCTTTAAAATGATACATAAAACATCATCTTAGCGTTTTCCACTTAACCTAAAAATCGTGAAATTTTATATATATATATATATATATATATATATATACAGTGTGTCCCAGGATAGATGTTACAAGAGGTATAATGACTTAAAAATTTTTGGATTTTATTTTAAGGCTAAGGAATTAAGCCCTGCTTGGTGTGAAGAGAATTTTAAGAATATTTTCATATTTTGCAAACAAAGTCGGCCAGTGAAGCGAAAACTATTTTTAGTTTACGTAAAGTAAAGAAAAGTTGTTCAAAATAAGAAATTATGGTCCTATACAAAATTTCAGAAGGATCCATCTACTTCGGTTGAACCATTACATTTAGCTTAAATAACATAAATATTGTATAATTTTATTTTATTTATAAAAAAACGAACATCAACATAACTGTCGTTTATTCAACATAATATCCACCTTTTGTTACACACGTTTCTATACGATGCCTAAATTCTCTAAACCTTTCCTGAATTTCTTCAATGCGTATTTGTCCTATAGCATTTTTTATCCGTTGTTTAGTATGTCTCGATTGTTTGATATTGGTTGAGCGAAAACTAGTTGTTTAAGGCGACCCCATAAAAAAAATCTAATATTGTAAGGTCGGGAGACCTTGGAGGCCACGCAATTGGACCATTTCTAGATATAATCTTATTTCGAAATATTAAATTTAACCATTCAGATACGCGTGCTGTAGAATGTGCAGGGCATCCATCGTGTTGAAAGTAAATGGCCTGTCTTTGTATCAGCGGCATGTCGTCTAAGTATTCTTCCCTGAACCTTTCAAGTAGCTGTAGATAAGAATACTGATTTAACAGTCCCTCTATGAAGAAAGGTCCAATAATACCTAAACGGTATGAAATGGCGCACCACACATTCACTTTTTGGTAATACTGTCTTTTACAGTTGAAGCGAAAATTTGGATTTGCCGTGGACCAGTAACGACAATTTTGAGAAGAAATAACGCCATTTGTACTAAAAGATGTTTCGTCCGAAAACACCATCTTTTTATAAAAATTTCGTTCCTCAATGCATTTCTCCCCGATGGTAAGACAAAGTAATAATCTACGGCCTTCATCGCCGTCTTCAAGGGTATGCACAAATTTTGGTTTAAATGGCTTTACTTTAGTAGATTTATAAATTCTTTGCAATTCCGAATTACTAATATTAAGAGAACGTGAACGTTCCCTCAATGATTCCCTAGGATGTTCTTCGACGAAATTAAGGCAATAATAGTTGCGGCATCATTGTCGTTATATTTCTTTTTTTATTTCTTAACGTTACCAAGGCTCCCCGATATAAGAAATTTCTTAACTATTCGCATGACCGTCATACGTGTAAGATTGGTATTAGGAGATCTCTCGTTAAACTGCTGCACCACTGCTCTTAGGGCATTTTGCCCAAGCCCATAACACTGCACGATGTAAATTTTCTGTTCTAAGGTTAACATAATGCAAGAGTTATTGAGAACTAAAACTGAGGTATTGACAATTTATTTATGAAATTTTGCCGTATCATGAACACAAAGCTTACTTTACCTGAACTAAAAATAGTTTTCGCTTCACTATCAAGGCCTAGTTGATTTTCGAAATATGAAAATATACCTAAAATTCTCTCCACACCAAGCAGGGCTTAATTCCTCAGCCTTAAAATAAAATTCAAAAATTTTTAAGTCATTATACCTCTTGTAACATCTATCCTGGGACACACTGTATATATATATATATATATATATGTCGCAGGCAAATGGTTATTTTAAGTAGATGGCTTTTTCCTAGTCAGATACTGTTTACCTAGGCAAACAGTAGTTCGTTACAGTTTTATCATTAAATGTCTAGGCAAATACTATTGGATAAGATAAATAGTATCTGTCTAAGCTTGTTTTAGGCAAATACCTTTTTTTTGATACAACAATGCAATATAGAGTACCTGATCACAATAAAATAAAGTACTTCCCATCGTTATTAACCTACTTTTCTTAAAGTCATTAATGAGTATCAAAGTAGTAAAATTATTTGCGTATCATTTTCAAAAAATGCATAACAGTTTCATATACTTTTATTAAGTTTAATAAAAATACAAATAAACGATTTATTTCTTGAAGACTTAAATACTAAATACAAAAATTTATCTACTTGTTTTGACAATTGTTGCTGGAATCGCATCTACTATTGCACATCATCTTATTTTTGAAACAAGTACCTACACCTTTTTGGACTGCACTGAAATTTCGAAGGCTGGCACTGGCATTTTGACATCTCTTGCCCAGAAAACAGTGACTGTGAAGTGCATTCCTGGGGTTGAGTTGGGTTGGGTTGGGTTGGGTTAGAGAGCTATATGCCTGAAAATATTTTAGCCATAGGAAAGAAGAGTTGAGACTGAAATAAATGGAATAAAACTATTTGCCTAGGCAGATAATATCTGATTAGAAAAAAACTATTTACCTGAAACAACCATTTGCCTGCATTCAATATAATGAAAACAGTTTTTTCAATTTAATTAAAAAAAAATCTTTTTTAATGTATTATTTTAATATTAAAACCACATTTTATTGATATTATTTATTCTGATTTAAATAACGATTCTAAATGGCTTTATATAAAATGATATTAAAATTCATGTAAATATTAGTTTAAACGTGGCGTAATTTAACGTGCTATCGAGCGAGTGATAAAAATAAATATATTGTATAATTAGACGGAATTACCAATATTTATTAATTTTGTTATGTATAATAATTGTTTGATATACGATTTATTTAATAACTAAATTCTGGTTGAATATATTTAGTTTATTCGCAATCTACGGGTACAACGGATTTTAATTTACGACCGGGTCGACGGTAAACATCGTCTCGGTACGTTTCAATTTCCTGTCGGTGTATACGTATAACTAAGACGTTCGGGGCTCGAAATAAATTACAAAAATCCCCGGTAATCTTGGCGATAATGTAATCTGACGTGAGACGCGACGGTGCTTCGGATCGTATGCGCCGCGACGCCTTCCTCTCCCGAACTAAACACGGGGCCCCTTCTGATGAATGGCGCTGGCACCGCGTCACTCGGCCCCCGTAAGCCTTACACACTTTGTCACCTCGCCTTTATACCTCTGATAGATGAGAGGGCGCAGTCGAACGCAGATGCTCCCGAAAGGCTCTATTAATGATACTTTTTTAGGGTGTCTTTGAGGATTTCAACACCATTTTTAACGGGTTAAACCGAGATTATTTATCCTAATAATAACGTGCCAAAAATAGAACGTTTTTTTTCAGATCTTGTGCTGCCAAAAACCGGAAGCCAAAGAAAACCACCGTCTTAAATAACGCTATCGTTATTTTCATCTTAGATTACGAGAGCTTTGAAAGCTAGCGCGCGCCCGGAGCCTGTGTGCTCTGTAAACAGAGATCGTATCACGGCGGAGATTACAGATATGAATAATTTCTGTGCAATTAATGAAGTGTGTCGGACGGTAAAAGCTCTTCAAAGCCGTGACTGAGGAGGGGAGGATGGCGGTGGTGGGCGCCACGACACCCTATGACGACGGACGCCGTTATTGTCTTTGCCATCTATTCATCAGCCTCGTTCTGATATGCATGCGACGCGCGGACAATCTTTTGTCATGCAGATTTACGCCTCAGATTGCTATCTGCGTCGTCCTCGACCGAAAGCCGCCCTGACTTATCTCTAAGTACCGGAGCGACTCCGGTGTTTTAGTGCGCGGACCGCGGTTTTACAGCTAGAATTACGACGTCCCATCTACGTCAACCGTCGGTGACGTTAGGTTACCACACGAGAAGAGAACATTTACCGTTTAAACCGCGACAAATAGAAAATTAAAAATCCTTTATCAATTCGTCCTTAGAGAATAAAGAATTGAAATTGGTTCCATTAATTGACTTTCTTCGAGACGCCTTTCAAATTTTTGGACGTTGGCCATTAGCATCTTTAATGAAAATTCCGATGGCCTGGTCTCCGCGACAGGCAGAAGTTTTTAATTAAATTCTTTTCGCGAATTTGTCAAACACAAGGACGCCGCTGGTTGTCGACTTTCTTCCTCCGAGCCCTGCATTCGCCGATGTGCATCCGCTAATAAAATCCGGGGAATCAGCGGGGCGAAGGGCAGCTTAATTGAACGCGCCTCAACTGGAAATTCTATTATCAGCGCGGATAATGCGCCCTCTGCGTCTTATTTAATACCGAGATGAAGGCCACAATAGAACGGAACGCGAAATAATACTAAATTTTTAATTACGTTTGGGGTTTTGGTTATCTTCGCGAACCGTTTAAGTAATGGAGTTATGTCGGAGGCTACCCCCCATTGTGCACGGAACGACCCTACGTGTCCAATTAGGTGATAATGAGATGTCTCATAAGCAGTACAAGACCCGACCCGGTATTGTTAATTAACAACTTCGTCTAACTACCAATTACGCCATAACATCGAAATTAGAAACAAATAATAAAGAAAACGCTACAAGTCACCGTCAACAGAATAATAACCGGGAGAAGAGAAACAAAACAAGGAATCGGTAAATAAACATTGCCGCTATCTAGGCGATGCCCTACTTCCGTCTTCTCCTACGTATTCAGCTTCCCGTTTGGTAAAGGTCTCAGTAGTAAAGGAGAAGAGATGTAACCCAGTTCCGAGATAGTCTATACCCTTGACAGTTCGGTAATTTTCAGTTTATGAGACCACCGTCATGGTCCTTAAACCGGCCCTTTGTGGAACCGTTTGAAGTCGTACCCCGATTTTTCTCGGATAATATTAATTAGAGAAAGCGGATTATGTTTAGCTGGTTCCGATGGTGCTTTGATGCAGCGGTTCCCGGTGACGTTAATGAAGGCATTCCGCTTGGATAAAAGAACGGCTACCAGCTCTCTTTATTAGGGAACTTTTAATTTCACGGCTTTGTTACGTCACGTCGTTACGATACAACTTACTAGCGAAAGAGCGAGCGAAATCGTTAAACTTTGTTTGCGTCGGTTTTATTAAACCCCGCGGGCGCCGATTTTTTGTTACACACGCCGTTTTTCACCCTTTTATAAATAATAAAACATTTTAATAAAATTTTATACGTTTATTTTTTTGTGCTGTGACGTGAATTTGTGAACGTTGTGAATGTGATTTGCCATGGCAATAACGCCAATTTGTCGCTTCCTGAGTGTCGCGGATGCGGTTATGGCAGCGGACGTTCTTCGGCGTCGTCGACGACGTAAATTATCAGACGGGCGCAATTTCGCAACAAAGCGTCGCTTAAAGGGGCGTGTCCGGGCGCAGTTCCACCGCTCGGCTACTAAATAATATTTAATATTAATAGCGATACCGGTTGTAGCATGTGCACGTCCGGTGTGCGCTAGTAATGAAATAGGTCTGGCTCACTGCCGGCAATCTGGTGCACATAAATAAGCTTCAAAATGGCGAGCGCCCGCAAATATTATGATATCTGCGGCCTCCCGGATATGACTCTCGCCATCCGGTGATTTACAAGTGCAGATATGCAATTGGGACGTTCCGCCGTTGTTGAAACGGACCATCCGGAAGAAACAAGTTACTCAGGGGGCGATGGTGCGTCATCGTTTCTCGCCCTTCGCGTTTCGCTACTTTCAGATTAAGGGATTTCTGAAGAGATAAGGGGACGAAGCCCGGAGAACTGTAATTGTTTAATGTTTACGTCCAAATCCCGGCCGCTCATCCCCGTAAGTGGGCTGGATTGGATTTTGCGCTGCGTCCCGTGTTATTGCCTCTGGAACGCAGCGCTGTGGTCTTGTAGCTGAGAGCACTTAAGCGGAATAGTTCGGGACGAATGTCATCGCGTATTTCATTTGAGGGGGTGTTTGAAAAAGGGCTTCAACCCCAAACACAAACGTACAGTTTGTACAAAAATTATTCTATTATGATAAACCACACAAAGCGAATTTATTCTCTATAATATTTTGTGAAATTAAATTGAATATTATCCCAAACATATTTGGGACAATGGAGAACTTCGCACAACAGAATTTCAATAATATAAATTAATAACGTTATTTCACATTCGCTTTTTAAAAAATAATTAATTAACTCAAAAACTATTTCCACGGATATTCAATTATATACTCATTAATTATAATCTCATCTTCATTAAATCTCTCCAACAACTATTATTCAATATAATTCACTGTGTTGTAATCTAACTTTAATAAATACACTATACACAATTTTATACAGACTTCAGTTGCGTGTGTTGTATACGCATGGAAACGTGCCGTCTGACGAAGCAGCTTGTTTAGTTATAATAATTACTGTTTAGTCGGAAGATGGTGTTAGAAAAAGAAAAAGGAAGCAAAGAGTATGGATGGGAGTGGTTAAAGAAAAGATCTCTTTTTAGCAACACAAAGAACTTAAGTTGAGTTCACCATTAGACTATAAAAATTATTTACAAATGGATCCCACTACTACTTTTGGTCTCTTAAGATACCTAAACCTGAATATTTATAGTTCTAGGTCTTGTGTCTAGTCACAGTGCTAGCTAGCGCTAGTTAGCATTACATTTCACTATGTTGTATATTTTTATTGAATTAAAACTAGAACTAACACTAGACCTAATACTAGACAGTATGAGAATGAAGAATGTTTCTAGGTCTAGTGTTAGTTCTAGTTTTGCAATAGCAATAGAGTTGTGGTACGCATCAACCAACACCATACACTACACAATTTTCGCAAAACAGCGATTGTTGCGCAATTTTTAACTTACTAGAAGAATTTTCCATTTATTTGGTGAAAATTTCACATACATATATTTATTATCCAATCCTGACAAGAAACGAGGAAATTGTTGGTTGTAAAATATCTGTAAATGATGAAGCCGTGATTCAACATAATTTACTATTTCAAATGGTGATTCCCTTAAAAACAAAAACACTCCCTCGCTTAAGATGTTAATTTTAGATTAAGGGTTTATCGTCGCTCAGCAAAATGTCCTTTACATCGCGCTTTAAGGTAAGAGCTCATAAGGGCAACATGAAATGACCGGTTTCGAGAGGTTCTCCGGTCCTTAGTTAATGAAATTCGCCTATTCTACCTTGTAATCGTAAACATTTAAAGTTGTATTCGGCGGACAGACAAACGCATAAAAACGAATTACATTATAAAAGTTTAACACAGGCAGGGGGTTGTTACTTGTTGATTGGTGAGACGGTCGTACTACTTGGTGCCCGGTTAAAAAGTAATGCCCACTCGGCGTTTGTTTAACTGACAACGACGTCGTGTTACTCTCATTCCAATTTAAATGTAGACACGTAATTGCTACTGTTTATTTATTTCGCGTGTAACCTCTTACGTTAAACGTTTCCGAGGAGGAAAAAAAATTACCCTCGTTTTATATTCATGGCGTACGCGTAATCGGTCTTCATTCACCTGAGTCGTTCTGAAATTAATTGGGTCATTTTCAGAAATGTGTCATCGACAGATACTCCACTCGATTCGTGGGCAGATGTCGGCGTTTGCGTGGAAACGCGTCGGCGCGTTGGTCCGCACGGTGAAGAGGACGACATCAATCATCGCCTTCCCAGGGGCGGTGAGACTTCTGCGTGCTCCAATAATTAATCAATCAATTACGAAAGGCTTTGTTTTCGTAGGGTGTTTGTCATTGGACGTTGGACATTTATCTTTTCACCTAATACCCGAGACTTGAACCTGGATATTTTCGAAAAGAAATGATAAAAAAATTGTTCGTAAATTCAGTCATTTTTCGTATTTTGGCCTTCGCTGGAAGGCTTTGAAAAGCAAGAAGATGATTGGCTTTATGGTTGATGTGCTTCCGGGCATTCCCGCGAAACCGAATTATCTTTATTGGAGTTTCGTCTGGAACTCTGATCTTATTAACTCCAGTAGATTGCTGATGTATTTATCTCCCGCAATATAGTCCTATGATACCGTCCAAACGCGCGCAGTCTCGCTGCATCGACAATAAACGTTTACGAACTCGACGGGTTCTCCATCCGGGAATTATCCCTTTCCCATTGGACATTGTTATCAATTTTTATTGGCAGTCGTAATTTTTAAAGTCGCCGGGCTTAGAGAACGTTAACTGGGCGGTCGACGATAAACCTCTTTGGGGGAGAATTGTTTTCGACGTTCGTAAGGGTAGTTTAGTTGGTCGCTAAGTGAATTCGCTTTTCGGATTTTGGGAAGAACTTTAAAATTGAAAAGTCAAACTCTCCCCGCCAGGAATAAATTATAAACAAACTGAGCTTGCCAGGACTCGTTTTTCTCAGACGAGCCTAGTACGCGCGAAAGTGCCAATCAGAGCACCCCCTTATCAAGTTAGAAGTTGGTCGCGAACTTTTGCATATTGTATAAGTTGGCCAAACCGAATTACGCAACTTCCGCCGGCTTCATTTCCTTCGTCGATGATTTTTACACGAGGAAATTCCTCGAGATAGAAAAACGTGATTATCTTTGTTTTTTTTTTGTGAGTAGTTTTTAGTTAAAACAGACTTAGTAGCGATTTTATTGCCCTGTAAAACAGTTATCGACAAAGACGGCGCCAAATGGAACATTGTTCAGTACCGGAAAAAGCATAAGCCCGGCTCACGTTCCGGATTATGTGCGAAATAATCGTGGCAATTTGGCAATGAAACCCTGAGCTCGACGGTCAATACAACCACTGGATTTGCAGAAATCTCTTCGTATCAACCGTTCGCGCGCTCTCGTTTTTAGCTTTTGAGGGGGTCGCAAGGAATTTAATTATAGGTAATCCACGGTCGTATTTACATTAAGCCTTTGAAAACTGAAATGAGTCTAATGCCTGATTGATCTATTCATTTATTCTTCACTAATTACGTATCTTTAGAAATTATATACTTGATTTCCCGGCGCCTCCGCCATTTTTTGCGAACTTATTTTCTTCTATTATACATTAAATGTCAAATATACAGGGTGATTCATTAGCTCTATGACAAACTTTGGCAGATGAAAGGTGATGCGATTCTAAGGGAAAAATGTTATATGAATATGGGTTCGATTCATTTTGGTTAAAGAGTTACAAGCCTTTGAAAATTTTACACAGTTTAATAGGCAAATGAAAATGTAACATAAAAAATAAGTTTAAAAATTACAAAAATTGTTCGAAATGTCCGCCTTCAGCTTGAATGCACGCCTCACATCGACGAAGTAAAGATTCTATCACACGACGTATGATATTTGGATCATTCCGTATGCTATTAGCTGCATCTTGAATTCTGTCCAGTAGTTGCTGACGGGTAGTAATTTCTACATGGTACACAAGCTGCTTCATGTGTCCCCAGAAATAATAATCCAGCGGATTTAGATCTGGGGATCGTGGTGGCCAGACTACTGGACCTCCATTGCCAATCCACTTGTTTGGAAAATGTTCATGTAACCAAGCGATGACTTCTCTTCCTCTATGTGGTGGTGCACCATTGTGCTGATACCACATATTTTGAACGATTTTAAGTGGTACGTCGTCGATAAAATCGAAAAGGTTATGTCCCAAGAAATTTCTGTACATATTTGCATTTAAGCGTTCATTTATCACCCATACAGGTAGCAAAGAATTGTTAAAAATGCCACCCCATACGTTTACACTAAATCGTTGCTGAAATCTTCCTGGTCTAATTGCATGTGGATTTTGCAAGGACCACACATGTTCGTTATGATAATTATTTATGCCGTCCCTAGGGAAACACGCTTCATCAGACCACAGAACTTGGGAAATGAAGTTATTATTTTGAGCATGTTGCTGAATAATCCAGTGGCAAAATGCTAAGCGTTGCTCAGTATCTCCAGGATGTAATGCTTGAACATTTTGGCGATGAAACGGATGTAACATTTCTCGATTCAATACACGCCATACAAAACTTTGGGATATTTGTAACATGCTCGCTATACGCCGAGTACTATATTGAAGGGTCGTCAAGTACTAAATTAATAACACGTTCTTCATTTTGTACATTCACATCATGGGGACGAACGGAATGTAGTGGAGCGGGGTTATCTGTTTCTCTCAGTCTGCGAAGTGATGCACTAAACACTGTATGGGCAGGTTGATGTCTATTTGGAAACCTACGAAGGTATTCTCTTGCTGCTTGCCGAGCGTTTCCGTTACAAAGCCCGTATACAAAAATAATATCTGCATATTCTTCAGTCGTAAATACATGCATTTTCGTTTTCGATCAAAACTCTGACAATTATAAACTTTGAAACACACAGAATAGAGTAAATTGAAATGTTTGACATAAAGAACTCAGTTTTGTTATCACAGCCAACTCTGTATTTGTGTTTCATAATTATTGTTGCGATTGTTGCAAATCTTTACTTCGTCGATGTGAAGCGTGCATTCAAGCTGAAGGCGGACATTTCGAACAATTTTCGTAATTTTTAAACTTATTTTTTATGTTACATTTTCATTTGCCTATTAAACTGTGTAAAATTTTCAAAGGCTTGTAACTCTTTAACCAAAATGAATCGGACCCATATTCATATAACATTTTTTCCTTAGAATCGCATCACCTTTCATCTGCCAAAGTTTGTCATAGAGCTAATGAATCACCCTGTATATTTGACATTTAATGTATAATAGAAGAAAATAAGTTCGCAAAAATGGCGGAGGCGCCGGGAAATCAAGATGGTTATCGGAATTAAAGTTTAGGCTTTAATTTAGTGCAAAAAATACTTCTTATCTTTCAAAAATATGGCAAAGACGATTTTTTAAAGCTTTTCAATTTCTAATAAAAAGAGTTGATTCTAATTATGATAAAATTTTACTGTTTGTTTAGTCAAATTGAAATCAATAATTGTTAATGTTTTAACGATCGTTATGAATCAATAAGGCATTATCATAATTATATTTAAATTTCATGGTGATTTAATGATTAAATGAATGTGATTCGTGTACGACCGCAGCATATTATTACCTAGCCGCAGATAGAATGTTTAAAGCTGGCTGCAATGTTCAGCTGTCAATATTTCTAAACGATACGCATAAAATTAGCGGTATTTATGCGTTTTGGTCACGCGAACGGTCGTGTCAGTGCACTTTGACGTGTCCTCGCGTCAATCTCCCATCTAAATCCTCCGCAATAACGCACATTAATGCAAGTGTATTTTTTGTATTAGCTAATAGCGTAGTCGCAGCGTTAAATTTTATTAAGGGGATTTATATTTTATCGTTGATGATAACCGTTGTTGATGACATTGCATTATCTCACAAAGGATTATTTCTAATATAAATTTGAAAAGTGAAAGAGAAAACGGTTTTAAGACGATTAAATACCTTCAACACCGTTTAAATCGCGTATCACACGGGGTGTTCCAAAACGGACAAATGAAAAAAGTGTAAAAAGAAAAATCTGGTTGAGGAAAAGGAACAAAGGCGCAGTAAATGGCCGGTTCGGGTAAATGCACAGCGTCGGCTCTCCTCTCTCTTGAGTTTATCCGTCCAATTATCCGTCTCTAATTGCTAAGTTGATTTAGAAGTTCCCCTTCGTCCCGTACCCGATCGGGTTTATTGCGTTCGGGACGGTAACGTCGTTGTTGGAAGAATTCGATTGGCGCGATTCGATTGCCGGCAAATCGAAAAAGAAAAACGAATTTGTTTGCCTATTATTGATTCCCGTTTCCTTTTCTTCCGAATCCCGACAGATACGCGCGCAATTTAAATATTTATAGCGGCGGCGGAGCGAATCGGGCGGGAGTCAGGTCGCAAATCGAGATTTAAAAGCTCCGATATCCGTAAAAAGCCCCGGATACGAAGCTTTGAGAAACTCTCACGCGGCGGCACGCGAACCATCCTTCAGAGCAAATCTCCGAAAAAAAAGTTATTACCGTTAGCGGAAATCATCTTCGGAATCCGAATCTGAATCTGAACTGGCAGTTATAATAAGCGAGATAAATTCGGATCTGTACAGATTTCAACGACCTCGAATTAAAGTTAAAATTTATGGGTTTTATGACCTATTTAGAAATTAAATTTTATAATTTCATTGTGGTAAAATTTCAAGTTTTGAGTTAGTGAAATGGGGTTGTGTTTATTAGCTCTATCTGGACGCGGTCTCTCTAGTTGGGGATGATTTAGTAAGGCATTACCAACATGTCCGGAATTCGCATAACTCAGTCGTGTTAGAGGGCAACTTGCACATTATGGTACGATCGCGGCGGCACCTCCATTGGCGGCGCGCAGGTAAGTGCAGTGTCGTTTTTCACGGGCGCCCGTTTAATTATTAGCCAGGCGTTGCGCTATAAATAACCATTTCTGCATTTCTTATCTGCTCCCTTAATAAATTGCTCCCACCCGGAGGTTTTTGCCAGTGTATGGTAATGCGGAAGCGTATTTTATATCTCCTCAGGATGGTGGGATGGGCGGGGGCCGAACCGTTTCTCTTCTTCCTACCATAACCAGGTCACCTTAATTACTCGACTATGTAAATGCAATTCGAAACGGGGACCGACCGTTACAAACGATATTGTCTTGCGGCCGACGGCCACCGTGGCCTGTTATGACGGGATAGTTTTTCAAAGGGAAGAGGATGGTGGTCGCGTGCGACCCGTTTTGCCGTTTCGCGACGGACGCGGGAATTTTATCGCTTTCGTTATTTACGTCCCGGAATTTTTAATATGAATAATTGAGATCGTTTCTCAGCGCTATCTCGCGTCCCGATCGCACTCGCAAATCGAATTTATCTTGTGGACACGCCTTAAAAATTTGTTTACCGCTTCCGCCCAAGGGCACCGTTCTTCCTTTGGAATCTAAAACTTCCGCTGCGACGCGTGCTTAAGAAACTAAAACTTTCCTTACTCGACATCAAAGACCAACCGTATTATTGTAAAGAGAAACTTTTCTTTATGAAGGTAATAACATTGTTAACCTTCAATTTCAACTTTTAAAGAATACGGTTAACCGACTCAATTAAGTTTCTTTTATTACTTCGCGCAATAAATTCAAAACCTTTTTGAAAATTTATTTTCTCATTTAATTTTAGTCGAGTACCTACTACTATATTTTCGCGAGATATTGAGGATCAATTTCTCAAGTCCTAACCAAGTAATATCGTCATTTAAGTGAGGCTGATTTAGGGTATTGTCTGGTCTAGGCGCTGAGAAGCGGGGCGCGAAACTTTGCTCACCTTTCCGAAGTGAGTGTGCGAGACCCAACTTTTCCGCTAAATATAAGCTTATTATAGGCGGCGCACTTCCGGGTCAACTAACGCCATGAGACCAAGTTTACGCCAACTCTTCGACCAAGGCGAAACTTGGAAACCGCACCTCGGGGATGCGGCGGGATCGCTGAATCTTATTTCAGCGCGAAGGGACTGGGTTTATTTGTAAATTGTACCCGCGTCAATTGTCTGGGAAACTGAATATCTCAAAAAAAGATGTTTTATGGGAGGGCGACGCGCGTCGATCGATCGATGAACGTGAAACGCGCAGCTTCGTCGAGTATAAATCATCGGGAAATTAACACGTCGCGTGGACCGCCCTCCTTTCTAAGTATATGCTCCATTTACGCTATATTAGTACTTGTCAGCGGGTAAATTTTCATTTTGAATTTAATATTCCGCCGCTGTAGCGCGGTGATTTATTATTGAGGAGCGAATTTTTACTCGGAGAAGGAACGTCAAGACGGCATTATTAGATGTATTTGGAGGTTTTTTGGAATCCCCGGAACTTGCGCCACAGTTACTCGAGAAATGGCCCCTCCAGATTATCACCTGGAACCCGAAACAAGGGCTTATAATTAATGGTTTGTAATAACGCCGCATCCGCGTAACACATGTTTCCTCTCATCCTTACCTTGTCACTGGACACATTGTTCATAATATCGTGCTTCTCTCCCTTGAATATTACATCCCCCATTCTACCCCAACTGTAATTTATTATCGAATACCCCTTATATATTGTAATCATTAAACGAAATGAAACAACCTCCCTTAATAATTTTCTTTCTAAGTTTATCAGACTTTCTGTCAACTTAATATACGGTGAATTTATAATATTAAACTATAATATTTTTAAAACACGAAATTAACGCTGAAAACTTAGGATTTATTTAGTTAATTTTTACCTGAATGATCTCTTTATTTTTTCAGAATGTCAGGAAATGATAATTTGAGAGATGGCTTGTTAGACTTTTTGGAAGATGAACCTAAGGAAAGTATCGACGACAGCGATATATCCGATGAATAAGAAGAAATTGTGCAAAGTGAACATGATAGTGACTCAGAGCAGAGCGCCAATGAAACAGAGGAAGCACACACAAGTAGTGGTGACTTTTTTCTAGGAAGAGGAAAACCGAAAGTAATAAAAAAGACAAGTTCGGCGAGCAAGTCTGAGGTAAACCAACAAGATGACGAATCATTGAAATGGTATAAAAATCCTAATAAGCGTCCTTCGAAAATTAGGGGTAAAAATATCGTAAAAGTTCTACCTGGACTTACAACAAAAACACAGAACATTACCGACGAAATAAGTGCATTTCAAGCAATTATTACTCCAAACATAATCAACGATATTGTCCGATATACAAATAAATACATCGAATCCAAACGTAATACGATTTCATATTCGAGGGAACGCGACTGCCAAAATACAACAATTTGCGAAATATTAGCTTTATTTGGAACTCTTTTCTCGATTGGTACGAAGAAAGGATCTCATGTAAACGTGATGGATCTGTGGAATAGTGATGGCACCGGCATTCAAATTCTCCGAGCAGTAATGGGTTCCAAACGATTTTTATTTCTGTTGAGAAGTCTTCGTTTTGATGATAAATCAACAAGGAATGAAAGGAAGAAAACGGATAAGTTGGCTCCAATCAGATCAATCCTTGATTCCTTTGTCAATAATTGTAAAAACAGTTATTGTTAACCATTGACGAAATGTTGCACTCGTTTAGAGGTAGATGTAGTTTTGTGCAATATATACCAAGCAAACCTGCTAAATACGGTATAAAAATTTTTGCCATGTGCGATGCCAAATCTTTTTATACCAGCAACTTTGAAGTTTATTGTGGGTAACAACCAAATGGAATTTATAAAGTTTCCAATTCACCCATCGACATTGTGAAACGGTTGATAACACCAATTGAAAATTCTGGTAGAAATCTAACGACGGACAATTGGTATAGCAGCTTAACCTTAGCTAAATATCTTCTAGAAAAAAAAATTACATTCATCGGAACATTACGTAAAAACAAACGAGAAATTCCTCCGGAGTTTTTGCCAAATAAAAATCGTCAACCTCAATCATCTTTATTTGGCTTTCAACAAGATACTGCATTAGTCTCTTATGTCCCAAGAAAAAACAAAGCCGTTATATTATTATCAACGATGCACGACTTACCGGAAGTTGACGAAGAATCTCATAAACCCGAAATAATTTTAAGTTATAATTCGAGGGTCACTAGACGATGGCCGTTAGTCCTGTTTTTTACGCTGCTAAATATAGCGGGAATAAACTCGCAAATATTGTATTTGACAAAACATTCTACGGGAAATCAGTGTCGTCGAAGAATTTTCTTAAGTAATTTTGCAATTGCTTTAATGAAAGAGCAACTAATTATGAGAGCTCAAATAATTTCGCTGCCAAAGGATATTCGAGCGTTTTTGCAAATATCCTACATGGGCGCTGAGTGCGGGACGTCGGAAACACAACCAACTCAATCTAAAAAACTAGGGAGGTGTAAATTGTATACAAATACAAATACTACACAAAAATGTTGTAAATGTAAGCAATTCATATGTAAAAAACACTCAAAAACTATGATAACTTGCTCGACTTGTGAAATGCATTCAGACTCTGACTCATAATTGATTTATTAGTTGTCCATTATGTTATTATGTTATTGTAAACACATAAAATATAACAATAAAGTGTCGTGTATTCTCTGTATTGTTGTTTTTTTGTGAATTAACATGTAAATTTCCCCCAAAAGAAGAAATTTTCCTACGTGTACATTGTACACTACGCGCCTGGTCGTGTAATAAAAATTGGCGCGCCTGCCGGAAGGTTAATAAGGTTAGTAGACAAATTACCAAACGCATCGCTCGCACCCCATAATTGGGTAACGCACACCGCGCGCAATTATGCGACCTAAATTAATTAGTTTTTTAAACACTTTATTAATTGTTAAGTTAGCATTAAGATTTGTATATAAACCCAAAAATTCGACTTAATAAAACGGTATTATTGATATCTTTGTAATGCTCATTTCCTTCCTGGATTAAACGTCTGACCTGCCCGGAGTTTAATCCATTCCAAATTGAATATCTGGCTTGCCCGGAGTTTATTTTCTCCTAAACACTATTCAAGTATCTGGCCTGCCCGGAGTTTGAACATATGTTGTTATATGTGTTATATATATAAAATAATTACCCTTTTTTCCCCATATTTTTTTCTTAAATAAACATTAACTATTATCAGATATACACACGTAAAAGGAATGTAAAACTAGCACTCGTGTACGGCGCAATTATTTTCAATTACTCCGTATTCTTTCTCAGCCGCACCCGGTTTTAAATTGGCCATAATTTACGAGAGCGATAAAGCGCCACGTAGCGATGTATAGTAAGTGGCCGTCAGCGCTTTATAAAACGGCCGTCCGCGAAATAATTCAGAAATTTTATCGTCCCTTGGGATGGAAGAGCGACGGGCTCGGATTTCAGGACGTCGCCGTCGCCCGAGACTTTTAATTTAACTTTCGAATTTCCCAATTTAATAACCGTTTTATTTCGGTGCGCCGATCTCCGAATTTACGACAGAACCATTCTCCAGTAAAACAACGGTCGGACGACATTTACCGAGGACAAAAAGGTGTTGTGACGCTTCCGGAAACTGCTTAGGCTTCCGCTGATACAGTATTCCCAGTGCAAAATCTGCGATAAAAACAACCACTGCTAATGCCTTTTGTGTACGACCGCTGGATTATCCCAACCTCGAAGATAAAACAAACCGCATGTTAGCTAAATAGTAGCGAAACAGCAAAAAGAACAGACAAAAACCTTACACGAATGCTTCGTTTTTTGGCACCAGTTGGTCGTGTTTCAAGTAAATTCTAACTTTTTGTCGTCATCATTACTAACATCTATCATTTAAAGAAAAAGAATTGTTGAAAATAAGTTTTTCATCATTTACGTGAACACAACGAGATATTCAACAAGCTCTAAATTTTTGAAACCCTTAAAACCATCAATCGAGGGACACATTTAACTTCCAGATAACGACAACGAATACTAATAGGTGGTATTCTTCGGCGAATAATGCTTCAATAGGGGTTGATCTCATCGCTTCCATACAAATACGCAACATCTTATGTGTGAGCGACAAAGCTGTGAGTAACAATAAGACGAACTTGAATGAAACTTTACACTATCACATATACATATATATTATTTATATCAAAACAATCTTTTGAAATGTTATAAAAGATACTGCAACCTATAAACTTTGTATGAATTCTAGAAACGAAATCATTAACTGATGAAGTAATATCAAATATTACCAATATGATGAGGTAGTAATATCGTAAGAAGCACTTAGAAGTTATCAGTAAACTGTTGGAGAATACTTGTAAGGAAAACGTGTAGCAACTCTTTTCTCGTTTATAAGTATTTGAAATGTTTGGGTTTTAACTCTACCGGGTTGGTAATAATTATAATTAGATTATAATTGGTTGCGGATAACGTTTTATTGATCCCATATTACCAATTTAGAGATTTTGTATTTACAATTATAATTAAAAATCGCAATAATTGAAAAAAATCGGATTACGTTTTATCGATCTGTTACAAATAATTTTTTGACTATTGACAACATTTCCTCCTAGCATTTTTAGTTTTTGAGATGTAATAAAAATTATTATTTAAAAACGAAAGTTTTATATTAAAGATGTACATACTAATATTTAGGGTCGCTTGTTTCCGAGACACTACTTTGATACCACCTATTTAAGCCAAGGAACTAGCAATGAAGAATTTAATTACATTATCTGATTTAGATACGATGTTAAATAACATATACGGCAGCTTTTTAAATGATTGTGATTTTGGTGGAGGCGCCGGGAAAGTAAAATTTTCAAAAAAATATTGACGACTAAAACTTTTATTCCATTTTGAATTTAAATATTTTCTATACTTCTGTAAGGCCCACTTTTACTATCTCTAGTTAAAGTGGTTGTTAACTTTAACTAACGGATAGCGCAACATATTTTTGAACGACTTTTACCATTGAATGTAAATTTAAAAAATCATAGAAGTTAAAAAATAATCGTCAGTTCATCTCAAACGTAAAGTGAGTTATTGAGTTACGGTGAGTAGCGACACCGTGTGGGATTTCGAGAGAAGAGGACGGTCGGTGGCGCTTCCGTCGGAACGCAATTACGACTTAACGCGACGCCACACTTTCGACGTCCGCATCGCGGTGGATCGCGCATGAATTTTAATGTGGGACCGTCGCCGCATCGGCGTATCGTTTGTATTTCGCAATTAGTGCGAGCGAAGCGCCGCATAACCACTTAGCGTGGTCGATTTCAATATCAAAGGCTCTTAATTGTTTTTCTCCCCTGACGATGATGCCAGCCAGCAACGACGCGGTGGTGCACTCTATCTGTACGGATACAAAAGGTATTCACGGTCGGCTAAGGTGGTGATTCTAACATCATTAAATCCACGTTACGAATATACCTACATTACTATTTCTTTTTTTTTTCTTTTTTAATAAAAATTTTAATAACACCAAAAAATAGCTGGATTGTTTGTTTACGTCGTAGCGTTCAATTAACCGATATTTGTTTGGAACTAGTTTTGCAGTAAACGCGTTTGTGTACTTTTTAAATATTGAATAGGACTTTTGGAGTAAATTCGAAAAGTCGCTGTTTTAACTGAATTTGCTCACGCTAATTGATAGATAACGTTGCTTGTTAAACACGGATTATCGACTCGGATGTGATTTTGTACGTTTTGGAACGTAAACGTTAAATGTGGTACTCTTAATTTTTTCAGAGTCGGACACAGAACCTGCATTATCCCGGTGCGGACCGCTAATGCGGGCTGCACAGTAGTTTACAGTTAAAAATGTTTTTTTTTCTTATTAAAAGTTCCGCTGTTTAGCCGCTTTAATTTGCGCCATTGTACGTTCTTCACGTTGCGGAGCCACCGGTGCATTCGAGCCATTTTCATGTCCTGCGAATCCATTATTTACATTCCGGTTATTCATCTTCCCTTTTGTCTTCCGGGTTTTGTTTCTGCGGCTGGTGATTTTCATCTCGAGCTTTTTGAATAATGCATACCGTCGCAAAGAAAAATCTCGAAATGGATATGGTGATATAGACGAATTTGTGAAAAAAACAAGGCGATCGTTCAAAGTAATTTTCTAGTAAATCAACTGGAGTAGTGGAAACGAGGTTTTAAACTGTAATTTCCGGCTTTTAGCTATCAGGATAATTTAGAAAATGATCGCAATAACGTTTGTTTTCGTAGTATCGGTATTAAGCACGCGGTTAGTGGCGTAAAAGCTCTAATATTGAAAATAACTGTCATCAATTTTCTTTGCGGTGCCGTCGTAAGCAAAAGGTATCGGATTATAGTTTGCCGGGCCGTTTATTTCCTATCATCGGGCCGAACTATATTGGTGCTCAGGGAACCGGGAATTTCAGCAGCTTTATTAAAGGGCTCGAAGCTTTTGTCCTGCATCTCGTTCTCCCGCCCGGGCACGAAACGCTCTCAAAATAACAAACAATAAATTAAATTTCCATCGCGTCGGTCGCCTTTGCGTGCTTTCCCAGTTCACCCCCCCGCCTTACCCTTCGCCTAGACATTACGGTGTTTCCCCACGTCCCAAAGTCAGCCAGATAAACAAAGCGGATCTGGGCCGTTTTGTGCGAAAATATGAAATTGCGGCGTATTCAAAAGTTTCGGTTGCCGACCACTCTACCTAAAAGTGTTTTTATTTACTTTATATCCCCTTACCCCCGACGGACTTTTAATTAAAAATTGATTGATTTTGAGCCGAGCGCTGACGATATTTGAAACGCTTTTATCGCGGGTGATTTGGTTTAAATGTCGCGTCAAGTGCGACAAGAATAAAAAGTGTTAATAGAGATCACTCTATTAAATTTTAAAGAGCAACATTTTTCGATTAAAGTCAAGGACTTAATAACTCTTCGCGTATTACCTATAAAATTGTGATATCGTTTCGATATCATTCGATCGAGAGACAGTGTGGCGGATCGTTTTGACTGACGTTTCATTTACGGCAAACTGATTTCGCGTCAAAATTTTAACGCAACCTGTCCACCAGTATGAATCCACAACGCAATCCGGGTCGACAAGACTCGTTTGGAATTCATATTGGCTTTTTTTAAAAGCAGTCCTTTTTCTTCTCGAGCTGTATAGGAATTAGCCAAGACGTCGTTTTCTGGGAGCTACGAACTCCGTCGACGCGGAATCGTCTCCTAATGCCGCAATTTAGTCGAAGGACGAATTCTGGATCCGGGACACGTATGCTAAATCCTTGTATAATTGCGACGTCGAACTGCCGGCGAAGTGCCATTATGTCGGCGTACGCCGCTGCAGACATATCGACCACTCGGATCTCGCCCTCATTACGATCCCCAACCTTATAACGATTACTACCATTCGGTTTTCACGTTTACAGGTTTTCCTGGGGGGAAATGTGATAAAAATTATTTTAGACGACCGCCCCAAATCCGAACGGTACATAAATAACCGGACGTTTAAAAAACTACCATCTGCGCGTAATGTTCCTGGTTCCGCACCGTGCCTTTTCAGCCTCGGGCCGCCCTCGTTGAAAAATAACCCCGTTTTTCTCTCGACCCCTTATTTTCTCGCGCTACTAAATTCTATTGAATTAGTTCAAACAAGTGGCGTTTCGCCTGTTCCAGAACGCCCGACAGTTCACTTAAAAACTATTGAATTCGACCAACTAACTCCCTACATACTTTATATCTGCTACCATTTTAAATCAAAATCTAAAAGTTATTTACGAGACCAACAATTCTTATTATTTTAAACCAGGCTTTGTAAGAACAGTGAAAGTATTAACCCGGATCTATTAAATTTAGTGATTCTCTTTTACTCTAATTATCTTTTTTGCACTGAAATACGTTGCAATATATTGTAATGTTTTTCCAAATGGACCGCAAATAGTCCCTCTTCTTTTGAAAAGAATTATTTTAATGAAAACAACATTACTAAATTTTATAATAATTTGTTTTTTATTAAATTGAAAAAAATTTAAATATTTAAATAGAATTGTCGAATTATCTCAGGGTTAAGGCAGGTTTTGGTAATACTGTCAAGACAAACATGTGCACAACTTAAGGTGCAATCAAATTGAGATGTTGTCGACAAAATTAACAAAATATACTGATTATATAAACAAATATTCTAAATTAGTTGATTCGAAGTAATATTTATCAACTCAGATATGTTATGGTCTTAAACAACTCGTCAAATATTAAATTAATTAGGAAATTGTAATCGTAATCTCAAAATTTATATTGAACTTATCAAGAACTTCTCTTATTGAAGGTAAGAAGAGTTTTTTCTTTAAAAAATGTATCAACAAAAACAATAAATTATAAAAAAAAATAACTTAGCCAATTTGTTTCTATGGGAACTTTGGAGGTCAAACTCAGAGTAATGTTTTCTTCGTGACAGGTGATGGTTGGATTCAGGATTGAGAACCAATTTTTCTCTTCACTAGTGATGATGGTTTCTACCAGAAACGGAACCAATTGCTTTACTTGATCAGGAGCGAATTTAATCGTTTCTTCGAAATTATTGAACAGGAAGGGATAGTAAGTGTGTTTCTTTAGACAACAGGAAGCACACTCTCATAGAAAAATAAATATAAATATATATATATAGAAGCATTACTCCCCACTATTTTTTCGGTCAAATTGATTTCAACGCCTCTAGTGGTCTGTGGTACCTACTACTTTTAATAAAGCGCGAAATTTAAAAGTATTTTTATTCAGTTAATGGTTATTAATTATTGATTTCAAACTTCCACCAGTCAACATGAAAATGATAACAGTAAAGGTATCATTTTCATGTTGACTGGTGAAAATTTGAATTTTGTTTTCACTTCGTTTTGTCTGCAACAAAACGCCTGCACTTTCGACTCTTGAGAGTACCACGAGAAAAAATGAAAGGAATTTTGGCGTAATGTCATCAATAGAACGACATAGTTTTAAAGTTCCCGCTTAAATTTCAAAATGGCGGCAAACCGCGGTACTTTGTAAATCTAGGGACTTTAAGCAATTTGTGCTTACAGTGCCATCTAGCCGTCCGTGGTACCCATTAAATATCTGTCTTTTTTTATACGTATCGAGTTAACACACCGTGCACACTCTTTTTTGTTGATAAATTCCGTTTTTCGGATGTTAAATTTCCAAATAACCTCTCCTGATTGGTTAAATTTATAGATTTGGAATTTGTGTCTTAGTTTTTTCAATGTAGCCAACTTTGACATTTGAAATGTCTCTAATTCAATTTGTCAAATTATTATTTAAATTTTTAAAATTATTTATAATTATGCGTGATATTTCGTAATTTTGATGCTCTTTTAAATCAATTTTCAAATATCCATTCATTTTCTTCTGATCTCTACGATAAATTTTCCAATATGTTCAAATTAATTTTGTAAATTTTCATCCAAATTTCATTATTCCATACAAATATTAATTATTTTCTTTGTTAACCAAGTTAAGTTTATCGTTCTAAATAGGTTTGATCCGGGTAGATAACGATTTAAATAAATAATTTTGAAAAATTTAAATTGAGGTTATCTGGTATCGAATCTTTAAAATTACTTCGCATCGACTTTACAAGTGAAAGTTTAGGATTAGAACATTAAAGAACAATAAAATGTACCGAAATTCACTAGCGTATAGTATCTAACATTATTTTATAATTGTTTAAAAAAAACTCTTCTACGATCAATACGATAATCAAACAAGACTAAATTACTGGTAATGGGTTATTATTACAATATGTTGGGTAAGGTTATGGACGGTGCACAATGACAAACTTATTGGGAAAGGGTAGTTTTGTTTTCCAGGTCAATAACCTCTACGTACAAATGTTCTGCAACCAAATGCAACCAAGGGCAACGTGTTGTCTTGGATATGACCTTGCTAAAGAACTTACATTACAGGAGAAAGTAGGAACAATGTGAGAAAACAGATCAAGAATACATCTATAGATACATCTATCTACAAAATGCGCATATAAAGAGCCTGCACCAGGTTAATAATGATATATAGAAATACACTGCCAAAAATTGCAGACTAGCATCCAAAAGGCCACCAGAACGACCTCCAAAAAACAGATACGAGTATAGTTTTATCATTATTAGTTGTGTAATTTTGGTTTAGTACCCAAATCAAGTATACGTCATAAACAAATAAATTCATAGATCAAATTCGACGTAATAAACCGTCGTTTTGATTGAAAGGGGATAAAATGGAAATTATCTCTAATTGCAAGGGTGAACCCCGCGGCAATACAAACTCTGAAACGCTGAACTCGGGATTGATTTATCCAGGTCCATTAATAAGAAGAAAGTTGCGTCGATGGGCAAACAGGGTAAAACCGGATTAATGGAACGGCCCATCTGAGCCGGGTCCGTATCAATTACGAACCGTCCGGGGGCCGATTAATGCGTTTTTAACTGTGCGATAATTAAGTTTTGAAGATGTATTACGCTAGATCTGTCCGGTGAGTGTGGAGTTAGATTGATTGTGCGTTGTCGTGTCCACCCCATCCCCATCCCCTCCTCCGAACTCGCGACCAACAACCCCTTTAGTTGGTGGTGGCGGGTCGGCTCGCGTTCCGCACGCCAACTAGTAGCTCCGCTCTGTGAAATTGCACACGAAACGAACTCGCCACCCCTATTTTGACCGAAGCAAAATTCCCAAACGCTAAAAATACTCTGTAATAAGCAGAGGCCGTTTTTCTCGCATGCCTCTCACTATAATTTACCTCATAATGAGATACGTCAAACGACTTTTCTAAGAAGTGATGCAGCACACGATACTTAAAAAAAATTCACAAATTTTAATCTCTTGTAGTATTTAAGGAGATTTCGTTCGGTAATAATAGTGGATATTCGTTGTTCCAAGATCGTTATATAGTCGTGTTATGGCGGCTAATTGAAGCGGTTCTAATGTATAAATTTGCAAGTCATGAATGGTCCCCCTTATCTTTGGGCCGCGTTCCTATCAGAATTCGAACGGGGACCTCCATGTAAGCCTACCGCTGAAAGCCCCTTCCCAGTTAATAACGGAGTTATCATTGTCGCGATAGCGGGAGCTTCGCCGCACACGTGTCGTAATGAAACTGTCTCGATTCGGGCGAGGTCTGCGTTATATTAAGCGCGACATTATGTCCCCAATGCCACCGTTTACGACGTCCCGGTTTGTTCTCATCTCCGATGAAGGAGGGACTCGGTTTTACGTTCACCCCCCGCTATGACGTACGGTTCAATTATGGTTTTTAATAGCTCGTAAACTAATTATTAGCCTGGTTTTAATAATGCACCCTTTTACTCAAATTCAAAGGGGTTTCGTTAATCAATACGACGAATATTTTCGAGCCAAAGCAAAATTGTTTTATTAATAAAATGTCAAAATATACCCGATGAAAATTAAAACTGTTAAAACAGAATTTTTAACAATTTATATAAGTTCATTTTTATTATTAAAAAAAATTCAATTATATTGTTTGAAAATTTATTTGTATTCGAGAAATAATTTTGAAATACATGTCGTACAGGATAAATTCTGTCTAATTACGTTTATTTAATTGGTATGCAGTGCGTCGCAAACGCAAGGTTCATTTGCAAGTTTTTCCGTCCCGCCTCCGTTTCTCGCTGTGTGGATTGTGGGAAAATTTGCATACTTTACGCGGCCGCCGCCCACGCAACGATGTTCTCGCTTCGTAGTTCGCGGCGAAAACATAAAGGACGCGTGACGCGCTCGTTCGTCCCGAAAAAAGCTTTTGTGCCTGCCTCATTATTGGGCTTTTTGGCGTCGCACGTCGACAGCCCTTTGAGCACTCGAAAAAAGCTCGCACGACTGCTTTGTAACTCATCCCTTATGATATGATGTACACCTTTTGACAGATTTTTTTTATTCACCCCACAAACTGTATATCTTTCACTAAATTTGAACTTTACATCAACTTAAATTCAAACATTTTTTTTACTCATTTCATTCGTTAAGTTAATTTCTTAAATTGAAAATTTTGGCGGAGGAGCCGGATTTTCGTTATTACTCATAATTAACCCTTTGTGTCCCGAATTTTAAACACTCATTTTAAACTGTACTTATCTATTCGGCGCATTTAGAGCTGTCTGTACTTTCTACTATACAAGTGTATACAAGAAATAATCTGTATAAAAAACGTCGCAAACCGCACTGTAGGATTTTTAGGTACACTTTAAACTTATTCATCCAGATGTGAGGTTAGAAATTTAGTGAAAAGTTGAATTTTGTTGTTCAAAAAGGTATTTCTTTGATAAATGGTTATTAGGTGTGATTATTACAGATCATTTTAAAAAGAAAACATTGAGCTTAAATTTAAAATAAGTCTCATTCCTTAATTTCAATAAACATGGTTTCTAAGAATTTTTAAATTAGCATCTTTTTTGACTCTTTTAAATGTAAGTGTTGTTTCAACATTTTTTTTCTTAATATTTTTCCAATCCAACCCAACAATTATTATACATCATTTTAAAGAGAAAGCTTTAAGCTTTAATTTAAAATAAGTTTCATTCCTTAATTTCAATAAATACGGCTTACAGGAATTTTTAAATTAGCATCTTTTTAACATTTTTAGGTTATTCGAAAATGTAAGTTTTGTTTCAAAATTTTTTTTCTCTATATTTTTCCAATCCAACCCAACAATTATTATACATCATTTTAAAGAGAAAGCTTTAAGCTTTAATTTAAAATAAGTTTCATTCCTTAATTTCAATAAATACGGCTTACAGGAATTTTTAAATTAGCATCTTTTTAACATTTTTAGGTTATTCGAAAATGTAAGTTTTGTTTAAAAATTTTTTTTCTTTATTTTTTTCCAATCCAACCCAACAATTATTATACATCATTTTCAAGAGAAAGCTTTGAGCTTTAATTTAAAATAAGTTTCATTCCTTAATTTCAATAAATACGACTTACAGGAATTTTTAAATTAGCATCTTTTTAACATTTTTAGGTTATTCGAAAATGTAAGTTTTGTTTCAAAATTTTTTTTCTCTATTTTTTTCCAATCCAACTCAACAATTATTATACATCATTTTCAAGAGAAAGCTTTGAGCTTTAATTTAAAATAAGTTTCATTCCTTAATTTCAATAAATACGGCTTACAGGAATTTTTAAATTAGCATCTTTTTAACATTTTTAAGTTATTCGAAAATGTAAGTTTTGTTTAAAAATTTCTTTTCTCTATTTTTTTCCAATCCAACCCAACAATTATTATACATCATTTTCAAGAGAAAGCTTTGAGCTTTAATTTAAAATAAGTTTCATTCCTTAATTTCAATAAATACGGCTTACAGGAATTTTTAAATTAGCATCTTTTTAACATTTTTAGGTTATTCGAAAATGTAAGTTTTGTTTCAAAATTTTTTTTAACATTTTTCCAATCCAACCCAACAATTATTATACATCATTTTCAAGAGAAAGCTTTCAGCTTTAATTTAAAATAAGTTTCATTCCTTAATTTCAATAAATACGGCTTACAGGAATTTTTAAATTAGCATCTTTTTAACATTTTTAGGTTATTCGAAAATGTAAGTTTTGTTTCAAAATTTTTTTTAACATTTTTCCGATCCAACCCAACAATTATTATACATCATTTTAAAGAGAAAGCTTTGAGCTTTAATATAGAATAAGTCTCATTCCTTAATTTCAATAAATACGGCTTCCAGAAATTTTTAAATTAGCATCTTTTTTGGCACTCTTAGGTGCCAACGAAAATGTAAGTTTTGTTTCAACATGTTTTTTGTCAATATTTTTCCAATCCAACCTAACAATTATTATACATCATTTTAAAAAGAAAGCTTTGAGCTTTAATTTGGAATAAGTCTCATTCTTTAATTTCAATAAATACGGCTTCCAGGAATTTTTAAATTAGCATCTTTTTTGACACTTTTAGGTTATACGAAAATGTTAGTTTTAACTCAATACTCGTTTTCTCAATATTTTTTTAATTCAACCCATCGATTGTTATACATCGATTTAAACAGAAAGCTTGAAGCTTCAATTTAAAATAAGTTTTATTTCTTAATTTCAATAAAGACGGTTTCCAGGAATTTTTGAATTAGCATCTCTTTTGACGTTTAGACTATGCGAAAATAGGGGGATTGCATATTTTGCTAAAATTTTATTCCAAAGGCTTTTACTGAGTGTATTTTGATAGCGTTTTAATTCTGTCTGATTCTGTCACAAAGTTTTAAAATGTTTGACTTCTTGGGACACAAAGGGTTAATAGAATTTATTTTAATCAAATTTCTTAATACTTTTTAAAATTCGTAATCTACATTAAATAACATTTAAAATGACGTTAAACTCGACGGCTTTATCCTCAAAAACAACAGAGATACGATTGTTTTTATAACGAACGATCGTCGATTGTTTTTTATTATTTTCGATCATATCTCGGTTAAATTTTGATATAAATAGGTCGAGTTTGGTATCATTGTAAAGGATTTTTCATTCTCTACAACATTGTGGCCATAAAAAATATATTTTGTTTCAAATCCTTTCTTTATTAAAGTTAAAATTTAAAAGCCAGCAAAAATAATAATAAATAATAATAATAACAACCTAGGAATTTCTTTAGCAGAGAATGTAAACTTTTTGTGGAGGCGCCGGATGGGATTTAAAGTTTAATCGTTCAATACATGTAAGCACAGTAAATCTTTTTTTTAAATAAATAAACGTTACAGTAATTTTTCTTAAAAAGCAAAACCAAGTAGACCCTAATCAAAATAAAAACCGTTTCGTTTCTCGGATAAGAGCACAAGAAAACGTTAGCACGCAAGTGTGGTTCGGTAAAGTAGGTATATGGGAATGAAAATACGGGCGTCACATGCAAGTTATAACCCAAGCGAGGTAATAAAATTAATAAATTACTATCGGGGGCGAAGTTTAAATGAAATTAGGTTTCTCCGCCGCCACCACCAAACAAGTAATATCCATTAATAAGAGGGGTAGAGGTGCGCGCGCACCGCCGGCACCTCCCTAATTATCATCAATCCTAATAAGTTGCCGTCAAAAAGCGACTTTGACGGGCCGGCAACAAGATTTGATTACGCGATAACTGCCGATGGCGCGGTTCCCGGGGCGGAAAATGCACTCGCATCCGGCCGAAACTGACGTAAACGGCTCGTGATACAATTAGTGAGTGTCAGCATCCCGTTACAAATGAGTAAAGTTGCCCAGAGTGACGCGCCGCGTGAAATATTAGTCTCGTTTCGAACCGGTGTGCGTCACGAAACTTTCCCATGCGCAACCATCCCCTCATTGAAATAATAAATAATATACCTACCCCGTATATTGTATCAAGACGGCGAAAGAATAGTTAGTTGTTAATTCAAAGTTTCGACAACGTAATGAATTTAATATCGCTTCGAGCCGTCAGCGGCCATCGAGGTCGAATAATAATTAGAATGCGAATCCTTTGCCACGCGGCCCTGCATTAATTAATCTACGAGGGGAACTTTAATGCGAAAATGTCTTACCTACTGTTACAAATTGAACGGGGCCGGATGTGGCGTTCGACCGCGATCTGCCCCCTTCGCCTCCCAACGTTCAGAACACCCTCAGTCGAACCCGCCCTTGATTGCAACAATTAAATTCGCAATCACCGTAATACGTTCGTGCGAAATGACTGCCGTTCAACAAGAAGATGAGAGAGGAGACAGAGTCTTTGGGTGGAGATTTATTTCCGGTCGCGTTCGTTAAATTATGAGGGGCGGGATGTAATTTGCTTTACTAACAATCTCTTAAGCTCTGTATTCAATATTGAGAGAGAAAAAAAATCGAGTTCGACTTTGAATCTTGATGAAGGGGTTGTTATTAGAAGTTGGAGGCGATCGACAAGTTGGAGAGGCGCGACCAGTACTTAGACTAAAACTTGGTCCGCGTTTGATCCGAGGGTCAAAGGTGAATTACAGGGTGCAAACTTGATCCAGAATTACCATACATAGTGGCCTCGTCGAAAGAACTTATTAGTTGCGCAACTATTTGCCATTGTTTCGGGCGGGAATGCCATTAGTACCCGCCGCGGAAGACGTATGCAGCCAATTTAACCGGGCGACGTTTGGTCGTAAGTCGGGTGCCGCCCCCTGTATTTTAACAATCTGCCGCCCATAAAGCTGTCGCGCCGCGGGCGAGGAATTTTTCAATAGTCATAGATACGGGGTTTTGTTACGCGCTACCGGATACCGCGGCCCCATAATGTACAAATATATATACGGAGGGGGTTTGTCTCGCCCGAGAGATCGACGTCAGTATTTCTGGATTATTGGCTGAATTGAAACGTAGGATGTATATCTACAACAATCCGCGAAGAGTTTCCCTCTTCTTTTTCTGCGCATTTAAAGCCGGAATAATGTTCATCTGGATTGCCTCTGTATCAAGTTTATTGCTTTGTTTATATCCCAAACAATACTCTTTATTAGAAACGAGAAACGTTGCAAAACCACACCACCGTACACAATTAATTTAACAAGCTGCAATACGATTAAACTTGCTATCGAAGAATACATGTGCACGTTAACAACAACTAAACTGAAACGTTCCCGGACGCCGATTGTCTATTTTAATTAGTACAACGGTACGTAATCCACCGATAATGGGCAACAGATTACCTGTCGACACCCATTCTCGAATATTAACACCAAAATCGATTTTTTTCTTCTCCATTTATTTCATTACCACCACAATTAGTGCGTGATCTTTAACGAATATTAACCCACTCTTTAGATGACAAGTCGCGACACATATCACCCTGTTAACTACACGACACAACACATGACAACCGATCCAGTCACGTAACGGGCGACTTGATTACGGTCCAATTGATTGCTCTGCAGAGAGAGACCAGTAAATTGATTTCTGACAGCGAAACGCCTGCATGTGAGTTCCCGTAAAGGAAAGGATCCATCGATATCAAGGGTACCACAATTGTATTCACGGTAAACGCGGTAATGTGCGTGCAATACAAATTACGACGCAATAACTGGTGGAATAAACGTTAAAAGCTTTCCTGAGAACCGAGATTGGGACATGTTACTACCCCACTAAGTACCTATTTTGTTATAATATTACTTCGTTCGTACTAACGGAAACACCAACGATGAAATCAATGTTTGTGTAACAACTTTTTGTAAAACATTTTTTTTATTCAATTTCTTCATTTGTATTTCACATGTTTTATATTCAAAATTAGTGTAGAGTACTGCTCCTTCGCAAATGAAGATTTCGAGGTTGCTTGTCAAAACAAATTCCCCTTGACGCTCAGCAGTAGCAACACTTTAATATAAGGAGTCTAGTAAACTTGATGTTGTTCATGATAACAAGTTTATTCAAGATGAGGAAAAGAAAGATCTTATTTTCGCTGATTTTGAAAAGGTCACCTTCTAGTTCAATCCACATGAAGACTAAATAGTTCAGATTAGAATGAAGATTGTTGAGTTTAATTAATTGCATGTACAAAAACTGACGGATTATTTATTTTTATAGAAACTAGGTATGATGAAAGGAAGAACGATGGCAAATATCTATACGCTAATCCAGCCATGTCCAACCCAAATTACTCTTCGGGCCAAAATTTAGGAATGTACAAGGCACTGGGCCGCCACCCACCTGAACAAGAAAATTTCAATTCTAGCGCACACTCGCGCTCAAATGAGATACGTATACACAAACTAGCATGTACACAGATATACACAATAATATATAGGTATTTCAGTAAATTACAACAAATATTTAATGTGAAACTTGTTTATTTATTTTATTTGAAATTTTTTTAATATCAACTTCTAATTTTGTTGTGGCACAACGTAACTGATTCGTCAAATTTGCGTCGGTGAGCCTGTTACGGTCTTTGGTTTTGACTAATTTTAATCTAGAAAAAAATGACTCACAGAGATATGTTGTGCCGTTTGCTGCCACAATACACATAGCTAATTTTTTCAAATTAGGAAATTTATCCTCCTGGATATATTTTCCATAAAAGTCGACTATATTGATGTCCTCAAACCTTAATTTCATTTCTGAGTTGGACTGCAGATCGATAAGTTCCAGTTGTAAATAACCTGGAGCTGAATTCACATCAATATTAAATGGACAATTAAAAATATTGAACATTTGTTCAAATTTTTCTAGGTAGGCAAATCTTTTTTCAAATTCCTCAAGCAAATCTTTAATATTATGCGAATATTCGGAAATGGGTTTATTTTCCATTTCGAAATCATTTAAGTGAGGGAAATGTGTGGCATTATTCGATTTCAGTTGATTTTGAAAATATTTTAATTTAGCAATGAATGTCTTTATGTCTTGATAGCAATTCGTAATTAATTTATTTTCTCCTTGAAGATTCTGATTTAGTTCATTTAATTTAGTTGTGATATCTATTAAGAAACACAAATCCAACAACCATTTTTCATCGTATAATTGTGGAACGTCTTCGCCGTTCTCATTCATGAAAATTCTAATTTCTTCCCTGAGGTTCCAAAATCTTAATAAACATTTTCCACGACTCAACCATCGTATTTTGGCGTAATATATTAGGTCACAGTACTCGGACTCCAGTTCGCGGAAGTATTCTTGAAACTGGCGGTGTTTTAATGAATTATTTTGTTAATAATATTAATGACAACTGACATCACGTGAGACATATTTAATGACTGAGCACATAGATTTTCTATATGTAAAAAACAATGACAAATAAATAAATCCAAAAATGATGTATTTTGTCCCAAGCTTTCAATATGTTTGCAAATTAAAGTAACTGCTCCTATGTTTTTTCCTATCATTGATGGTGCTCCATCGGTTGTAATACCAATAAGTTTTTTTAAATCTAATTGTCGATCTTCCGCGCATTTTAGAACAGCATCTTTAATATCTTTGCCCGTTGTTGTATCCTTCAGACTCACAAGATCAAGGAGTTCTTCTGTTACTTTCAGCTTATTATCAACTCCGCGAATAAATATAGCAAGTTGTGATGTATCCTTGATATCGGTTGTTTCATCCAAAGCTAATGAGTAGTACACAAATTGTTTGGTATGTTCATTGAGGTTTAGGGAAATTTCATTGGAAATATCATCAACTCTACGTGCAACAGTTTGATGAGACAGACTTATTTGTTTATAAATATGAACTTTTTCCGGGCTAATATCTTCAGCTGCAGCAATTAAACATTCTTTGATGTATTCTCCATCCGAGAAAGGTTTCATTTTTTTAGCAATAATTTGAGAAATTTTTAAACTTGTACTGACAATGTCGTTTGATTGTTGATTTTGTTTTTGAAACACATTTTGTTGAGACTTTAAGTTAGCTTTAAGTAAGTGTAATTTGGCCTTGCGTTCACCACCAGAAAGTACAGAAAGTTCCGTATGTTTTTCATAATGTCTTCGTATGTTATAAGTTTTAGCAGTAATCGTTTCACGACAAACTAAGCACACAGCATTATTTTTTACTTGCAAGAAAAAGTAGTCATCCTCTCAATTATTTTTAAATTGTCTGTTTTCATCTTCTAGTTTTCTTTTCTTCCCACCCGACATCGCACGTCAATATTATGGACAATTTTATTTATTCTGGTATAATTAAAGAAACGAATAAATTTTTGTAGGACTGCAAATTAAAATAAAATATTACTTACTTTTATTTTCACAACCTTTTTAAAACATTAAGTTTATCAACTCTGTGATTAATCAACTCTCTACGAAGAACTCGCATAAACTGAAGGGACTAGAAAATTTTATGATTCAATCCACTTTTGAGCGAAACAGGGGAATACCCGACAAAACGGACAAATTCGCAGTTACGTATCTCCGAATCTACGTAAGTCGGGTTTACGTAGGTCGGGGTATTTACTGTATTCGTAAACGCCATACATCGGGATTCGCTATTGTGCAAATTATTTTTTTAACATCGTCATTGCCGACACCTCGGCGGTGGTGTCAAAAAAATTAAGATGAAAGGTTCTTCCCAATATATTAAGCTATGTGTTTACCAAATTTGGTGAAATTCGGCCAAGGAATAACTGAGTAAAATTGGTATATAGGTACCCACGTAAGGAGGTAAGGAGGTAAGGAGTCATAAGAGGAGCAAAAAGTGTCAGAAATACATAGCGACGTTAAATCTTGATATTTCTTTATCGGATCTTTCTATCATTAGGAAGCAGAATTTACCAAACGTTGGACGGTCTTTTATAAGTAAAACCATAATATATAAAATAAAAATATTTATTACAAAAAGTATAGTTTGCTTTAAGCTATTTCAAGTACCACAAACTATGTCGAAAAGTATTTTTTTCAAGTGACCATTTCATGTTGCGCGTTAAGTTGCAAGGTATAATTACCGTGGTTGGAACATCTATGTTTTACATCCCAACTGGGGGATGATTAAAACGTAAATTTTCGTAAACTTACACTGCAATGTGCCATTAGCCGAAGCGGAGTAACGAGGATTTACCCTTAACGTTTCGCCGGTAGAGGAGAATTTCTACCTTTGCGCCCTGCGAGTTAGGATACGCCCTTCTTCTGACGTTGAGTAAAATTCATAGGACCGCGCTATCTTGTAAATCTACTACGCTCACTATACCTCTCGCCCCCGACAAGAGAAGGTTCGCGTGAAACGAGGGTCTCCCCGTTTATTTACCCCTAATTTTACGCGGCACGTCGAAATAAAAACGCAACTCTCTTTTAGGGGCGATGACTAAGCGAACAAACTCTAATCTTCAAATAAACCCGAACAAGCTGGGATTTCAAACCGAAGCAGGCCTATTGTAATTAATTAAAAGTACGAAGCGACCCGAATTAATATTCATAAACGCGACGGAAAACACATGTGTGACGTGGAAATGCGCCGATTTTGAAATTCAAAATAGAACGGAAACAAAGGTCAATTTCGGGAAACATACCGCATGTTCGTACTATGTATATAACGGGAAAAAAAAATAGAAATACTGTTCGAATGCTCTCGCGATCGTTAATTACCGGGATAACACCACCACCTGTTTTTTTTAACAAAAAAATCGAACTAACAACCTTCAATATATGTATCCATCTACCTTATTTTTCGGTAAATCCAAATCCGACACATAACTGACTCGAATGCTAACACGAACAAATTTTTATTTATACGAAGAAGAATAATATCAGGTTCTAATAACAACAGCCTATAACACAACCTCAAACACATTCGTTTAAAACAATCATATTTCTTTCTACTATAGGTAACGAAAGTCATCATAAATATTCTATAAAGATTGATCTTTAATTTAAGCCCGAGTTGGCTTTTCTATCTTAATTTGGGACGAAGTTATTAATATTTGAAGATAGGTTGATTAATGGTTTAATAAAATTAGTTTGAATGACTTTTATTTCAAAAAATCATATAATTTTATTTGTAGCACAAACAAATAAAATATATGTAGCCATCTACCTTATTTTTCTGTAAATCTGAATCTGACAAATAACTGACTCGATTGCTAACACGAACAAATTTTTATTTAATAAATAATAAATAACTTCTACTTGCTTTATTTAAATAGACAGTCGTACATGTTTCAGGAAATTATTCCCATCTTCAGCGACAAGCTATTAAAATAATGAAAATCACAATAGATATTAATCTTATGGTAACATTTAAAATCAAATAACTAGAATTAAAAATGAAAAGTGAAATCTGAACATATTAAAAAGAACTCACCGTCGGGAACCGTTAGAAGGATCAAAAACCAAGCAAAGCATATAAAAAAGAATAGTTTTCCAAAGGAAAAACCATGTTAAAATGAATTCAAGATATAATAAAATTTTTCAAATGGCGTTAAAATTACGTTAAATCTAAGACAAAAAAGGAAATAAAATTAATATATTAGAGACTAAAAGAAAAAAATCTTACCTATAAAAATATAAATAACAAATCAAGCATTAAGGTATAACATTAAATTTGGTTTGTTCATTTGGAGGATTGAAAGACACTGAAGGTGAAACCAAATACATTCCAAAAGGAACGAAAAACAGGAAAAAAAGGAAAAGACCCCCCCCCCCCCCCCCCCCAAGGACAAAGAAAGAATATATGAAAAGGAAACATCAGAGTAACTAGTTTCAAGAATACGGAAATATTTAACAAATACAAAAACATAAAATTCAAAAAATCTTGTACATCCTAAATAAGATAATTAAACAATGGTTTGTCATTATTATAAATTTGGTCATTAATAACATTAAGTTTGTTGTTCTTTTTATGTTTATGAATCTCCAATAATTCCAATAAATCCAATTTGTAACTTTTTTGGCATTTATGAATTAATTTTACATCTTTGTAATTTATTACATGACCTGTCTCTAGTTTATGTTTGAAAACATTGGATTGAGCTTTATTTTTATGTTCATTAATGCGTGTTTCCAGTTTACGTCCAGTTTGACCTATATATATACTATTGCAATTGCAACACTCAATAGAATAAACCCCACTATCTTTCATTTGATTATTTTCCTTTATATGATGATTGGAAAGTAAATTATATAAAGTGTTATTATTTGAATATGCTAATGAAATATTATATTTCTTAAATAAGAAATTGCTTTCTGCGGAAATAGAGTTATAAGGAATAGATTTGTAAATTGAAGTATTTATTGTTTTAATGTATAATGGATCTTTCTGTTGTTGAATTCTAATTATAAGTTTATCAATAATTTCCTTTGGGAAACCACTATTTTTCGCTAAATTATATACAGGGTGGTTCAGTTTTTAATCGGGAAACTTTACTAGGACGTAGTACTTGCCAAAATAACACAAGTTTTTTATATAAACATAGGGTCGCAACTCTTTTGTTTTCGAGCTATGAGCGATCAAAGTTGAGCTAAAAATTTACATTTTATTATTTATTTCGGCTATAAGTAAACCGAAGAATTTGAAATTTGGTATGTATTTACTACTGGTTAACATCTTGTTTTCTAGCATACCTTAAGCTTCCCTAGCGCCCTCTAAGGGGATGAAATTCACCACCCCCTTGGTTCTTTTTAGAAGAACTTTTTAACGCCATGGAGTATTAACATAAAAAAATGTTGGTTATAAAGCTCATTCTTTAATGGCACTTTTTTGTCTCTTTAGTTTTTTTCCTAAAATTGATAGTTTTTGTGTAAAAAAATGGAATGTCGTGCCATGTACCGCCATGCTTAGCTAAAATTACTCTAAAAGTTGGCTTTGATTTTCAAAAAACAATTTATGTTTGTATTGAGACGAGCTGTTAGTTACGTTAAATCCTCTTAATTGTTGACAATTATTGAAAATATTTCTTGATTGTTATTAAGTAAAAGTATCATTATTTTTTTATTGTTGATCATTGTTTAAAAAACTAGGAAAAATTGATCATGCCACGATTATTTTCGACAGAAGAATACGCAGACATTCATTTTATTTATGGTTTTTGTGATGGAAATGCGGAAGCGGCATCTAGAGAATACGCTAGAAGGTTTCCTAATAGAAGATGTCCTGATCCTCAGGTATTTATCAATACACATCAACGTTTTCGACAATATGGTTTAAATACCCAGCAAGTACGAAATAATCAAAATAACAGAAACCAAAGAGCAATTTTAAACCTTTTTGATAATGACAGCACATTAAGCAGTCGCATAGCTGCTAGACTACTTCAAGCTCAAAACTTACGAGTCTCAAGAAGTACAATTTTACGAACTCTGAAGAAGGACCACAGGAAACCCTATCGTTTTCAACCTGTACAAAATTTAAGACCTGAAGATGGTCCTAAAAGAGTAACTTTCTGTAGGTGGTTTGTACAGTCTGTTGAACGTGACCAAAATTTTTGTAAGAAGATTTTGTGGACAGATGAAGCCACGTTTACAAGAAGGGGTGTCGTAAATTACCATAACTTACATAGTTGGGAGCATGAAAATCCCCATGCAATACGTCCAAAAACCTACCAAACAGAGTTTAGTTTTAATGTGTGGATGGGTGTCATTAATAATAACCTCTGTGGGCCTTATTTTTTGCCACCTCGTTTGAACGCAACGATGTTTTTAAATTTTTTGCAAAACGATTTGGCGGAATATTTATCGGACGTTCCTCTAGGTGATCTGGAGCAACATTGGCTTCAGATGGATGGGGCACCATCGCATTACAGCGCTAACGTACGTGCATGGTCATAGACGGATAGGACGACTAGGTCCTGTCAATTATCAAGAGGCAAACCGAGGTCCCGTTGCCTGGCCACCAAGGTCTCCTGATCTTAACGTTTTAGATTTTTTTGTGTGGGGCTATATGAAAAATCTAGTTTACGCCGCTCCAATAAACACTCGGGAAGAACTGTTGGGAAAAATAAAAGACGCTGCTAACACTTTAAGGAACAATCCGTTTCAAATATTAGCAGCAGTTAATTCTGTTGTTACAAGATGCCAAAAATGCATTGATAACAATGGCATGCATTTTGAACAATTTTTAAATTAATTGTGTTTATTTTTGTAATGAGTTTTTTTGATAAATTTGTTTCATTTTGATTCTTAATTAGTTTTCTGTTTGTTTTTTAACATTTTTCTCTTGTAATTTCCATTTTTTTAGTATACTATTTAATTTATTATTAAATGTTACTTATCTTTTGAATGATTAGTTTAACTTAAATTTAATTAAATTTTTTATTACTTTAATGAGAAAACAAGTCAAGAGACGAAATCGTAAATAATTTGTGTTATTGTGTTAGCCCAAAATCCTGATAAGTTTACATCTTCCATAGCCAACTAAAAATTTTGTTTTTTATTTGTAGGTAGCGCTTTGCCGCGCAATGTAACATATTTTATTTTTTTACGCAAAAACTATCAATTTTAAGAGAAAAACTAAAGAGACAAAAAAGAACCACTAAAGAATGAGCTGTACAACCCATATTTTTCTATGTTAATATTGCATTGCGTTAAAAAGTTCTTCTAAAAAGAACCAAGGGGGTGGTGAATTTCATCCCCTTAGAGGGCGCTAGGGAAGCTTAAGGTATGCTAGAAAACAAGATGTTAACCAGTAGTAAATACATACCAAATTTCAAATTCTTCGGTTTACTTATAGCCGAAATAAATAATAAAATGTAAATTTTTAGCTCAACTTTGATCGCTCATAGCTCGAAAACAAAAGAGTTGCGACCCTATGTTTATATAAAAAACTTGTGTTATTTTGGCGAGTACTACGTCCTAGTAAAGTTTCCCGATTAAAAACTGAACCACCCTGTATATAATTAAATTCCATATTTCTATCTTCAACAGATAAAGGGTAATCTATACATCTATTAATAAGGAATCTGAAATTTGCCAATTTATGATTTAATGGATGAGCAGAATTAAAAGGTATAGTAGAAGGAATCATTGTAGGTTTTCTAAAAATTTTATAAGTTATATTTTTTTTATTCGAAGAAGAATAACATCTACAGTATCGAGATTATTCTAAAAGTTTCACTGTAAACAATCCCGATAACCGTCCTCTCATCGCAAACAGTGATTCCCCGAGTTCTAAACAACAGGACAATACCAAAACAAACCGTTGGACTTGGAGTAAATACATAGTGCTTTCGAGTGAGAAACACCTAACAGTTCGTGTTCAAATCGAAAACATCGCCAATTAAAATAGACGAATATAATAATGAGTTTAAAAATACAATCTCAACGTAAGCATGTTATCATCAGTGGTAGTCAACATCGTACACGAGGTCATCATTATCAAATAGTTTACCCAATTAGTGCTTAATTGTAGAATCGCCCAATTATTACCATAATAATTGGCGGAGGTCCGTTTGTACGGTTGGCCGATAAATCAAATACTATCACTAATTGGTGACCACCGTTATACTTCGTAGGGGAAGAGCGGGGTTAATTGGAAATCAGATAACGGGGATGGTAAACTAATAACTCCTGTCGCCCGGTTCTAGGTCCTTCCGGAGGACCTCTTCCCGCAAGGACAATCGTGGAGAGGGATAATGACCGGGAGTCCGAAGGAAAGTTCGGTCCCGGACCACACTGGTCATTGGGGATTTATAATAGTGAGAAAATTATTATTGTGGCGTCGTCTCGAAAGGCAGACAAAAAAAGGACATAGACTGAGATAAATGGATAATTTCAACCCTCGTCTCCGCTCGTCGTATAACCGATTTCTGACAAATTAGAAACGCGCTAATGTAATTAATGGGAAAATCCAAAGAATTTAGCGCATCATAAATATCGAGCATACCCAAACTATAAACAATTGGCTCAATGGTAATAGTTAATTGCGGCAACGGGGACAAATGTTGCTCTGGGACGAATCCGCGTTCAATTCGGATAAAATACGCTTCGAACGGGTTGCGATTTAATAATCATCCTAACAACGAACCGATCCACACCTGCTCGTTCGCTATCTACCGCAGTTTGATATTATTTCAGCGCCAAAGAACAAATTTAGAACGGAATTAATAATTTTCAACTGCTGCGGTAACAGAAAATAATTACCAAACCGAATTGTTGTTTTATTTTTCAAACCGGGCATTCGATTGTGCCGAGTGCAGATTACGTTTCATACATGCGCAATTTTCGAAATGATGAAGCCCGGTATTCACAATAACGAACTGTAAAAAAATTTTAAAAAAAATACAAAAAAAGCAAAATTTGTGAATATCTGTATATACAAAGGGAATTTAAAAAATCGAATTTTTTGTTGTGTTTTTATAATATACCGCGGGTCATGTTTGAGGTATAGATGACCTACAAAAGAGAGAGAGTTTGAGTTAGCTACTAACGGACGCTGTTTGCTATTGGGAATACCGTATAATTCGATCTGCAGCGCCAGTCGCACCCACTTAACCTGGCGCGGAGGGCCTCACCGCCTCTGGGAAAACACTGAATCAACACTGTTTGTCTTCGCCAGGGCGTAATTCCATCAGTTTCAAGAGCGACCGGTCGCATCTCGTCGGGGCCAATCGATCTCCTCTTTCCCTCTTTTAGTCGTCCACGTTGAACCCTCAATGATGATTCATCTACAGCCCTACTCCGTCACTTTAGACGGGCGTCACGTCAAAACAACAAGAGGGGTAACCAATTTTCGACTACGACGACCGTCAATATTTGAGATTCCCTTAAGATGTTTTAATGTCGTTGTTATCCATCCGTTGAAGGTCGATCACCGTTCGTACGTTCGATTATCGTCGAGTCGAGGCGCGTCTCGACGGGCGGAAAACGATTTCCGGTGAATATCTCACGTACGGACGCGCGCCTATTACTCACTTACCGGCCTCTAATACCAATTAATTCCGTGCGTTCATAAATCCAAGCAATTTCCCTTGTCCGTGGTATCTCTTGCTGGAGGCGACCGCCTTCGGTATCCAACCTCATTACAGACAGGAAGTGGTCAAACCCGCCAGGTAGGGAATACAGGATGGGATTAAGGAAGATTTTTTTTTAAATTTTCAATTAAATATGTTTTATTTAAGCAGTTTTAAAAATAAAAAAGTCATTTTGAATAAGAACGAAAAATAGTAATAGGTTTCAGGCTGTAAGAAGGTTCTTAACATTCACAAAAGTTGATTTGTAATGTACCTTATAACTGTATTAGGAATGTAAAAATGACATATCGGTAAGGTAAAAATGACATATTAGTAATGTTATATTTTTACAATACAGGAAAAGAAGCTACATATTTAATAAACCTTCATTATGAAAATTTTAAGCAACAATGGAACAGAAACCTAATGGTACTTTTAATAATAGTAATTATTTATGTTCACCATGCAATTAGAACAACCCGAAAAAGTGTGATGCATTAATTAGTTTAGGTAAATTAACGTCACTCATTTTACAAATTATTGAATTTAAAAAAAATAAAATATTTGTTGACAAATAAACATCTTTGTGACTACCTAGCAACCAACTTGTATAACGACTTTCACTTTTACGGAAAACGTTGCAAATGAATTTTTGATTTACTATTGTTCGCATTAAAGTAATCAAAATGCGAAGGTGGTCGCCTGAAACTGATAAACTATTGAACAAACCTCGATGTTATGACACATTACAGCCTTAGATGTCTTCAACCTGACATCTACGGCTGTAATAAATGTCATAACATTTCTCGGTATGTTAATAGCTATTATTAACTGGCGAATTTGTCACGTCCCTTACGTTATGATGTCACACCCGTTACGTTACTATGTTGCAAATTTGTTAAAATCAGCTATCAACTATAAATCTCTATACTATTTATTAATTACCTAATTATAGTTATTATTAGTTTACCGGGAATTTCATATACACTTGCACTGTCCCACATAACGTTCTAGGTCTTGTGTTAATTCTAGTGATAGTGCAATACTAGAACTAACACTTGACCGAGAACTAGAAACATTCGGGTTTAGCCGCACGTCTCTCAAGACAGCTAAACCCGAATGATTCTAGTTCTAGGTCTTGTGTTAGTTCTAGTGATAGTGCCAATGTAAAACTAGAACTAACACTAGACCTAGAACTAGAATCATTCGGGTTTAACCAGCTTTACACCTTTTACCGATTCCACAAAATGTGTAGAATCCCTGACATACGATTCCGTGTTACTTGTAAAGGGAGACAGAATCTTTGCAAGATGTTTGACCAGCTGGTATGTTGGGGAGTTGATGGCGCTGACGATAGGGCGGAGGGGAACCTTTCTGCTGTTCTGCTGGAATTCCTGTGGTTTTTATCAGTTCCTTCATTTTTCTTACGATTTTGTCTGTGGATATGTGATATTTTGCTGGGGATATGTGGGTAAGTTTCGATGTGGAATCCCTTTTTACTAGGGTACCAGTTAAGGATGCTGTAGAGGGTCTTCGCCGAAAACTCATTCCGGAGGGTTTACCAGAATACGTGCCAGATCTGGTGGAGTATTGCTTATCGTCGACGTATTTCAGCTGGAAAGGAGAATTTTACGAGCAGTTCGAAGGGGCAGCCATGGGATCTCCGCTATCGCCAGTTATAGCTAATTTCTACATGGAATTATTCGAAGAGGACGCTTTGAAGAAGAGCCAGTGGAAACCAAAACTATGGCTACGATATGTGGATGACACGTTTGTGATATGGCAACATGGTCAAAAACGGCTCCAAGAGTTCTTGGATCACTTGAACTCTCAACATCCTATGATTAAGTTCACCATGGAAACAGAAACTGCCAAAAAACTACCTTTCCTAGATGTATTGGTCACCAGGACGACAAATGGAGATATAGAACTTGGTGTATACCGAAAGAAGACCCATACCAACAGGTATTTACAGGCATGTTCACATCATCATCCCCAACAGAAGAGGTCCGTGATCCGTACATTATTTCAGCGAGCAGCGCGACTATGTGAAGGAGAGAACTTGAAGAAGGAGCAACACTTTCTACGAGGCGTGCTGCAGAAGAATGGATACACTTCGAGGGACATCAACCAGGCCATCAAGCAGCGAAAGCAGAAAGAGGACACGGTAAGTACAAAACCACTTGGATTTATCTGTCTTCCCTATGTTTCAGGTGTAACGGAACGAATTGCTAGGCACCTCAAGAAGAACGACATCGTAGTGCGGTACGGCACGGTCAGCAAAATTCGGAACACACTCCCGATAGCCACGGACAAACTAACTCCATTAAAAGGAGCGGGAGTCTATCGACTATCGTGTAGTTGTGGGAAGGTTTATGTTGGCCAAACTGGACGCAACGTCGAGTGCCGCATCAAGGAGCATGAGAGGGATGTAAGGCTGAAGAAGATCTAGCAGTCGGCGGTTGCGGAACATTGCCATGCAGAGGTGCATCGAATAGACTTCGAACAAACAAAGGTGCTGGCTAGGGACAACAGATACTACCAAAGACTGACAAGAGAAGCCATAGAGATCCACCGACATAAAAATAACGTTAACAGAGAGGATGGCTGGGAGCTTAGCAGAACATGGAAGATGGTGGTGAACACGAAGACCTCTTCCCGCCTCACACCGGACGCGACGCAATTAGTTATTAATTAGCTTGTAATTAGCGTTAACTGATTATTAATTAGTTTTTCCGACTTATATATAGTTACCGATTTTTGATCTCGTCACTTCGAACCAGTTTCTGAAGAAGGTTGCAATATGGCATCCGAAACGTCAAACAAAACCCGAAAGTTTCTAGTGTTAGTTCTAGTTTTAGTTTAATTCATACCGGCCGTGAAAGCCTTCGTACTTATACTAAATGATTCTAGTTAATAAATAAACCAAGTAGGTAACTATGAAAAATATTTTATTATATTATATTTCTGTGCTATTTCTTCAGACTCACGGCTAAACCCGATACTTTCTAGTTGTAGGTCTAGTGTTAGTTCTAGTTTTAGTTCAATAAAAATATGCAACACAGTGATACCTTATGCTAACTAGCGCTACCTACCACTGTCACTAGAACTAACATTAGATCTAGAAATATTCGGATTTAGCTGCACGTCTCTCAAATGTTAGTTCTAGTTTTACTTCAATAAAAATATGCAATATAGTGATACTTTATGCTAAGTAGCGCTACCTACCACCTACCAGCCGTCTTAAGCGAGGTTCGGCTAAACGGAATGTTTCTAGTTGTAGGTCTAGTGTTAGTTCTAGTGCTGGTGTAGTTTTATTTATTTATTAGTTTTATTTATGCATTCCCCGTATTGATCCGTTACATCGCGGTTTTACTGTAATGTCAAATTATATTGAAATGTTGCACTTTATGTGGGAGAAAGTAAGTAGGTACGCCTTGGTTGGTTCTATGGAAATATATTTTTCTATATTGCATCTTAAGTGAAATTCGCTGTATATTAGTTCATATTGACTGTTATCAGAAAATTGATTATGATTACTTTTGTTTGAACAAATCATATCACTTGTACTAAAGGGTTTTCCAATGATAGGTGTTATTTTGAATAGCCCGTTATTTCGGTAGGTGTGACTTTTGAAGTTGTCATTTTTTGACATTTGACAAGTAGAAAGTACGCCATTAATAAAAATGGAACGATACACGCTTCAACAACGCATTGAAATTATTAAAATGCACTATAAAAATGGTGAAATTTTGGCAGAGACGGTTCGTAAAACTCGAACATTTTTGGGTCGTCGTGAAGCACCTTGTCGGACCGCAATACAGAAATTGGTGGAAAAATTCGAGCTGTTGGGACAAGTTAGTGATGTGAAGAATAAAACCCGTGCACGTCGCTCAAGAACAGCTGCGAATATTGCTGCTGTAGCCGAAAGTGTTGAATAAAACCCAGGTTTCTCCATTCCTCGTCGTTCTTTGGAATTAGGCATTCCACAAACGTCATTACACCGTATTTTGCATAAAGATTTGGGTCTTAAGGCTTATAAACTTCAGTTAACACAAGAACTTATGCCGTCCGATCATCAACAACGTCGTGTCTTTGCTGATTGGGTCGTTGAAATGCATGAAAATGATCCGGAATTCCATCGAAAAATCATCTTGAGTGATGAGGCCCATTTCCACCTCGGTGGCTTCGTCAACAAGCAAATTTGTCGCATCTGGGGCTCGGAAAACCCAAGAGTTATTGTTGAAAAGCCTCTCTATCCTCAACGTGGGACTGTTTGGTGCGGTTTATGGTCCGGCGGAGTCATTGGACCTTACCATTTCGAAAATGAGGCTGGAGCAACAGTTACGGTGAATGGATTGCGCTATCGAGAGATGATTAATGATTTTTTATGGCCGGAATTGGATGGTATTGATGTGGACAACGTTTACTTTCAACAAGACGGTGCTACGTGCCACACAAGCAACGAAACCATTGATCTTTTACGGGAAAAGTTTCCGGACCGTGTTATCTCTCGAAGAGGTGATCACAATTGGTCACCGAGATCTTGTGATTTAACACCTTGCGACTTCTTCCTTTGGGGCCACGTGAAAGAGAAGGTGTACGCCAACAGCCCAGTGTCGATTCAAGACCTCAAAGATGGAATTCGTGAGGCTATTTAGGACATGGGGCAGCCACTTTGCAATTTGGTTATGGAAAATTTCATGGAAAGGATATTGTCCTGTAAGCGTGGTCGTGGTGGTCATTTGCCTAATGTTATTTTCCACTATTAACGGCATACCTTCTTCTTTATAATGAAATAAACATCCGATCATTTATACTAAAAAATGGCATTTTTCTTTGAATATCAAAATAACACCTCTTATTGGAAAACCCTGTATAAATAACGAAGAAACGAAAAACACCATAAATATTCAATAAAGATTGATCTTTAATTTAATCACAAGTTGACTTACGTATAACTTTTTGAAAATGTTTTATAATAATTATTTGCTTGAATAAAATGTAATACGTCTCTGTTAAACTGCATCGGCGGTCTTCGAGTACCTCGTCCGGTAAATTGACGTTACTAAGCGTCAAGGTGCATCCTGTGGAGGTATCTTCTTATTATTTTTTCTCGCTCGTTCTTGTACATTTTTAAACGTACGATGAGCGGAAATCGACCGGGTCTTGTCCTTGAATCGCCAATTAACATCCCGATCCCCAGAGGAAAAGATTATCTCCCGGCAAAAATGTAACGACCGGACGACCGTTTCCATTATCCCCCCTCCGGGTTAATTATTTTATCGTGGCATCGTATTCATGATATTGCCGAAGCTGTGAAAAATAAACCAGTTTTCGATTCCGTAACGGCCGGGCGGATGGCGGTCGAAATTGTTGTTCGGGCAAGAATGCAGTTACCAGTCATCCGGGCCTTTATTGCGTTGGTAGTCGCCGTCTCTTTCTCCGTCCATTGAAGGCCGGATGCGAGCCGCCTCGGGCAGGTAAAAATACCTGTCTGGCGTACACAAGGCGAGGCAAGCAAAAGGTGCAGCGGTAAAATATTTAACGAAAGATAAGCCTCGAACGTGACAGTGTGCGCCTTTCGGGAATTACCGTGCGGAGTTGGGCCTTCGTGAATGGAATGCCGACTTCCGGCCCGAGAACAAACAGTGCGTATGAATGGAATTGTTATTTAAATAAACGACGCGAATGAGTTTTTTTTTCTTGTTCTTTACTTCTTTTTTGCTATCCTATTCTGTAATTTAATCAAACGAGACGCCGGCAATAAAACCTCATCGCATATTTTCTGAGCCAGAACGATGATGTTAATTTGGAGTTTCCAACGGAATTGAACTAAGAAGAGGAGCAAGTAGAAGAAGATTTCGAAACGTCCTCGACGAATTCTAAATTTCACGCCCTCATTACGCCGCGCGAGAAAGATACACAGACGGTTTCTCTTCCTCCTTAGCAAAAGTCTAATTAGTCGTGCCGTCGTGGTTTCGTTGCGATGGCAAAACAGGCGATTACAGTTGGGAAAATTGGAATAGCCATCAGTTGTGCGCACGTTCGATAAAGTCCACAGGCTGACGATAAATATTTGAGTAGAAAACACGCCGCAGGACTCGCGAATCGCACGCCGACGGTAAATAATTCAAAACCCTCGCTCCGGTCCCGGTGACCACCGAAATGTGGCGCAGATTTATTCCGGCTAATATGCATGTCGTTGGGATTCATTTTCACGTGCGAAATTGGTCGATTCGAGGCTCAACTTTCAACTGTGAGCGCCTTTTATATTACACTCAAGTTTCTCTGTTTTAGGGTTCTCGCAAAGTTTTCGCGTTACGTAAAAATGTAAGGACCACTTTGTTCACACCTTTATTTCCTCGTATTTTAAGTGCATGCATTCTTAATATGCACTCAACGCAGAAACCATTCTGGATTTATCTTTAGCCGCAACCAAACTTTTTTATATTAATTCTCCAACTAACGATTTTTTATTTTTAAATACACTTTAGGTACAGTTCATAAAGAAACGTAAGTGGTTTTGTGTGGAATCCGATGCAATTGAATTTCAGTTGAATTTTAATCGAAATTCGGCGGGCCGCGTCGAAGTGGCCGGGATTATAGGTAGTACCCCTTCCAAATTGGGCATAATTTAATTTTGGGTCGGGAAGTTTGTGCAAGTACGAGTGCGCCCCCGTCAGACCGGGCTAATACTGTAAAGTTTTCCCGAACAATTAAATGATCTTGGCCCCGGAATATATACCACCACCAGCCGAGAACTTTAAATGGGTTCTAATTAATTTCTAAGCGCGAGACGACTTTTTCGCGTACGACTCCGCCGGAGTATGAACGATTACGCCCGGGGATATTCATTAAGGAGCCGCAATTCAAACTGGAGATGAAACAATACGTCCGTGGAGTGCGGCGCGAATGTTTGCATAAAGAGGCGCGTTTCGCGACGACGAGGGGCGTCCATCCGGGCGTACAAACGCCGGCGTCATCTCCGCGTTTCGGTACACAACGCCCGGGCATTCGCTCGGGCGGCAAAACCGCCAAATCTTGTTTAAACATCTCTCTGTTCCCGGTGAAATTGAGCTGGAATGGCAATTCCACGATTCGTAGATGGGCCATTCCGTTCACAACGACGATTCCATTGTTAATAAGACATGAAAGGAGTGTCAAAACAGAAGACCTAACTTAAAATTCGTTTTCAATTTATTTCGTCTTTCTATCATTTATTCTTTCCCTAAAATCCTAAAAGAATTCTTTCAAAGAGTCGTAACAATACAATTTTTTTACTCCATGGAAAGATACGAATTAATTACAATAGCCAACCGCAAAATTTCAGAAAGTTCGTAACTATTTCTTCGTTACTGGATTGTATAGGGTACTTAATGACCAAAGTGGCTCAATTATGAGTCCGAATTAGCTCAATTCCGATCGTATTGTGATAAAAAAAACATTTCATAGAAGGTTATAGGTTATATCCATTTCTCCGTCTACCTTCTTACAGTTTTTCCAGTCTATGTTTCTTCAACTGGTCCGTTTCCGTTATCTTTTCCAGAAGAATTTTAATTTGCAAATAACACAGAGATAGTAGCCAAATTAAATGAAAATTCGTCTTTTATACTTTGCAGTACAGAAAGGGAGCTTGAATTGGGCTGAATACCCAAAATCTTCCTGGATATCTCGAGTGATATTGGATGAGATTTTGAAACCTGTTAAGCAAGCCGCTAGAAAGCTAACTACAGCGAAAGCAACAACAAACAAGCTGTATTTCGTCATAACGGAGACGATAATTACATTTACATTTACATTACATAGAATACATATCGGGTAGGCGGACCAACCAACCTTGCACCGCGACCCTAAGGATCTATTGTACCCCGATAGATATCGTTATCAAATTTCACCGTGCAGTCCAATGCTCTTAACGAACATTAATACCTTGCTCGGCGAAAGGTCATTCAGATCTTTTGAGGAGATAAACTGCGACCCAAAAATCGAGAATCTGATACGGTTAACGGCAGGGCAGTGGCATAAAACATGCTCAACCGTCTCTGCATCCTCCGCACATAGTCGGCATTCAACATCGTCGGCTAAAGCCACCAAGTTGAGGTGTGCTTTTAATCGGCAGTGCCCAGTAAAAACACCCATTAGAACTTTTATGCTACTACGGGCAAGTCCTAAAATATTCCCGGGTCTCATTCCAGGAGAACTGGTCCACAGTAGGCGAAGTCTCTCTTCAGCCCACAGTCCAATCCTATATTTGGCCATCGCAAATGATACACCAACTGCTGGTTCCGGTCCCACAAACGCTTCACCGCTGCCATCTCGTGCTAGCTTATCTGCCGCTTCATTGCCAGCAACCCCAGAGTGACCCGGGACCCAGAGCAGAGAGACTCTGTTATCACAACTCAGTGTGTTTAATGTTCTCTTACAATCATTAACCAGAGCCGACACCGTTTTCACGGCTTGCAGCGCCTGGAGAGCGGCTTGACTGTCTGAGAAGATTCGTACTGTCATGTTCTTCACCCCTCTTTCAAGAAGGATTTTAGCACCCATGTCAATAGCAAATACTTCCGCCTGGAATACAGTACAGTACGTACCCAGGCTGTAGGCTTGCTTAATTCGAGGTGTCTGGCAGTATACTCCTGCTCCTACCCCTTCAGGCGTTTTTGATCCATCTGTGTACAAGCAAATGTCTGCCCGAACCAGAGAATTTTCATTTTCGATCCAGGACTGCCGCTCAGGCAGTACAATCTGGTATCGAGCATTAATCACTGATAGTGATACCGCCAAATCTGACGGCATTGATAGCACAGTATCAGTGCTTATAATGTCTTCCGCAGCCCATTGGTAGGACATGTCGGAACAGTTTTGAGCATATTGCTTAAATCTGTAAATGGTTGTTCTAGCCACTTTCTCTATATGCAAATGCAGAGGAGATAGGCCAAGCAGAACCTCCATTGCTAGAGTTGGCGTTGTGCCTATCGCACCAGAGATTGCCAATCCAGCTACTCGTTGAATTCGTGAAAGTTTACTGATAACTGAAGTCTGTCGGACTTTCCTATACCAGGCTGCTGCTCCGTATGTGATCATAGGTCTAACCACAATCACATAGAGCCAGTACAGTCTTTCAGGGGTAAGACCCCAATTTTTTCCACAAAGACTGCGACAAGTCCACAAGGATAGTCTAGCTTTGTGCAAAACTCCCTGCAAATGTCCATTCCATGACAGGGTTTTGTCTAGGATTACTCCTAGATATTTGACTTCCTTTGAGAAAGGAATTTCTTCACCTTGGATAGTTGGGCGGATTAGTCCATCCAACTTTCGCTTCCTGGTGAAGGGCACAAGAATTGTCTATTGCGGGTTTATTGAGAGGTTCTCTCCCTTACACCAAGCGCAAATGGTATCTAGGGTCACCTGGAGGACTTTAGATATCCTCGGCAAACAGGTTCCTTTGACCATAACGACAATGTCATCAGCATAAGCTTGTATTTCCACACCAACGGCTTCGACTATCGCAATCAGATCGTCAACTAGGAGGGACCAAAGCAGGGGAGATAACACCCCTCTCAATGCGGGCAGCCACCTCCCGGCCTGAAGCGTATCGTATCACCGTGGAGTGAAGTAGAAACTATTCTACTATCTAGTATATTGCGGATCCAACATAGCGGGTTGCTTCCACTCCCCTGTCAAGAGCAGCTCTTTCAAGAGATTGTGGTATTGCGTTGTTGAACGCTCCCTCTATATCCAGAAACGCACAAACCAAGATTTCTTTATCCTGCAGAGTCCTGGATACTCTACCAACTAAATTGTGTAGAGCCAATTCTGCTGATTTTCCCGCTTGATGAGCATACTGGTGGCGACTCAGACTGGTGGACCAGATACCAATGGCACCGTACGAATATACCGTTCCAGAACTTTTTCAAGGGTTTTCAGCAGAAATGAGAGACGATAATAGAAAAACAAAAAAAAAAGTGAATTAACAACATAGAAATCAAACACATTATCGTATTTTAATGTTATTCCGAGATTTGGTGTTTACAAAACAGGAATACTGCACCACTTTGGTTCAAATATTTGCAGTTTACTTACGTCGCAATCACGGCGGTAGTGGTGGCGGCGGCAGCGGCGGCTACGTAATCTGGTAATCATCAAGACAAGATATATAGACCACAAATGCTAATGTAGGCCCCGCAGTATTTGCGGGGGCGCGCATAATCGAGCCGAGCCGTTACTGTAATTAGCCCACCTGGAAACGTATATAAATTAACATCCTCTCTCGAGTAATTCTCGTTCATGTATGGAAATAAATCGGGAAAATCATCACGATAAAAAAGAAACGAGTTGCACAACAAATTACGTTATCAATTCGTGTTGCTTCACAACTTGAAATAACGTCAATAAGTCAATGTTTTATTTAGTACCGATTTAGAAATAAACTTGGTCTTTAACCTAGTTTGGTTAGGAGAATAAAATTGTTCTTGTCCAAACAGAACAATAACCTAAAAGAGTTTATCGATCAACTAAATATAGATCTCGAGTTTTGACCGTGTCGTTATTTATCCATTTCCCGTTGTTATTGCGCCGAGTCCATTATTAAACTTGCCCTACGTAATCACAACCTCTGATATATACTAGTACCTCTCTAGACATTCCATTGATTGTAAGCTGATCTCAACGAAGAGCAGCTGACGTTCTAAGGACGGCCGTCACGTATGGTTCACCTTCAGAAGTATGGAATTACCCGAGAGATGGCTAAGGATTAACAGACCGTGCTTCCTTCGTGTTTCACAAAGGACCACCAGGGTCCTATTGTTTGGCCCTATGACAATCGAAGAAATTAACAAACCACTTTTTTCATCACAGGTAATTATCCTCCGAACCGTAACAAATTGTATCTCCGAACGAAGAAAGATCAAGCGTTAAATTTGTTTACTTCGAAATTTCTTGATTACTTTTCCGCTCCGACGAGCAAAGGATAACACCCGTGTTTCCTTTCTTCCTTCTTTTTCCATCGTTTCTGTAACATTCATTAAAATGCATGTATAACTCTGTCTCTATAACGTTTTAGTCGATAAACGGCGGCACGGTTGCGACGCTAATAAATGAAAGGAAAGGTACTTCCGGCGGAGGTTTGCAGATTTACGGATCCTTCGTTGCTAAGCGAACGGCCGGATACAGCAAAAACGTTTTAACCGGGCACGGGATACGGCGCAAAGGAAATTAGAAACGTTAATCGATATTTTGAAATGGAACGAGATGAAGAATTACTACTGTTACTGTTTAATGGTTAGTGCCGGGTGTTTTAGTCCCCGGGGCGATTAATAAATCCATTTCTATGGGGTACATTTTTAAATTGATTCCGAACAATACCCGATTTAATATTCAATTCTGAAACTATTCCATATTATTTTAAAGCAAAACTAAACAAAAGGAAACCTACCTATAAAATAATACCTATTAAAATAGATTATTATATTATTGAGATTATTACAATCACCGTATTAATATTGCAGGGTTATGTAATTTATCAATATAGGTATTAGCATAATGCAAACCATGACATGTATAAATTGTACCTTAGCATATACGCAATCTATAAATTCCTGTAGGGGTTAATACGTAATTACATGCAGTGGTACAATTAATATGTAATGTCATCCCAAAATTGTACATACCAGGAATTTCATATAACTTGCAATATATGAATGCAATAACCTTAGTTACGAAATTACTATGCACTTACACCGTCAAACATAAAATGCAACATAGCTTAATAGTACCAGGTGACCCTAGATACCATTTGCGCTTGGTGTAAGGGAGAGAACCTCTCAATAAACCCGCAAAAGACAATTGTTGTGCCCTTCACCAGGAAGCGAAAGTTGGATGGACTAATCCGCCCAACTATCCAAGGTGAAGAAATTCCTTTCTCAAAGGAAGTCAAATATCTAGGAGTAATCCTAGACAAAACCCTGTCATGGAATGGACATTTGCAGGGAGTTTTGCACAAAGCTAGACTATCCTTGTGGACTTGTCGCAGTCTTTGTGGAAAAAGTTGGGGTCTTACCCCTGAAAGACTGTACTGGCTCTATGTGATTGTGGTTAGACCTATGATCACATACGGAGCAGCAGCCTGGTATAGGAAAGTCCGACAGACTTCAGTTATCAGTAAACTTTCACGAATTCAACGAGTAGCTGGATTGGCAATCTCTGGTGCGATAGGCACAACGCCAACTCTAGCAATGGAGGTTCTGCTTGGCCTATCTCCTCTGCATTTGCATATAGAGAAAGTGGCTAGAAGAACCATTTACAGATTTAAGCAATATGCTCAAAACTGTTCCGACATGTCCTGCCAATGGGCTGCGGAAGACGTTATAAGCACTGATACTGTGCTATCAATGCCGTCAGATTTGGTGGTATCACTATCAGTGATTAATGCTCGATACCAGATTGTACTGCCTGAGCGGCAGTCCTGGATCGAAAATGAAAATTCTCTGGTTCGGGCAGACATTTGCTTGTACACAGATGGATCAAAAACGCCTGAAGGGGTAGGAGCAGGAGTATACTGCCAGACACCTCGAATTAAGCAAGCCTACAGCCTGGGTACGTACTGTACTGTATTCCAGGCGGAAGTATTTGCTATTGACATGGGTGCTAAAATCCTTCTTGAAAGAGGGGTGAAGAACATGACAGTACGAATCTTCTCAGACAGTCAAGCCGCTCTCCAGGCGCTGCAAGCCGTGAAAACGGTGTCGGCTCTGGTTAATGATTGTAAGAGAACATTAAATACACTGAGTTGTGATAACAGAGTCCCTCTGATCTGGGTCCCTGGTCACTCTGGTGTTGCTGGCAATGAAGCGGCAGATAAGCTAGCACGAGATGGCAGCGCTGCAGCGTTTGTGGGACCGGAACCAGCAGTTGGTGTATCATTTGCGATGGCCAAATATAGGATTGGACTGTGGGCTGAAGAGAGACTTCGCCTACTGTGGACCAGTTCTCCTGGAATGAGACCCGGGAATATTTTAAGACTTGCCCGTAGTAGCATAAAAGTTCTAATGGGTGTTTTTACTGGGCACTGCCGATTAAAAGCACACCTCAACTTGTTGGGTTTAGCCGACGATGTTGAACGCCGACTATGTGCGGAGGAAGCAGAGACGGTTGAGCATGTTTTATGCCACTGCCCTGCCGTTAACCGTATCAGATTCTCGATTTTTGGGTCGCAGTTTATCTCCTCAAAAGATCTGAATGACCTTTCGCCGAGTAAGGTATTAATGTTCGTTAAGAGCATTGGACTGCACGGTGAAATTTGATAATGATATCTATCGGAGTACAATAGATCCTTAAGGTCGCGGTGCAAGGTTGGTTGGTCCACCTACCGGATATGTATTCTATGTAATGTAATGTAATGTAGCTTAATAGTACAAGCATTGGGTAGTTTTGCAAAGGAAAAGTTTTGCTTGGAAAAGGGTAACATAATCATGATAGCCCTGAATTTTCGGCCGTCTTAAACGCACCCTAAACCCGGCTAAACCCGAATGTTTCTGGTTCTGGGTCTAGTGTTAGTTCTACTTTTCGTCCAATAAAAATATACCACAATCTAACGCTAAATAACAATTAAACTAGAACTAACACTACACCTAGAACTAGCAACATTCGGGTTTAGCCGCACGTCTCTCAACACGGCTAAACCCAAATGATTCTAGTTCTAAGTCTAGTGTTAGTTGATGACAAAATTTCGCAAAACAATTTAATATCGAATACAATATTTTATTCTTTTTTCAAATAAAGCTCAAACGAAAATATTTGGGGAGATAATAACATTTTCGACGAATTATTCGTGTTTAGTAGAAATAACAGAATAACTCGTATGTGCTCTCTCATAGTACAGGTACGTTCTTTGGCACGTTCAATTTCGAACCATTGAAAATGGAAACGAAACTCCACAAAAGAGAAATTGCAAACAAAAATTGCTTTCAATTTAATAATTTTTTTTAATTTGTATATTTGAATTCGTAACTAATTGGATGTTTGTTGAGAATTAGATCTGTTTCTTTCATTGGAAAGCCAAACTTTCCGTGCTTTCAGAGCTTTTCTAGACAGAACCTCGTCGATTTTCTCGACACATAATTTTTATAAAAAAAAAATTGTTGAATTTAATAGGATAAATGAGTTGTGTTTAAAAATCGTGTTCGTCATAAATCAATTGCGCCACCCTCTCGAACAGCTTCATAAAAATGATTCTCATAGAAGGGGATGGAAACGGGGTGGGTAGCATTTGGGCGTATAAATCGCAATTGATGGGACCCAACTCATTGATTGCTCACTCCGGGTCGCCGCCGCTGCCGCCGTGTCCCCCCAATGCTAATGGGGGGCGATTTTTAGAGTTGGTCGGCCCGAATTGGCCCTCCCATTATCGTCCATCAAATCACCTACGAATGAGCTTTGTTTTTTTTTTCGTCGACTACCCGCCGCGTTATAAATTTTCGGAGAGATTACTCGGTTTAGCGAGTGCGTTAACGTTATTTATGGGCTTTGGGAAATTCTAACCATGACGTCATTAAAGTTAACGAAGCAGACTCATCTTCAATTAAAACGACGTCCAACAAAAAAATGGTAATTAAACCGAAACCTTGGTAACTTTGAGATTATTCGCTTCAATTCGACGATTTAGCGTTACAACGATTAGAGATAGAGAATTTTCTGTTGGTGACTGTAACGAGGCGCGTTTCCAGCCCGTTTGAGCACCCGAAAGTAAGGCGTATTAAGGGCGCAATAAACGAATAAAACGCGAGTAAATTTCGTTCGTCGGCGTCCGATAGACTGCGTTTTTCCACGCTCCAAACGAGTTAGTAATGCCCGAGGATGCTGCTGCGGATGCCGAACCGCGAAACCGGGTTCCACTAATGCGATATTTATGAGCTCTTATCGGATGCTCGTGCGAGTGGCAGCAGCGCTGAATCTAAAATGCCTCACGGAAGCCTCTTAACGTTCTTTCTCCCTCTTTCAAATCCGGGACCAGCGCAGATATTGTTTTATTGGTGTTTTTTACGATCCAGCTTTCAAACGTTCTTTACTCCTTATTTTATACCCATAAAAAAGTGTTAGCAATGTTTTAAATCAATCCTACTGAATTTCTTATAAAGCATTAAATAAAGAAATTATAAGTGTAGTTTAGTAAAGGTGAATTTCGCGTGACGTTAACAGGTCCACAAACGAAGTATACACTTGGTAGAGCGGGTCATGTCAAAGCAATCTCAAGTTGGCGTCATTAACCGGAGCCAATTAGTTTCCGGACCCCCCTCCCGCTAATGCGGCATTGTTACGCGAGTTAATGGCCCCCGAAGGAAGGTTTAACTTACCCCGGGGTGGTGTGCAAACTTTCCGCAAACCCGCAAAAAAAATTACCAATTTGATTCATAACTTGATTGTACGTAAAATCTTTAAAAAAAATTTCGTTTCGTCTTTAGTTCCAAACGATAAACAAGGCGACGTAAGACGACGTCCGTTGTGGTGAACCGAGATCAACGCGTTATCCCAGAACGCGGGGATTTTGAGGCCGAGAAACCATACTTTTATGACAGGACGCGCTTTACGGCACTTCCGGAGATTATTACGGCGCCGAAGGCGGCGTTTACGGTGGATTTCTGCGTCGAGTAAAGCGAAACGTCGACATCCCGCGACTGGTTTATGAGGATTGTCTTATTGCCCCAGACAAAGTTACTGCTTGTGCTTATCCTTTCTTACATACGAAGTAGTAAAGAGTAATTATAATTAAAAACAAGAAAGGTGCGGATACAATTCCTACACCTATGATATTAAATGGGGCTGTTGCCGGGGACGGTAAGGGTGTCTGCTCGCTATTTGCAACATATTTCTCTTCGGTGTATGTCCCTCCCTCTGTTAATCCTGTTAATTCAATTAATTCACTTCACTCTGCTAATGCTGACCTTAATGATACTACATGTTTGGGTCCGATGCGCTTTGAGCGGTCTGAGGTTGAGGAAGCTCTTATTGCTTTAAACATAAATAATGGTCCAGGCACTGATGGTATTCCTCCTATCCTAATAAAATCATGTTTTGCATCTCTTTCTCTACCACTTTCCATCTTATTTAACAAATCTGTAAAGGAAGGTACGTTTCCTGCCTTTTGGAAACGTGCATATATTTTGCCCATTTTCAAATCCGGTAGTCGTAACCTTATATCTAACTATCGCCCAATATCTATATTGTCAGTGTTTGGTAAGGTTTTAGAGAAACTGGTTTATACCAGACTCTTCTTTAGGCTTAAATCCATAATCGATCCTAGACAACATGGCTTTTTTGCGAATCGGTCAGTGGAGAGCAACCTGCTTGAGTACACAAATTATATTTTAACATCATTTGACCATTATTGTCAAGTTGATTCTGTTTACACCGATTTTAGCAAGGCTTTTGATCGTGTGGATCACAGCCTTCTTTTATCAAAACTTCATGGTTATGGTGTTCATGGTGGGTTGTTCCGCTGGTTTGATTCATATTTGCGAGGTAGGAGCCAGATTGTGTCTGTTAACGGATATTGCTCTGACCCTATGTCAGTTCCCTCGGGTGTCCCTCAGGGTAGCCACCTCGGACCCTTGCTATTTAATCTTTATGTTAACGATATTTTCAAGGTTGTGAATGTCTAATGTACGCAGATGATCTCAAGCTTTATCTGCGTATCTCCTCTCCGTTGGACTGCTCTAGACTGCAGACTGACCTTCTCAGGATTTCTGACTTTTGTACTAAAAACCACTTGACCCTAAATCTGTCTAAATGTAATGTTATTTCTTTTTCGAGAAGGAAGAATACTGTTCATTACGATTACAACATCGCTGGCGTAAACTTAACACGCGTCTCCTTTATTAGAGACCTTGGAGTGACTCTCGATCCCAAGCTTCTCTACGCACAGCACATTGACACTACTGTTAATAAGGCTTGGCGTATGCTCGGTTTCATTATGAGATCCACCTCTTCCTTTGTAAGCGTTGACGCGATTAAAAATTTATATTTCGCATATGTTTACAGTATTCTTAATTTTTGCACTGTAGTTTGGAATCCCCAATACTTTATTTATATTGACCGAATTGAAAAAATTCAATCTAGATTTTTGAAATATCTAAACTTTAAATCTTCCATACCTTATGTTAATTATCATTCGTCTTGCAGATCTTTTCGGTTAATGCCCCTTCGACAACGTCGCCTGTGTAACGACACATTATTCTTCTACAAGGTTTTACACAATATGTGTGATTCCACAGTTCTTTTGAATTCGGTCAATATTCATGTTCCTCCCCGTCTTCTTCGTTTTAATTTCTTGTTCTGTACGCCTATTCCGCGCACCAATGCTATTCGAAACTCCCCTATGTTGCGAATGGCTCGTCAGGCTGATAAGCTCGATATTGATTTGTTTCAGCATTCATTTTTTACGTTTAGGCGCTTACTTTTTAATGCAGTCAGCGAATTGCCTCTTTCGTTTTGGTAGCTCGTTGGTTCTGTTTTTGTATAATGTTTAATTTCGCCGTTACTATTGCTATTAGGCATTGTTTTATTTTATTTTACTTTTTGGCTTTTTTGCTTTATTGTATTATTATTATTGTTTTATCTTTTTTTTTGTATATATATAATATCTGAATTCCGGTGTTTTTAGTTTAAGTTTAATTTTATTTTTAATTGCTCGCCTTAATTTTGATAATTTTGATTTTTTCTTTATTCATTCTTCCTTGGTACACGTTTTCTTTTTTTTATTGTAAAATTTTTTTTTCGTGGTACAGATCATTTGGGTTTGTCCTGTTTCTGTACCCATAAATTATAAATAAATAAATAAATAACTGTGCAAAAAATTAATCTTTTCAACCTTTTTTTATATACTTTTAGATAAAAGAATGAACAAAGAAAGACATCGGTGTTAGTATTTTGAAAGGAAATCTTGATGGTTAAAACGACGGTTTCGTCGTTTCATATAAAGGACCTGAGGTGTTAGGGGCGTGTTTTATAAACTCGACGGCCGTCTTTAAAGTTAATTCGTTAAAGTTTGTTGCTTGTTTGGCGCCCCCGGGGGTGGTGGCGTGAGTCCCTTCTCGGCTCGCGAATAAGGATATCAGATAGAAAGTGGTGAGGACGAACGATAAGCCGAGTAAGCGCGCTCGTTTGGGACACTTTTCATTCAGATTCAGACGGTCTAACGGCGCGGCCGCCGCCTGTTACAAGCGCGTTCTACGTGTCCGGAATCGTTATCAAGGGATACGACCCAAGACGTCGTCTTTCCGGACGATGATATTCTATTGACGAGCCGACGACGACGAATTTAATTCGATATTTTGTTCGTTTTTCGAAACGATCCCGTCGAGGAGGTGCGGTTCCTTTTCTTGAGCACGCGGAAATATTAAATTATTAATAGAACGTAATTAAAACCGAGGCGGCGTGGCGGAAGGGTTCTAATGGTTCCTTCGTAATTCCGTTCGTTGCGAATGTCGTTATTAATTTGTAATAAGCTCGATTTTCGTAACCATTGAATTATAAAATATTCAATGATGTGAATTGAAATTAATTAAAATATTGACTGGTAAAAACGATCTGTCTTATAAATTGAGTTTGTGTCAGTTTGAGTTTGACTTGTAATGGGTTTCTTTTAAATTGAGCACTTAGTTCGAAAGTAAATCCGTCAGATCGGATCAGAAACGTATTAAACATTTAAATTCCATTAAGTACCGGGTTTGATTTGAACTGGTCCGCTCCAACTGTGCGTGGCCAGATTCCGTGGAACTGTGCAATGGAGGGAAGCCAATCCTAACCGTAGCGAACTTACTAATTGTTCTCGTTACTTTTCCGATTTAGCGAAGTGGGGTCCTCGAAGAGTTCCGTGATCTATACAGGAGGTTAAACTGTTTAACGAATTACCCAATTCCGTCGTCGTCGGCGTTGCAGCTTAGTCGCCCTCCCTAATTTTATCTTCCTTAATCACGTCTTATTCCCGACCGTTTATCGTCGAGCAAAAAGTGATGTTATTATCGCTTATAATCGTGTAAAGCAGTAGGTACAATAGATTGGGCAGCATGTTCCGGTTCGGTTGTTGTATAAACGGATTCTCGTTATAACTAACACAAAAACCATCGAATACGATGGGCGGAGGGTATTCGACACGTGCAATACTCGCATCGATCGACCGTGACTAATAGTCCTCGACACTATTACTAGAAAATTATATTGAAACGTAATGGTAATTAAGTTGGGCGGGTACGGGGACTATGGGACACAATTGCATCCCTCATTGGACAATCAGGCGCGCGTTATAATACCATTGTGCGAGCGATAACAATGACGATAAATCCATAATCGTGGCGGTGTTTCGGAATTGTCATCCCCCGTGTTATCGACACGGCCATCGCTGGGTATTAAACCAGGTTTTTTTACCACCACGAAACGATCAAAAATGCCGCATAATCGTCGATTTTGACAAACGGAGGAGGTCGTAATTCGGTGTTGAAGCTTGTTAGAACAAGTGACATCGTTGTAATCAATCTTTTCCACGAACGCCCCCAGTTTACTTAGGCGAGAGTTATGGGCATGCATAAAAGCTTTTTGAACCGTTCATACAGCGAAGGATACAGTACAATACAAAGAGTATGCAAACGCGCGCACCCGCCGAAGTCGTAAATTTAGTTAACACGAGTCGGTAAACATTGAAAATAATAAATGGCGATGCAGCCGTTCTTTTATAAACTGACACGATAAATAATTACGAGGGTCGCGCGGTTTGAATTCCAGATTGCCACGGCTCCCGATTTACCGCTCATTAGTATTCATAGGATCCGGTCGTATCGGCTACTAATTAATCGAAAAATTCCAAACCGATGAAACAAAACAAAGCAGACTGAAATATTTAAAGTAGCATGGAAATCTATTCATTAAAAACCGTCTGGAGGAACGCCCACCAATTAAGAAGGAGGATTCGAAGGAGACGAGAGAAATAGAGGGTGGCGACGCCATCATCTTAACTCGGTTACCTGGCTTTCCTAGGAACCTCGAAAATCTCTTTATTATAACCTTATAAATCAGTCGGGACGTAATTAATAAAATTTCGTCTTCGCGTACCGAACAACGAAAACCGAAGAGGAAAGATAAAGCGCAATAACGAATAGTATTAATTAAACTCAGCGCCGATAAGTGGCGCGATAAGGTTTCGCCCCCGCCGAAAAACAAAGCGCCTTTGTTGCGACTTCTCGCCAAAGAAGATAATATTGAATTAATTCCGCCCTCGCCGTCGTGTCCTCGCTGCACAACTCTTCGCGTAATAAATACTCCTTTTATCGAAAAATGGCGAATAACGAATCGCAAACCCAATCGATTCCCCGTTCCTCTAACGAGGCCAACAAAGCTCCCCCCTTCGCGTCGCCGACCCCCGCTTTCGTCCCCCACGCCGTCGACCGTGAGTAATAGCCATCGAGAAATTCGCGAAATTGTTAAAGCGCGAGATCCGTTCATTATTTTCGGATTTGAATGGCAGTTCCAGCGACTGCGGCCAGTTTTCACCTCTCAACCCCTTGCTTCCAGTAACTAAACGAACTCGTCCCTTTCCGATTGTTCAAAAACTAATTTTTAGCCTCCGGGACCGGACGTGCTAAATTTACAGTGAACTCGTTCGATCCATATTGACGAAACATATTTATTACATCAATTTATTAAAATACTTGTTGGATGGACAAATCGAATTCTATGTGTTCTCTACCGTTTTAGCTTCATAGATTTCTAAGGTGATACCGTGGAAATAGTTTCATTGTAGTGAATTGGGGGAAACAGATCAAGTCTAGTAATTAAAGCGTTATCGGTTACTGAGCGTAATTATTTAGACACTGAGGTGGACCTTATTTAGAGTCAATCATAGTAAAATGTTGCATAATGATATTAATGATAATGAAATGTTTTATATGAATGCAGTAACCATAGTTACGAAACTACTGTATTAGGTACTTTTGCAAAGGAACAACTTTGCTTGGAAAAACGTGACGTCCTTATGGCAACCCTAAGTTTGTCTTAGTTCTACATTTCGTTCACCACAATCTAATATATTTTAGTATATTGCATCTTCAGTCAATATTCAATTAAAACCAGGGCTTTTATTGATTTTTAAGTGTTCTTAATGCCAAACAGTACAATAACGTGAAGAATGAAGATGGCAGAATGTTGGATTTGTTGATCTCTAATGCTGACCTGAATTTTCACATAATAAAATCTGACAATCCAGTTGTACCAGAAGATTCTTATCATCCCAGTCTTGAAGTGGAAGTTTACTACTCTACACCTACTAATCAACAGCGGTTCCCATCTTCTGATAATTTACGATATGACTTCCATCGAGCAAATTACCCTGCATTATATGATCACTTCTTTAAGTATGATTGGTCTTTTTTGCTTTCCCATACCGATGTCAATGAGGCTTTGGATGCCTTCTATGATGCTATTTACTCCGTAATTAATACACATGTCCCTATTAAAACCAAATCTAATAGTTCTTACCCACCGTGGTTTTCGCCGGAAATAAAGAGACATATTAATATCAAAAAATTCTATCACAAAAAATGGATCAAAACAAAAAAATTGTATTTTATAATAAATTTAAGCGACTAAGGAGGTTGTTGAAAAATGAAATAAACGACAGTTACATTAAGTATCTTAACATATATGTAACGTATGTTAACGTATATGGAATTTTCTCCGAGCTAAGAAACGTACCACAAGAATACTCTGTAATCTGATTGATAGTGAGAGCATTGTTCTTGCTGATCCTCAAGATATTGTAAATGCTTTTGCTGACATGTTTTCTGCTGTTCACACTGTATCTACTGACCGAACTTTCACTGAATCTAATTTCAATCCGTTGCCATACTCTTTTCATCCCACTACAGAAGAGGAGCTAATTAAATTAATGGCAACGTTTTCTAATAAGCATACTGCTGGAGATGATTTGTTGCCAAGTTTTATGGTCAGAGATTGCCGTTATATATTTGCTTGCCCTCTTAAATTTATTATTAACTTGTCCATTACGTCCTGTGAATTTCCTGAAAGATGGAAACGATCAAGAATTGTGCCTGTTTATAAAAAGGATGATCGTACGTCCCTCTCAAACTATAGACCAATTTCGATAATTTCCAATTTTGCTAAACTATTTGAAAAGTTATTATATTCTTTTATGTACACCAGCACGTGCCCCTTTGTGTCAGCTTCCCAGCATGGTTTTGTTTCCGGTCGCTCTACAGTTACCAACTTGGCTACGATTTCCGAGTTTATCTGTAGCACCTTAGATAGACGTGGGCAGGTGGATGTTGTATACACTGATCTATCCGAAGCCTTTGATCTGATTGACCATAGAATTCTCTTGTATAAATTGAGCTCTTTCGGATTTGTTCCTTCAGCAATTCAACTTCTGGCCTCTTATTTGCAACATAGAAAATGTTATGTTGCTTACAATGGATATTTTTCTAATGAGTTCACTGTTACCTCAGGGGTTCCACAGGGATCAAATTTGGGCCCTCTATTATTTGTTCTTTTCATAAATGGCTTACTTCTAAAAATTGATTGTCGGATGTTGGGATATGCTGATGATATCAAGATCTATGCCGAAGTCTCATCGATGGCAGATGCAGATAAGCTGCAGCACAACTTAAACACAATAGTGCAATGGTGTAAGACCTACAAACTTAACCTTAATATAGATAAATGTTGTGTACTTACTTATAGCCGATGCATATATCCTTACAATATTGCTGGCAGCATTTTAAGTCGTGTTGAGGAGTACAGGGATTTGGGGGTCCTGTTTGATGCAAGTCTTAATTTTAAAAAACATATCAATAATGTGTGTTCGGAGGCCTTTAGGTCCCTAGGTTTTGTGATGCGTATGTCTAAATATTTCACAAGTGTCAGCTTATTAAAGACCTTGTATTGTGCTTACGTTCTGAGTAAGTTAGAATACGCTTGCCTGATTTGGAGTCCCTTATATGCATGTGAGTTCTTAAGCCTTGATCGAGTCCATCGTAGATTCTTAAAATTTCTTTCTTACAAATCTGATGGAATTTACCCTGAGTTATATGTAACATTTGTAATAAAATATTTATTTTATTTTAAGATTTTTCCCCTTTTTTCCATGAGATTTTCCATGTTAATATTAATAAGTTTTAATAAAAATTTTATACATTTATTCCGCATCGTAAGCCACTAAAACAAAGAGTTGAATTTTACGTGTACTCATTTTCCGTCGTTTACTGCAAAAGAGTAGCAGACTTGGTCAATTTTATTTTATTCAATAATCTTATAACGTTCGAAGCAGGAATACGGTTACAAAACGAAAAAGATCCCGTCGAATTTCGCTATCCCGAACTAAGAAGTTTGGAGACTGGGTTCATGTTTAGTTTAAGAAAGTAAAGCGGTAAACTTTTCGATATTTGTCCGGCAACGCCGTCGGCGTTTTATTAAAATTTCACGTTTTTGAGGGCGCGATTGAATCTTTTTGCCACGACAACTTCCGAAGCTCGGAGACTCGAAAAGAGATTTCTGGTCGCGGCTGCTGCTACTTCAAGGGGAGAGGGCCCCATCTTGTGCGCCCGGTTCACATAAATATTTATAAGGTACCCGAGGGACGTGTCCCAACCGGTCCGTCGCGGCCGGACAAGACGGATTAAATAAATCCCATGATCAGGCGACCGGTTGACGTTCTTCGCAAAGCATCTAAGGGTGTATTACTAAAACGTTAAACGTTTAATTGAAGGAGATATTAATAACCATATTCTCCAATAGAAAAAAAACTATGTAGAAGGATCTTCAAGGAAAAAAGATCTCTTTGAAAAGTGCGTCCTCAGCGTTTTCTCTAAGTGGTTAAGTTTAAGGGACGGAAGAAAGGCCTCGGGGTCTCCAACACACCCCTTTTCTTGGTATGGTGGTGGTGTTTGCTCGCAGGAGGGAATAAGGAAGCGTAATGGTCGCGAAGTTTCCTACGGGATGCAAATTTGCCGAGATATGTGTTCCGAGCCCGAACAAAATGGAATCGGAACATTTTTCCATCCCCAGGATGACGTTTAGTTATGAGTGGATGTGTCCCGGCGTTTTACACAAGGGGAAAGGAAACGGGATGATATGATAAATGGCGACAAGCGCCCGGACGCCTTCTTTAGAACCACCTCAACGTGAATTCTTTTTTATAATTTTTTTTTCGTTTTCGTCTCTCGCAACTAATCAACGCTTCCGCGAATGGAAAGAAGACTCATTATCAAATTAATTCTATGAAAGGTACACACGAAGCGAAGCGCTTTTTTCCTCGACACATAATTGGATGGGGGGAATATGAAAATTGGGTAGCCTTAGCTTATTGCGTTACGTTATTTTTTTTTGTGTCAGCGCATCATTTTATTTGAAATTATATACTTTTAAAAATAAATGAAGTACTTAAATAAAACCGGAAGATACGCGTTTTCTCCGATCGCTATAAATCAGAAAGAAAGCCCCGAATCACTTAAATACGTCCTGTTCTATTTCCCCATTGATTCATTGATTCCGGCGGCCGTTCAGATTCCTCGGCGATAATAAAGCGTCCCGACGCCGGGCGCCGCCTCTCCCCGAGAGAAATATGGCCGACAACGTGAACACGATTACATCATACACTTCATTGGACAACGGCCCCTGAGCCATGAAATCTTATTTCAAGTTTTAGCGCCGTACCTTCAAGTTTCACATCTCGCGACCAAGTTCTCAGTTTTATTTCAACGACCAAGTAAAACGGAGCGAAGAAAACGATCTGAGAAACACCATCGATCAAAAGAACGACATAAATAATATAAATCCTTTTTTTATACTATATGTGCGTTTTTATGAAAATGTGTTGGGTTTAATTGATTTGCTGGTTATACGAAGAGAACCCAAAACTGACCCCGTCACCGAAAAGTATTTATAATTTACGTTTTATCTCTGAAACTGTCGTAAAATTGTCGACAATAAAAGGGTCCCGCACGTCCGGCAATGTCTGTGGCGATAAAATTTCGCGGGGAATAGCAGGAAACGTGCTGTTCGACAAGACTTCCAGACCCAACCGAACCGGCCGACGGTATTGTGGTAATAATATTTCTGCAATTCTCTCTCAGGTTGCCATTCTGTGTTACTGCTGCGCTCCCGCCACCGCCACCGCCACCGTCACCCGATTCCATCCGTTTCACTGAGGAGCGGCGCTAGCGTGGGAGGACGTGGGTATCTCCCGCTCCCACCTACTACAGGTTCTCAGAATTGTCCGGGTTTTGTCCTTCAAGATCGGACATTTTTCTTGTAGCCGTCTCACAATATGAATGTGACCTGGCGTATACACTGACGATCAAAATAAATTTACTTTTACACCGTTTAACGTTAATAAACGATCGTAACATTTATTTTCCTAGAACAGACTTATAAATCAAAAGAATTGTATTACAATACAAATCCCCTTTTAAATCGACAAATCAAAACACTGTCTATTTTTGGGTGATTCCCGAAAACTGCCCAGAAACACGAACTCCTTTCACGCTACACAAAAGCTTATTTCGTCAATAATCGTTCACATCGCGGGTAATAATCATAATAATCTCGTGGTGTGCTGTCGACATAAAAACAAATGGATATAGAGCGATAAATAAGGAAGCGTTATTAGCTTAACATTAATATTTGAATTCCCCCGAATAATGATTGATTTCGGTTATTGTTAGGGGGAGCGTGAGATTTTATTTACGCGAAATCCTCTTGTGAGCTTTTCACTATTCGAACGCGAACCGTACGGTATTTGCCTTGGGTGCTTTCCCGGGAGCGAGACCATTGTGCAAATAGAAAGAAATTCCACTAAAAGAATTTTAGTAGTAATATCTCCGATATGAAAACGTAAAGGCAAATATGGCTTTGAAAATGCCCAGGTGATCTTTATGTTTAAGGTGTCTTACTTTATGTAGCGGCTATTGTATTCACGACGGCTCAATTTATAACCTGAATATTTAATGAATATTTTTCAACCAAAATCTTATAAAAAATTAATTCAAACCGAGGTCGCTTGCAGCCGAAGCAGTACCATATCCAGAAACGGTCTTTTGGCTTAATCAGAAAAAGTTATACATTCTAATTGAAGTCGAGGTTGCTTGCGGCCGAGGCTATACATTAACCAGAAATGACACTGACGTCGATTCGTTTGATGTTGGTGGCATCTCGTTTTATGGCCTCGATTTAAAATTCGCCATCTTATCGAGGGTCATCAAAGGCGCATATTAGAATGAAAACGTTATTGGATAGTTTACCACCAATAGCAGCAATAGCTTGGTGACCTTCTATAATATGGCGTTAGATGTTACCGACTCGATACCGCCAGTGTCGCTTCTGGTTATTCTGTGATAATACTGTACAATACATAATGTTGTGCCACATCGACAAACGATGTTGGTTTTATCACGAAAAGTGATGCATTTTAAGCGAAGCCAAGATCGCTCGCGGCCGAGGCAATGTAATGGATACCATATTATAATGGCGTAGGTCGCTATAAACATGGATTTTAACAAGTTTTCAGAGTTTAAAGAATACTTAAATTTAGATACACTTTCAAACAAGAGAAGGTTATCAAAAATGTTTAATGAATTCTTATAGAATTGATAACTGTTAAATATTTATTTACCGGCGAGACGATAGCAACAAACCACTCAGCAACAAACTTTTTCCTTTATATTTCCACCTACTTCTAGGGCCCATATCTTCATTATCTAGAAAGATAGCGAAAAACTAACCACACGGTTGGAAAGCTTGGACTTTTCTCTATCATAAACCGAGTTTTCGTCCGCCGATATGTTGATAATAAGAGCAAGAAAAAAATAAGAAACGTCTCGCTGCATTCAAATTACCTCAAAATTATCAAACTTCACGGCCTTGTGCAGCCGTTATCAGATGGAAATTCAACAAATGGTTTACATATTCGGAAAGAGCTGACCTTGGACTATCTTATTCCGAGTTTTCGTCCGTCAATATCTGTCGACGTCTGTAAAAAAAACGCTCCTGAAAAAGAGCCTACAGTTGGCAACAAACTTTACCTTTGAATTTCTATCTACTTTTCGGACATATATCTTTGTTATTTATAACGCTAGCGAAAAACTAAGTACACGGTTGGAAAGCTTGCTCTTTTCTCTATCTTAAACCGAGTTTTCGTCCGCCGATATGTTGATAATAAGAGCAAGAAAAAATAAGAAACATCTCGCTGCATTCAAATTACCTCAAAATTATCAAACTTCACGGCCTTGTGCAGCCGTTGCCAGATGGAAATTCAACAAATGGTTTACATATTCGGAAAGAGCTGACCTTGGACTATCTTATTCCGAGTTTTCGTCCGTCAATATCTGTCGGCGTCTGTAAAAAAAACGCTCCTGAAAAAGAGCCTACAGTTGGCAACAAACTTTACCTTTGAATTTCCATCTACTTTTCGGACAGATATCTTTGTTATTTATAACGCTAGCGAAAAACTAAGTACACGGTTGGAAAACTTGGTCTTTTCTCTATTATAAACCGAGTTTTCGTCCGCCGATATGTTGATAATAATCGGTTATGATAGAGAAAAGTCCAAGCTTTCCAACCGTGTGGTTAGTTTTTCGCTATCTTTCTAGATAACGAAGATATAGGCCCTAGAAGTAGGTGGAAATATAAAGGAAAAAGTTTGTTGCTGAGTGGTTTGTTGCTATCGTCTCGCCGGTTATTTATTTACTGGTTTCCAACAGTATTAGGTAAGTGGTTACCAAGAATGTTTAAGATTACCCAGAAATGTGTATAGTAATTTCTAAGATTTTTTTATCGGATTTCCATGGATTTTCAGAGGGTTATTAAGGATTACGAAGAAAATCGAGAGGTTTTCTAATTATTTCCATACTTAGTTTGGTAGTTAGATACAAATGATTTTATAAAAATGTACAAAAAGCTTAAATGTCCAATGTAGTAATAGTTTAGGTCGATTCTTGGAATATATCGATCTCGCCAGGTATACATAAGTTAAAAACAGGTTTGAACCGGTCCAATTCGTTGCCAAAAATAGATGAACGTATTTAGGTCTATTATAAACCGGGCAGGTGTGTTGAGAGAGGTACGGGAGGGCGTCAAAAGTAGCCAATTATGTCGACCTCCTGGTTGTAACACACAAACACCACGTTCCAGGAGGATTCCAGTCCCACAGACGACAATTTATTTCTGAATGGTACCAGGTAGAACGTCTTTCTTCTGTTCATTGATGACGGCGGTTCTCTGAAGAATGACATACGACCAACTCTCCTGTTATTTTTCGAAAAGGAAACACACCTACGCACGAAACTAACAGGATATACGAGATAGTACATTTATCGTTTATTATTCATAGATAGATTAATCCATTAGTTGATTCGCTTGAAAGTTTCTGATAATTAAACCCCACACAGAACTTGTAACATTACCGAATATTAATCTTAATCCCTCCGCTTAATTTCCTGTTAAATTATTAGCCCCTCCCTGATGGGGCGAACGAGTAAAAAAGAGGCCTTCAAAAAATTACACATTTCCAGCCATCATGTAGCCCGCACGTGTCCATAAATCAAAAACACGTCATTGCAACGTCGCCCCATTAGTATTCATGTATGTATTCAATATCGGACCCGGCTAGTGAATTTGCAATTCAAAATTTGGCTCCAAAGCAAGACAGACTTTTTCAAAGTCCCGCGGAGAGATTCCCCGAAAAAAACAAAACGAAAGGAGAACGGGAACGAGTCTCCCTTTTAATTTGTCCTTTCTTCTCGTGGGTCGAAAAGTAACGAAAAAAACGAAAGGTGCAAAAATCAGTATCCGTGTTGCAGTGGTTACCGCTGTTGCTTTGCGAGACGGAAGAGAGATAACACGAGAAGAGGAACAGAGAGGGTGGAGTGCGCAAGGAGTAAGAGGACTAGTTGGTGGGGGCGCAGGACTCACGAACGCGCCGCTCTTCAACTGTTCAGTCTACATGCGGACGCTGCGGTGTGATCGTAGTGAACGTAGGTGCGTGGATGACTTGATCAGAAAGTTTTCTTATGACAATGTTTGTGAAAAAAGCCGTGTTGTTACTTTTGGTGACAATTATTCGTGTGGATTCAAGTTTAAGTGGTGGAAATTGTCCCTCCGTTTGTATGTGCAAATGGAAAAACGGAAAAGAAACGGTTGAGTGTACGGATCGCGGTTTAATAGCGATTCCGACAAGTTTAGATGTTGTGACGCAAGTTTTAGACTTGTCAGGAAATAATCTACAAATTTTACCAAGAAAAGCTTTCGTCAAAGCGGGATTGGTAAACCTCCAAAAAATATTTTTGAAAAATTGCCGCATCGGTCAAATTGACGATGAAGCATTTAACGGCCTCACTAACCTAATCGAATTAGATCTATCTCATAATTTACTCACGGACATCCCATCGGGGACGTTCCAAGACGTCCCGTTCCTTAGGGATTTGGTTCTAGCTAATAATCCCATCCAAAAAGTCGATTCGCACGCTTTCAAAACAGTCCCGGCGTTGATTAAGCTCGACCTATCTCATTGCGAATTACAAACGATCCAACCAAAAGCTTTCGAAGGCATCGAATCTTTACTAATCCTGAAACTAAACGGAAACCGCCTTAGTGAACTTCGTCCGAGGACCGTTGAAGTTTTATATAAATTGAATGCGGTGGAGCTGCAAGAAAATCCGTGGCATTGTGATTGTAGGCTGCGTCCCATCAAAGAATGGTTGCAGAAATACAACATTCCGATATCTGAGTCGCCGGTCTGCTCCGGTGGACCTGAAAGAGTGATTCATAAGTCCTTTCAAGATCTTCACATCGATGATTTTGCTTGTAAACCAGAAATTCTTCCGGTTAACCGTTACATTGAAACCACCGCCGGAGACAACGCGACCATAGCGTGTAGAGCAAGCGCTGTTCCTTCGGCCCACATCAATTGGTACTGGAACGGGAGGCTTCTACTTAATAATTCCGCCTTTTCATCGCATCAAAAAATATTCGTTTTCGAAGAGGGTCGCTTTGAGAAGCGGAGCAATTTAGTTTTAACAAACGCCCAAGAAACGGATTCGAGCGAATTTTATTGCGTGGCTGAGAATCGAGCAGGAAACGCCGAAGCCAATTTTACTTTGCGTGTTGCGATGCGCACCGCAGGAATGATCACGTTGGGTAGCGGACAAATTGCTGGTTTAAGTGCAGCGCTCGTCTTCCTCATCCTGTTCATTCTTATGATCATTCTATTCTTGTTGGTTAGATTGAGGAGGATGCCATTTTCTGAGAGTAAGACGCCCGGACAAATCGAAGTTGTCACAGTTGTTAATGGATCGGCTGTTCCCAATGGAAAGGCCGCTAATTTATCACCGGTCAATCCGATAAATCCGAATGTAGAAACGTCGTCATTTTCAGAGAGGAAAATTCCGACCGATCTTAATTTCTGCAACCCGGTTCAAAAACCACCAAGAACTAACGATGTGTCGTACACTACAAGTCATTATAATGGAAACGGATCTATTATTAATCCTAGTTCGTGTTTCGTCTCGCCATCATCAAATTCAGGAAATAATCCCGACTTGATCAATGACACCAACGCGAAATTTGAGGGCGAGGACGGTTACTCAGTTGAAGCGATAGAGAGACCAGGAAGTGGGGAATACAGCAGAAACATCGACTCTTTGTACCCATCGGGTTTATGGGAACACGATCAAGATTCTTTTAGGAATATGAGCGCAACAAATCCGGGATTTCACTACGACGATAAAACCCCCATTATGAGCGGCAACAGCGTTACAAATTCCCAAGAAGATATCGGTGCTAATAGGACCGTTCTTGGGTATCCATCAGATTATGGACTTCCGATAGAAGCTAGAGAAAATTACGTTTCCACCTCGAGTAGTACACTTCCAAGTAACGCCAAAACATTAAGGGTTTGGCAAAAAAGTGGTGTACCAGTGTTACCACCCGTGACAGCGTTAAAAAGAGTTTTTACTCAAAACAGGAACTCGCCGGATGAGGGGTATCAAGAAGGATGTGGTACGGATGTGTAAAAATTTGAAAAAAAAAATAATAAAAACCAAAGACAAAGCTCAGTTCCTACGATAATAAATTAAAACTAATTTTCTTTATTGACTGTATTAAGTGAATTAAGAATTAAGAGTGGTGAAGAAGTATGTGACTTTAATAATGTAATCCGTGTGTGATACGAGGATTAAAAACTAAGTGAAAAAATTGTAATTTGTGCATTAGCTTAGTAATTAAGGGATCGCTACATAGAGAGATGACGAGTTTTTCAGCGGATCATCAGGAAGACTGAAACTGAAGAATGTAGTAGGTAAAAAAAAAGATAATAAAAAAATAAAATCAACAAAGAGACGCAAATTAAATTAATTTAATTATTTTCTTTTAATTAATCTAGTCAATTTATTTTTTTATTACTAAATTAATTTCTTATTGTAAACCTCCCGAATTCCCCCCAAAAAAAAAGAAACCCGTAAACGAGAACTCCAACTGTATATATATATAAAAAAAAGAATTTTTGATGAAAAAGCACGATACAATTGTATGTAATAATAACAATAATTTATTTTTGTATTTATTAGGGAGATGTATTTTAACAAAATGCATACAATAATATTGAATAAGAAAAATAAATCGAATAAATGTCTGTATACATGTAAATACCGTTTAATAAACAAACAAAAAAAATCTAGTTAAATAAATAAAATAATGGCGTTGTTCTCGTGAGAAATTAAATTAAAGAAAAAAAATTAAATGTTTTCTATATGTGAAAATACTCTTTTTCGAGTTGAAAAACGGTATCTATGTGAGAAGAAAAAATAAATAAAACGAGATGAAAAATTGATAATAAATTATACAGTATTCATAATGTTACCAGTAACGGAAATGTAAATATATGTGGGGAAAATGTGTTATATACTTAAACGATTAAATAAATTGCATTTTGCAAACAAAAAATTCTTTTATTATTATTTTTTTAAATCTCCTATTTGCGGAAATTTACGCGATAAAACAGCTTGGTGGAAATCGACCGGTCGTGCCAAACATGCATTTTCATAAAAGAAACAATGGTCAGATCGATCGTTGGTGGTCACAATGGATTTGCAGCGTTTGTGTCCGAACGTTGCGAGCTACGCGAACTGATAGATAAAGGTTCGTGGTTTTCAATAACAACGATCAGAATGATTAACAACCACTGGTTACAATTATTCCACCACCGTCACACTATTTCCAACTATATATTTCAATATGGATCGAAACCACAGAAAGGTTTTATAGAAATTTATTGAATCACACTTTGAATTTATTTAATTCAAATAATTCAATTCAAATAATTTAATTTAAAGAATCTGAATAACAACATTTGACACAGATTCTACGCATTCTGTAGAATCAATCAAAAGTATGAAGTTAAATCCCTGGGATATCTATCCGGAGATCACACTAGACTTAGAACAAGAAACTAGTTCTAGGTTTAATATTAGTTTTAATATTAGTCTAGTGTTAGTTCTAGTTTTACACTACCACTATCATTAGAACTAACACAAGACCTAGAACTAGAATCATTCTGGTTTAACCGTCTTGACAGGCTTTGACTAAATCCGAATCTTTCTAGTTCTTGGTTTAGTGTTAGTTCAAATGGCAGTACTAGGTTGTTATATACTTTTCTTGAACTAAAATTAATACTAGACCTTGCGTGTTTTGAAAAGAAAAAAGTGTCTGACGTGTTGGATATCACATTGCAAGTTTCTTCAGTATAATTAATAATCAATTAACATAAATTAGTAACTAAGGTGTCAATTAAGGTGTTTTTATCAAATTCGAATGGAAACTTGGATACTTTCGGTAACCCTAAAACAATTACATAAAAATAAACTTAAAGCGATAAAAAGATTGGAAATGATTCTTTTTATTCTTTTTGTGTGGTTAGAAAAGAAGTACTTAATTTAATTTAAATCTAAATTTAATATCGTAAAACTCAACGAAAGTACAACTTCCCCCTTTCTTTCGTTTCTCGAAGAGTCCCACTTGAAGAACGAAGGTTTTCAGTTTTGAAGTAAGCCCACTCGGCGAAACGCGCGGTAACTTCGAGAGTTCCTCCTCGGAACAATCTTTAAGGCGATATTTTATAAAATATTTACTTTCCAATTAGCCCCCCGCGAGCGAAGACGAACGTAATCATGGCAAATGCGCAACGCCCGGCGAAGCATTTTAAGTAAAATTTAATGACGGCCCTCTCTTAATTCCCCTCCGCGACTGCCTCGGCCTTTCGTTATCAAAAGAAACCGGTTCTTCCTTCGTTTACGAAACCTGTCGAGCTTCAATTTCCGGTAGAGAACAGACAGATTCTCTTCGTTATTGAGGGGCGTACACTCTTGTAAAGGGAAACCAATTAAATGAGTAAGTATTTTTGATAACCTATTATTGTTCAACACGTGGATTTTTGTATTAATCAAATTTTTATTTAATAATATAAATTGAATCACTTTAAGGATAGAAATGATAAGACAATGTCCGTATGTGTACTTGAAACATACGTTTCTGCATTTACTCACAAACCAGAATTCAAACCGAGATTAATCTCAAATGCTACTCAAGTAGCACAAGAAGATTGTCGCTATGACATTCAGAGCATTTTGCAGATCACATTGTCTCAACATCCTCGACCACAATTTATGGGCCATTTCTGTATCGAGATGTAATGGGAGGATTCAAGATTCGTTGCTTTGGAATCGCCCATTTGGACATTATGTCAATTACAACATATCATTATTTCTTTGGATTCCTCCAAATTGTTTGATTTCCATTAAAAATAGATTATCGAACGGTATTAGTCTGCTATTCTGTTGTAGTGTAAGTTTGCTTAAATTTAGAGAGTATTTAAAAGCAATTCTTAAATAGCTCATTTTAAATCGGGCATTTTAATTCACATCTGATGACTCTCCCAACTACGCCAGAAATTAATTGCAGTTTCTTGAACCTATCTGATGCCCAAACATTTCTCCTTCCATATTCTCTCCTTGATTTGGTTTTAGGGTTGTTTGAGTTAGCAGACGTGCTTTAAACACTGGATTTTTTCCTCTAAGTATAAAACTTACGCATCTTTTCGCCACGTAACTTTGTCAGACAACTAAATTTTATATCCATAATTAATTGGAGACCAAACCTTAATAAAACTCTCCTTTTTAATTGGACAAAACGATCGATTGAGTGAAAAAGAATTTAATCTTTTATTTCCTAAGTTGATGAAAAAAAAGTATAAACTCATAATTGCATTTTATTGAAACCTTTCAACTAATAATCTTCTGTCATCCGATTTCTCCGTGTACACTTCTTATTGTTCTAAAGAAACAGCGCGTGACCTTTCCTTCCCCAATGAACAAATTGCTTTCTTTTCGTTCCGGCTTACAACGAAACAGACTGAGCACCAAGTATCGCGTGAAGTTACGCATCGATTCACTCATGTGATTGTACACACTCTTTAAGATAAATAAAATAGATTTCAATTTTAACCTAGAAAAGAAGGTTTCTTTTTATCCTTTTTCCTTGTTGTTTGTTGTTTTGAATCGTCAATAGTAGTAGGTGTAATGCTCGGTGCATATTTGCCATGAAAAGCTAAAAAAAAGAGCTCTTTTTTTCCAGCTTTTTTATTGTCATCGTTGACGACCTTTTCTCCCGTTTCTGGAAACGTACAAAAGGCTTGACACGGCGTGACGTCGTTGACAATGCAAAAGGACGGAATTCTCGTTCGATCGCTTCCATTAGCTGGATTGTGCTTTTACCTTTAATAGGAGAGGATGACACCTTTCGTACGATGAGGATAATTTGGGACAAAACAAAATATCAATAAAAATTAGTTAAAATGAAAATTTACGGGGCAATAATGACCTCGTTAATGAAATAATTACCATTACTGCGATTATCGCGAATTCAATTTTCACGGTGAAAATTTTAATCCGCCACTCTACGAGCTTTCACTTTACAAATTTAAAACAGATTTTCGTACGAAATATTAACTAGTTTTATCGATCGTTGTTTTGAATTTGTACACACTTTATACACCGATAGGTGTATAAACAAAAGGTTGGATAATTTCAAGTCGTTCGGTAAAGCGAAAACGCATTTTAAAGAAAACGTACGGTGCGAGAAATGAGCGGAAACTTTGTTCGAGTTTGTTTCGAATGGAAACAACAGTTTCGCAACTGTGTACTTTGCGCGAGAATTCGCGAAATGAACACGTAGCTGCTATATTGCTGCAGTAGGGGCAAATTTCAAAGAGGTTGAGTCGCATTAGCGAAGTTTAAATACCGCGCGCAATTAGTTGGTGTATTCAGAAAATTCAGATATTAATACGTCAAATTCGTGTATAAGGGTATTAATTTGAGATATGTTTGGTGACCAACAGAATTTTGCGTTCACCATTTCTCCTGTTGTCCAATGTATGTTTAATACACACCAGAATTGCCTAGTAGTGGTTATTACCTTTGTGTATAACCTCTTTGATGTAGCCGTATTACTGACTTGAAGTGGATAGTTTCAGAAATTCCATCTACTCCACAAACAATAGGTTCCGCGCCGAAGAGATTATGTAAATTAAAAATAAAAAATGTTAAAAGGTAATTTCTTGAATTGGTAAAGTTAAATACATTAAGTAAAGGGATATAACATTGGAGAAGGGTAAAAGGATAAGATGAGATTGGTTCTGGGAGAAGAATGATTAATTTCTCGTTTCGTTCATATCGATTCCATCCCTAAGTTTCGCCGTAAGTCCCTAACTTCTTCGAAAGGGATTATCTCAAACGCGGGATTACCCGGCATGGCCCGCACGGAAACGGAATTCTTAAAGGGCGAGAATAAAGAGCATTTTATGTCGTCGCGTATCGGTCACAGATACTAAACGTGAAACAATGAAGCTGTCCCCCGCAACAATCCCATTTCGCGCGTTCGAACATCTGCGATTTCCCGATGGATTCGTCGGAGGGATTTTGGGTGACACGTTCAATAGGACACGGAACAAGAGCTTTCCGGGCGCGATTAATCCAAATTATTGGGCTTCATAGGCGGGTTGATGTTCGCTGTCAAATTGATCTCAAAAACTTGGTTACCGGATCAATGATGTACTCTTGTCTAGTTGTCTACACGTATTCACCATTAGTATTTGATCGATTTCTTATTAACGATAACAGATTGCAATTGAAAACGCCAGATTGGGAACTAGATGTTGACCCAGGGATCAATTTAGATGAAAGCCCATCCGGGGATATAGAGGACGATCAATCCCGTCGATTGTTGCAAGTTAGTATTTCGTTTTTCCGCGAAATCGAGTGGAGGGGAAAATAATTATCCGAGATTTGCGATCGGTCTAGATATAGATTCCATTTCGAGTGAAAGACTTGGTCGACAAAAGGCTCGAACATTGATTCCTTTTGTATTCAACGAGTCCATTACCGGGGAGGGGTTGCGGCTACGACGGCGACCCAGAAAATGTTTTCTTAGATCCACATCTACAATACTCCCTGTGCGTTTCAAACCGTTTTGAGGGGACATTATCAAAGTTTCCGCTACGATAAGACGCGAAACAATTACTGATCTCGCAAACGATAACCGACTCCAACTCGATTTTAGCCTTGGTTCTAAACAAATCACTTTTTTTACACAAACCAAAAAAAAAAATAAAATATATTCTTGTATCACACCGTTGAATGAGAAAATACATAATTTACATTTTACAATAAAATTACTTTCAAATTAGGTATTGTTTCAGAAAATGGGTCAAACCGCAATATTAAATTATTAACTAAATCGTTAATATATTAATATTCATAACATCTAATGGAAATTTAGTTTTTGTAATTCGCGACAGTAATGAAAGCTGTTACAGTACTCAAACGGGTGCTGTAATGACACTCTTTACAGCATCCGATGCTGTAATGAGATTTTAGTAACATTTTATGGAATCAGTTTAAGTTGGTGACATTGGGTCATTAATTTTTCTAGTTGTCAATGTGACAATGTTTGTCTATGGATGTTTAAACACGTTCTTAACATCGAATACAAGGTCCACAATGATGAGGACGTTGAACTCTGAGCAATTTCTCTTATTTTGGGAGGTCTACATGAAACATTTTTATCAGGTGAATACGTTTTGTGTTATGACAGTTTCTATTTGTTATTCAAATTTGTATTTTCAAGTGTTACGTTGTTACCAACTGCTACATACCTATTTCCCTACATTGTCAAAATTTATTTTATTTTTGAGAAAAAAAAGGATAAAAACGCGAATTACAAAAAATAGCATAAAAAACACGTTTCATAAGACTTAAAGCACTCATTCATTAAAAAACTCGTGGCTTCGCCACTCGTTTTTCAACTTAAATTCGTGCATTTCAAACGTGTCTTACGAAACTTGTTTTTTAATATACTATTTTGTAATTCGCTACAGTAATGGAAGCTATAACAGTACTCAAACGGGTGCTGTAATGAGACTCCTTACAGCATCCGATGCTGTAATGAGATTTTAGAAACATTTTATGGAACCAGTTCAAGTTGGTGACATTGGGTCATTAATTTTTCTAGTTGTCAATGTGACAATTTTTGTCTATGGATGTTTAAACACGTTCTTAGCATCGAATACAAGGTCCACAATGATGAGGACATTGACTCCGAGCAATTTCTCTTATTTTGGGAGGTGTACATCAAACATTTTTTTCAGGTGAATATATTTTGTGTTTTGACAGTTTCTAATTGTCAATTCAAAGTTTCTATTTTCAAGTGTTCCGGTGTTACCAACTGCTACATACCTATTTCCCTACATTGCCAAAATTTACTTTATTTTTGTTAAAAAAAAACTATAAATACGCGAATTACAAAAACTAGCATAAAAAACACGTTTCATAAGACTTAAAGCACTCATTCATTAAAAAACTCGTGGCTTCGCCACTCGTTTTTCAACTTAAATTCGTGCATTTCAAATGTGTCTTACGAAACTTGTTTTTTAATATACTATTATGCTATTGTTACAATTATTGCTGTTGCCAGTGTGTCAGTGTCATATAAAAATTGTGAGTAAGTAAGCTGGAATACACTCTATACAGGGTGTTTCGGTGACTCGGGGAACAAATGTAACCACATGTACTAAAGTGAAAATAAATGATGACGATTCATGTAAAAAAAATTAGTAAAAGTCCTCAAATTGCAAAGATACAGGCCATCAAAGTTAGGAAATTTTAACACATTTTTCTAAATATCTTAAACACTATTTATGGTAAAGCGTTGAAATTTGGTACAGTGTAAACTAATATCACGTAAAATCATTAGGCAGTTTTTGAGTTGGATCGGTACGCGGGAACAATGCTATACGGGTTGTTCCTAAAGTTTGTTTGCACAAAACTTTTTTATTCTATCATAACCCTACATTTATTTTTGCAGTTTCTAATAGTAAATTTAGTTTAGAATCTTTTATCACTCTTAGAGAATATTCGTAAAAACCACCGTTTTCGTATTAAATGCAAAAATGTTAGGCTCCGAATTAAATAACACTAAAAAAATAAATAAATAAATAATCTGAATTGACAAGTGAAAATCGAACTGAGCTGTCATAACTATTATGTATGCAACATGTCCAAGTGTAGATTTAGCTAAATCACATTTTTAATTTGTTTTAGTTGGTTTAATAAAAGAATTCGAAAACAATAAATTAAAAATCAATAAAAAATAAACAAAAAAACGACAACATTAACAGGAATAATAAAAACATACATAAAATAACAAGACAAGTAATAAAAAATACTAAAGGAAATGTTCAAAAACTTAGATTTCTTTTTTTTTAGTGCTGTTAATGAATCTTAACCCAACATTTTTGCATTTAACACGAAAACGGTGACTTTTATCAATATTATCTAAGAGTAATAAAAGTTCCTAAATTAAATTTGCTATTAGAAACTGCAAACATAAATGTACGGTTATGATAGAATAAAAAAGTTCTGAGCAAACATACTTTAGGAACATCCTGTATAGCATTGTTCCCGATGACCGATCCAATTCATAAATTGCCTAACGATTTTACATGACATTGATTTACACTGTTACCATTTTACTTGGTGCAGAAGCAATGGGCTCAGCATCAATCCCAATAAAATCGAAATAGTCCCTTTCACTCGGAGAAGGAAGCTACAAATAAAAGCACCCTCCATTGAAAGTAGAACTATTAACCTCAAAACAGAAACTAAATACCTAGGGGTAATACTTGACAGTAAATTAAACTGGAACTCACACTTAGATAAGGTGAGGAAAAAGGCCATCATGGCAAACCAGATCTGCCGCAGGCTCCTAGGAAGGAACTGGGGTCTCAAACCACGAATGGCTCATTGGGCCTACGTAGCAATAATCAGACCCATGGTCGCCTACGCCTCATTGGTTTGGTGGCCAAAAACAAAACATAAGACAGCTCAACAACAGCTGGCACAAATCCAGTTTTAACATAACGGGTGCAATGAGATCCTGTCCGACGGCTGCTTTGGAAGCCCTACTCGGTCTCACACCACTCCACATATATATACAAAAGGAGGCAGCCTTAAGTGCCTTATCACTGAAAACAGTTTCTTCACTCAAGTTAATGCAGGGTAATCTCAGAGGATACCTCGAGATCCTCAAAGACCCATGTCTAAATCACCTGATTGAAATTAAAACGGACCTTATACCGACGGAATACAATTTCAACCAACCGTATAAGGTCATATTTAGTAGCAGGGATGATTGGGCGAAAGGAGGGCCTCAACTAAAAAGAGGAGCCCTAGCCTGGTACACCGATGCTTCAAAGACAGTAAGATCTGGAGTAGGCATGGGCATCAGTGGACCAAGCCACATCAAATTGCCCCTCAGTTCGGACTTAACAATTTTCCAAGCAGAAGTTCTTGCTATAAACTTCTGCACCGCTTTGAACCTACAGAAGGGACAAAAAGGTGCATCCATAAACATTTTCACAGACAGTCGGGCCGCCTTAAAGGCAATTCAGGCCTACACGTGTGGCTCCGCACTGATCAGAGAGTGCACCAACAACCTGAGAGAACTCGCTAGGGGCAATGATGTTACCCTATGGTGTGTTCCAGGTCACAGCAACATTGAGGGCAATGAGAAGGCCGACAAGCTGGCCAAAGAGGCAGCAAACACGCCCTTCATTGGACCCCAACCTGGATGTGGACTACAAAAAAGCCACCTAAAACAAATAATCAACAACTGGGAGGCTTCAAAGATAGTCTTACGCTGGAAAAGAGGTTTTATGCCTCAGCAAAGGGGATCTAAGAACGCTCTCAGGCTACCTGATCGGCCATGTGCCCCTAAAATACCACCTCTTCCACATTGGACAAGCTGAGGATCAAACTTGTCGACTATGCAACGACGAGTCAGAAACTGCTGAACATATACTGTGCAATTGCGTTGCCAGAGGACGTCTAAGGCACAACGTCTTCGGTAAAACTCCCCTGTTACCTACCGACATAAAGGTTCAAGACCTTAGGACAATAATAAGGTTCATTAAGGACCTACATTTGCCCTAAACCTTTGGAGGGCTAAAGTTACAATAGATCTTATAGGTCGCGGTAACGAGAGGGGCCGCCCTCCTCAGCCCGGCAGCAATAATAATAATAATAACACACTGTACCAAATTTTAACGCTTTACTGTAAATAGTGTTTAAGATATTTGGAAAAATGTGTTAAAATTTCCTAACTTTTATGGCCTGTATCGTCAAAATTTGAAGACTTTTACTAATTTTTTTTTAACATGAATCGTCATCACTTTCAATTTAGTATATGTGGTTAAATTTGTTCCCCGAGTCACCGAAACACCCTGTATAATTAGATTTGCAGTTAAACTCAATTATTGTTATCAACAAATGTCAAGTTAGTGATTTGTGGATTTTGTGGCTTTTAACTCAAAATGCGAAATATTTCTAAACAAATCTTCTATCATTTTTAGTTTTCAAAATACATTGAAAATGTCATCCAAAAACGCCAGTTGAGCGATTTGGAAATTTTATGGTTTACTGTGAATTTCACTTAAAATGCAATATACACAAATATATTTCTATAGAAACCAGGGCGTACCTACTTACTTTGTCCCACATAAAATGCAACATGCCTAGAGTAGTTTCTAGTTCTAGTGACAGTGGTAGATAGAGCTAGTTAGCATAAGATATTACTATGTTGCACATGTTTATTGAACTAACACTAGACCTAGAAAGTATCGGGTTTACAGCATTCATATATTGCGAGTTATCTGAAATTTCCGAAAATGCGAAATTATTCGAAACAAAAGCGAAAAAAAAGATCGAGTTTCCTGGCGGGACCAATTTTCTTAATTAAAAACAATATTTGGTTTAATTCGCGAGTTACGAGGTGGCAGCCTGAGGGTTAATTTAAATTATCCTCCCTGGGCAAATAATTAAAACTTAAAAACTTTTGGTTAATTTAGGTTGCTTTTCTGGAGGAAAACGAAAATAACCAACGGTGATTAAGTTATCGCTTAATACAAGAATGAAATAAAAAAAATAAGCTTTGTTTAATGATGCTAATTATTATCAATATTGTGGGAATAGATTCAGGAGTCGATATTACACCATTATGGAAATGTTATCATTGTAGCAGGGACGCCTTAATTGCCTGTACTAAAGCTAATGATATTTCTAATTAGGAGGAAAACGGGGAAAACACCGGGGTAAAGTGCAATTGGCGTTCGTTTAAACGTAACCTACTTCGTCGAGGCTCGGTCGGTCGACTTCAGATGTGTTTGCAGTCGAAATTGAAAATTACAGGAACCACGTACGGGTTTGTTGGACAAGTACCTGTCCCCGCCCTATCGCAACGGGGATAATTTCACCTTCCCCCAACTCGTTCACTCTACACGCATTTGATTACGTACGCGAATTTATAAATTAAACAAAACCTCACATAAATCGCGCTTGCCGACACATTATATAATTATTTACAATGTTCCATCCGACCGTTTAGAATTTCAATGACCGGAATCGACCACCCTGGGATTTCGAAAATTGAAACCGACGATGCGTCCTTTTCCGCTCTGATAATCAGTCAATTTACCGTTAAAAAATAAAATCGAAATATCCGGCGCCTCCACCGAAAATAAGTTTCTGAAACAGTGATGTAATGATAACGTGAGAAACCAGGTGGTAAGAATAAGCGTGAGAGAAACGCAAAGCGAAAACTTGGCAATTAGCGCGGAGCCCTATTGATCCCGAGTCTACGCTGTTGTTTGCACTTATTGTTTTGCACAACGGGGTGCTTCACGAAGCAAACTTCTCCCTTTATAATTTATTTATGGAAATACATTAAAATCCTACAGCGAGAACGCGCATCTCTTTGAAAAGGTCTAATTGCGGCTGCGGCAACGGCGGCTTCTTGCACTTAACGTACACAAGCCGGAAAGCCCGGTAAAACACAAAAATTGCTAACGACAAGGAGAACGGCGAGCTTCGAGTTTCGGGCATTTTCCAACTTAATCCGTCGGTTATCCCCCTGAAAACAAGTCGTTTTCGCGCGCCCCATTTTTATCGGCAATTTCTTCCTAAGCATTCTGCCCGAGTGCAACGTTAACACATCTTCCCTGGTAATGCAGTAATCTGTATTACGAACCGGTTGCCGCGGCAGTATCGCCGACATATTTGAAGCCGGATGCCTTCGCCCCGCGGTGCAATAAGCATCGCAATAAAGTTCAAATTTCATTCCGACTGCAGTTGCTCTCGGTATATTTATAATCGTGAACCGGCTCGGGATAATGTTTTTATGTTTTTAATCCGTTGGACCAACGGTGCTTTTTATGAACCGTCGACGTTGTCATAAGCAATTAACAGTTGCCTTTGAATGAATCTATATATTTTCTGTTTAATTAACAAAAAATAATTAAAACACCGCATGAATATTAACTAAACCGTCAACATCCAGACTTAACTCTACATATTTATTTAAATTATAGAGAACGATCTTTAAAGGATCATATCTTAAGAACGAATTGAGATATCGCCATGAAATAAAAAGCATCTTAATGGGAAATTAAATGTGACAAAAATAATTTCTTAAACTCAATTCAACACCTTTATGTATCCTGTAAAGAATGATGTTTAAAAAATTGTATCTTAAAACACAATAACCATGTCATAAATAGTATCTTATTTTCCATAATACATAAAATAAGAATTTAAATGCATTTAGTGTACAAATAACATTGAATTTGGTAGATTCATTGTTAATATTAGGTTAACATATCCAATAATATTAATTACTCGTCGCATCGCAGTAACTTCGCTATGTAATTAGCTTTGCTGCTGGAAGCGACGCGACTGAAGCAACTTTATTAATATTATTCTGCGGTTTCGATCGAATGTAATGAATTTTGCGATCGATTAAACTAAATTATTGGGAACCAGTGGGCGTAAACGAGGAGTCATTTAGTTCTGTTGTAAATAGGCTTTAGGATTCAGCGTCCGGTTTATTAATCTAGTCGATTTCGTGAAATTATGATTACTCGGTCTGTTTGGTCCATCCTGATAAGCAAACGCTTAAATCAGATTATAAATTAACTCCCTGGATGCGGTATCGAATCGCGAAGTGTAATATTATTTAAAATTTGAAATAAAGAGAAATATGTTATTATTCTTTTGTTTTTCGTCCTTTTGAAAGGTTTGTATTTACGTAAGCTTCGGGGGAGAACGTATTTGTGTGAATTCGTGCGGGACATGTCTAGATAGGGGCCTCGCCCCAAAATGTTCTTCCAGCAGTGCGAAGAGCACATTTTTCGCTCGGCTGTCGCCGGGTCCGCGAAGCAACGGTAAGTTATTCAATATTTTCCCCTTTATGTAAGGCGGATCGTAGCCAAACGGCACCCTTCGGGGGCCTGCGACACGGTGCCGTCAAATGGCTGTTGCCTGTAGACCTACGCTCCTGGAGCACGTTGAGCACGAGGAGCTCCCGCGAGTACTTTTAAATATTTAATAAACTCGACGCGAGACTGTTTGAAAGCTCGAACGTATTGTAGTCTATATGGGTGTCCCATTTACTTTTGGGTAGGCGATTTTTCGTCGCAAAAAAATCGAGCAAATTCAAAGCGTAACGTTGTTATTCAAATATCTGGTCGTAAAGTTTTAAATTCTATCAAGCTTCATATGCGCCCAACTTTTTTAAAAAATATTTCATCCCTTTTTTTCTCAGTTAGCCAACCCGGGGGAGACGTCCCAGTTATCCACTTCTGTCAGCGGCGTCCACTGACTGTCCACTCTCCCATAAAATCACTGTACACGCTCGAGTAAGCCTCCGAAGCGGCTTCTCGTCGTTCTCTTTCTTGTACACAGTAGTCACAGTATTTTCATCCTACCCACGGTTGTCTTCACGAAGCGAAGAAAGCGAAGAAGAAGAAAAAGCCGAGTTGGCAATTTTAGTTCATCGGGAACAGTGGCGCCCTTTTCGTCGGGAAACTAGGGGACGACGCAACCGGACGCCCAGCAGCCGTTCCCGACGAAATTAAATTGTAATAACCGGGCACAAGTCCGAATTGCTCCCTCGGGCGATTATGTCCCGGAACGATTCCAGTCCACTAAATCGCCATGCCCAATTAATAAGTAAATAAGCGTTTCGACCGTTCCTAGTTTACTTCCATCCAATTTCCTGTTTTTTATTTTTAATAAATCGATTTAAACTGTAAATAAATAGTGCCTACATTTGTTATTATACAGAATTTGATTTTTTGTTAATTCCGCTAAAATTTACACAAACCATTATTGGCAACGATGTGCAGAAATTGTCGAAGCAAATAGCGCGATTTGTAAAGCATGAACACAAACATCTGGATACTCCACTTATGTGGCTTTGCTAATCGATAGATAGTCTTAGGAAAGACTTAAAAAAATGACGAACCCAATCCTCCAAATTTCATGATTTCATATTGATATATCAAATGTAGCGTCACGCCCGGAAGCGACCTTGGTGGAGTGAGTGAATATGTTTTCTAATAAGAGTGTCAAATACTTTATATCTTTACCATAATGTGTAAGGAACTATTTATGATCGTTAGATGAACAATGAAAGGTAAGATGTGGAAGTGGATTTTAAGCAGGAACCATTTCAAAACAGATTCCCATCTTTAGAACCAATTTTACGATTGCCCGAACTAGTTTTGCTCCTAATAATAGATCAATAAATCAAGCGGATATCATGATATCAATCCCTCAATCGCGACAGAGACGTTCCACAAGCTCCTTCGTAATAAAAAAAAAGCTTTTTATTTTGAACATAATGAAATAGTATTTAAAAGAAATATTGTACTTTAATTTTAATTTTAAACAATGAATATTCAATACAATAGGAACCTTTTTTTAAAATTCCACTCAACGTGGAGTAATTCTCACTAATTGTTACGGGGCCAGTGTACCGCTGTAAATTCGGGACTCCCATCCGACGAAATGAGAGTGCCACGTGGCTGCCCGTCGGGGATTAAGGGGAGGGTTTAAAACGGCTGTGGCGTCCGTGTAAAGAGGACTTGACCTTTAAAATTTAGGATAACGAGGTCACCCCCTAACAGCAACTCCACTCACTCGAACCTCCTTTCATCCAGAGGTTTCCTTTCATTTTATTTTAGCGAATAAAAATTAGCACGAAAGTCAAAATGAACACCCTGTATTCAATAGTCAGATCGCCCTGTAGCTTAGAAACAGACGCGGTATTAAGATTAAGGAGGGGACTATGCACATACGAAGATAAATCTTAGTTTTCTCCTTGGAAATAAGGGAGGTACAAAAATATATAAGAATCTCTTATAGTTGGAGTAAAAGGGATGGAGGTAGAGAGATAGGCGGGATATATGCCGTGGTGTGGTTCCCACCAGAATACGAATTAGCACAATGCGATGGACGTTTGACCCCTGATGGCCGTGGAATGACCGCGCTCATTTGCATACCGCAAGCCGAAACGGAGGGCGTTTCTGTACGGGATACGTGATACGGTCGTATTTAATGCGAAGGGGGCGCCCCGCGGGGCAAAGTTCGCGGAACATGCTCGCGAAAGTTGATGCGGGATTTCACAATGGAAATTCGAGACCGGCTGGCGCTGTTGGAAAACGCACGACGTCGCGCCTGTTCGGGGACGTCCCGAAGCTCCCGCGACACTTCACCTTTCGCCTTTACTCGTTTATCTTAAAAGAGAGGACGAGGATGTATTAACCCCCACCCTCGTATCGTTCCTAGTAAATAAAAATTCTTGCGATGCCATCCGGCACGTGATCTAACCATTAACCATCAATAACACATCAACGCTATGTAACAAGTAAACAAGTGGTAATGATGATGTGAACTTTGCTATAAAAAGAGTCGTTGATATTGTAATCAATTATAATGAACCAATTAGTTGTGACGTAATGTGAAAACAAAGGAAGTAAATTAGGCTCAAAAACAGAGAAGGACATATGCAAATTTTGAATGGTATCAGAGACGTGCAGGAAAGCCTGCGGGCAAGTCCCACACAGTGTCCCAAAGGGTGGGGGAGGGTCTCCGTCCGCATCCCTTTTATATTCATTAATCAAAGCTTACAATGAGCCCCGTCCTGTCCACCGTAGCCGGAGATATTTCTCTAATGGCCGGGGCCGAAGACGGCGCGCCAGTTCCGGCAGATACCCGGCTGACAGCGGGATTAACGTGTATATAACGTTAGACGCCCGGGCGTTTTGGTTGCATTGTACGGCCCACTTGATGCCCGGGAAGATATATGATCGTCGGCGAATTGAGTTTTCACCCGAACAATTCCCGGTTTCCCGGTTATATTAAATTAACTTTCGCGAAGGTGCCGTTCTCGCGATGTCGTCGTTGAAAATCGACGCCCTCATGATTAAATGAGCACGATATTAGCTCTTCGCCGACGCGTAATCCACGCGCGACCTCCTTCAACATTAAACACCCTCCGGCTTGTATCGATTCGAGTACAACGTCCATTATTTATGTTTTCAAGCACAAGACTTAACGATTTCGAAAGGAATTTATTATCAAGTCCGTATGTGGCGGTTTTCAACGTATAATACCATGGTAATAATAGGAATTCCCATAAATATTGAACATTCGAGATCGAGAGCATTTAAAAACAAAAGGGGAATATCATAGAGAGTCGGTTTAAATTCTCGGAGAGAAAATACCCCTTTCCATATGTAAATGACGCATTATCGACCCATCTCTATCTCCCTCTTCGGCGGTGAGTTTTGATGGATACGATCTACAAGTTCTGAGATTCGCGCCGTCGAATCTAGAGCGAGGATTAGAGGCCGACTCTTATTATTGACCGGTCCGAACGCAACCGCAAATTGCGATACGTCAGCGCTCGATATCCGGTTATGCTCGATGTGACAATAACTCGACAAATGTTCAGGTTAGTACCGCCTGCCCTGATTATTATTGCCGTTTGCGGTTCAACGACGACCGTCCTAACGGACATATTTTGATATCCCACTATATTCAGATTTCGCAAAATTGAATCATACGGTCAAATCTAGGTTTCTGTAAATCACAGAAACAACTTCGATAATGTTGAATTATTATCTAAGGCTCACTTTTATAACACCTCTTATTACTGCTATCAAGTGCATATCTACCATTAATTTAAAATTGGACTATACTTAAGACGGCTGGTTGCTACCCCGTACCAGCCATCTTTTTTAAGTATTTTTATTGAACTAAAACTAATACTAGACCTAGAACTAGAACTAGAATCATTCGGGATTAGCCGTCTTTACAGACGTACGGCTAATCGGTATAGTGTTAGTTTTACATAGTAACAGTACTAGTGTAAAACTAGAATCTAGTGTATCACTAGATCTAGAAGTAGAATCATTCGGGTTTAGCCGTCTTATGAGACGTGCGGATAAATTCGAATGTTTCTAGTTTTAGGTTTAACCTTCGAGCGGGCGCGCTCGATTTTGTAACACGAGCGGGCGCGCTGTGTATAATAGTATATTAAAAAACAAGTTTCGTAAGACACGCTTGAAATGCACGAATTCAAGTTGAAAAACGAGTGGCGAAGCCACAAGTTTTTTAATGAATGAGTGCTTTAAGTCTTATGAAACGTGTTTTTTATGCTATTTTTTGTAATTCGCGTTTTTATACTTTTTTTTAACAAAAATAAAGTAAATTTTGGCAATGTAGGGAAATAGGTATGTAGCAGTTGGTAACACCGGAACACTTGAAAATAGAAACTTTGAATTGACAATTAGAAACTGTCAAAACACAAAATATATTCACCTGAAAAAAATGTTTGATGTACACCTCCCAAAATAAGAGAAATTGCTCAGAGTCAATGTCCTCATCATTGTGGACCTTGTATTTGATGCTAAGAACGTGTTTAAACACCCATAGATAAAAATTGTCACATTGACAACTAGAAAAATTAATGACCCAATGTCACCAACTTGAACTGTTTCCATAAAATGTTACTAAAATCTCATTACAGCATCGGATGCTGTAAAGAGTCTCATTACAGCACCCGTTTGAGTACTGTTATAGCTTCCATTACCGTAGCGAATTACAAAAAATTTATAACACAGGTCCGTATCAATTTTCGAGCGAGCGCGCTCGATTTTATAGCATATGCATTTTATTATACATTTTATGACAACGGGTTCGCATTAATAAAAATAAGGTTATTGAAAAACACACATTTTATTTGGTAAAAATGCTGAAGGGATTTCTCGTTTATTCTTTTTTATTCAGTGTTAATTTCTTCTGTAGTAAATAATCTGCTAGAGCTACGCTGGTATAGTAGTTGACAGTAGTAATTTCATTTCTGTTTGAATTTTCTATTGGTTTTACTAATCGCTTTACAATATACATCGGTTTGTTAGATACCATATACAAACCATCTCGTTGCTTGCCGCAATAAATTTCTATGTTGTATGTATAAAAAGTTTTCGCGTAGCAAAGTGCATATATTTTTATCCCATATTTAGCGGGTTTGTTTGGCATCCATGCACATCTACCTCGGAAAGGATGCAACATTTCGCGTATTGTGACGAATTCACCTAACTTGAAACACGCTGTTTTCTAGAAATTTCTCGAAAAAACACCGAATTGCTGCCAATTTGTCAGTTTTACGCCTATCCACTCTTGTGACTTTATCATCAAAGAGATCGAGTTAAAAACAAAAATCGTTTATAGCTCATCACTGCTCTAACAATTTGAATACCTGTTCCATTACTGCTCCAAATTTCTTTTACATTGGCAAAACGCGACTTTTTAATACCTATTAAGAAAAGTATTCCCAAATAAGCCAATAATTCGTTTATGTTAGTATCTTTGATATCTCTGCTTCGTGTGTATTCACGATTTGATCTCAGAGATTCTATATAAGTATTTGTATGTGCCACAATATTTTCAAGCATTATACTATCGATAATTTTTTGAAATAGTTCTAATTCACTAAGATTTTTTACACCACAAGTAGGACCTGAAACATCTTTTATTATGTTAATATTTTTTTTTTGACATTGTCTTTTCCAACATAAAAATCTTCTATACATGTCTCAATACTGTCTTCATACTCTTCAGAAGAATTATCCACTTCAGATGCGCTGTCAAAATTATTTACTTCAATTTCTTCATCACTCATTTTTTTCTTCTTCTTTTTTCGGTTTATCAAATAGTTCTTGAATGTTGTTTTCAATGTCACATTTAGATAATATTTCTTGTGCTGCCATCGTTTACATAATAGATAAAATTTTAACACTTGTTATATTTTAACACATTCAATATTTTTTTCAACACAAAAACTTTTGCATAAAAAGACTTCTTTTCGCTCCAACGACACTTTACACAATGACTATAACGTGGATCTCTAAACTTATATATTGACAACCGTATTCTAAAAACCGTATTCATAAAAACTAATCGTAAATAACTCCTAAAAAATAAATACGGCCTGTGCAAACAAACCCTCATGGCGTTTTAAAATTTAGTTTCCGATCCTAACAGACCTCTTACACGCAAAAAACCTTTGAATATATTGAATATTTATACAAACTAGCGAAAAAATTGAAAAGATTGAAATATTGAAAAGATGAAGAAAAAAATTCCGATTCCGAGAAAACTTTCATTACGGACCTGTATTTTTCTAAAGTCAGCAAACAACCCTGAAACCTTCACATATGACTCGAAACGTGTTTATAATACATTTACACCATAAATTCATCCCATAATATCAATACGGCCTTATCAATCAGCAATTAATGTGTAAATTTTTTATCTTTTACACCTTTTTTTGCCATAAAAACGACGCCAATAGTTTTTTTTTTTTTAATTTTCTCATCGTAATGTTCAAAATATATGGTTACACGAATACATTAGCGTTAAATCGTTTCAAATGCATTATATAAGGAAATATATTAAAAAAACGAAGATTGTGATAAATTTTATAACAGCGCGCCCGCTCGAAGGTTAATGTTTGTTCTAGTGACAGTGGTAGGTAGCGTTAGTTAATATAAGATATCACTATGTTGCATATTTTTATTGAACTGAAACTAGAACCAACAACTTAAGACGACTGAAAATAAGAACTCTTAAGACGACTGAAAATTCAGGGTGTCATAAGGACTTCACCTTTTTCTGGGTAAAACTTCTCCTTTGCAAAACTACTCAATGCCTGTACTATTAAGTTATGTTGCATTTTATGTGGGACAGTGCAAGTGCATATATTGCGAGTTATATCAAATTCCCGGTATATCTTGATAAAGAACCAAAGCATTTAATGTCTTTTACCAAAACTTAGCTTATTTAAGCACTATTTTTTATTTTCTAAACCAGTTTAAAGTCCATTAAGTAAAATGATTGTATTTTGTGATTGAAAATGCGCAGTAAAATCCATCTCAATAATTCAGTTGCGAAAGTATTAAAAGGCATTAATTTAAATTTTCCCCGGAGATAGTGTCTCCCTTCGCGAAATTTACTGCGTCAACGATAAGTTACACAACGCGCGGGGAGTTCTTCTTCCAAGTGGGTGAAATTTATGGACAAATGGGAACGGACCGAGGTCCTTTTTCTCGTTTTGATGGCGCCAAGTTTCGTCATTAATATGAGGGGATATTACTTTTGTCTTCCGGACAAATTGGCACGGGTTCAAAGAAACTTGGCTGCGCGCCTTTTATTACTCGCTAGATATTAATATTTGTGCCCCGAAGGGGTACCGAAATTACGAAATATACACGCAAAACAAAAAAAAATCAGTTTATTCACTTTAGAATGGCGGTTGGAATCCGATAAAAACAAATCCGGTCGGTGGTGCTCGTTGGATAGAAGAGATTTCGACGATCCGAAAGCCTCCGAGTCGCTGAACACCATGAATTATATATCAGAGAAGCTCACTTAATATGTATTCATAGTTGCATTGGTCTGTTTTTTCTTTACGGTTTCGGCGCGTTACAATTTTACACGGCCGGTTGCCTTCGCTCCCGCCGCTTGCTGAAAGATGGATGATTTATCGATTTAAGACTTCAGAATTAAACCAAAGAAACGTGTGAGATCTATTTTTAAAATCAATTGGGAAACATATTTGCATTGAATTAAGACTTTACTAATTAATCAGTTAAAGTCGGACTGCATACGCAGAACGAGCTAAGTAAATTTACCTTGACCTAGCGCTGTGTGAGCGTTCCTTCATTAGCACACACACACGAGCAAAATGTAAATCGGTGAGCGTAAATAACTCCCTCGACTATGCACGAACAATTGTTCATTTAGTTAAGGATCCTAATATCTACTTCATACGTAAAGATAATGATTTAAATTTTTCTGTGCAAAAATTTCTTTTACGTTTGTTCATAGTACAATGGGAAATTAAATTAAATTGTGCCGCCTCGAAAAATCTAAAGGAAAGAGTCGAATGTAAGAGGAAGGGGACATGTTTCGAAATCTTTTTCATCTTTTTATTATATATTTCATGGGTCATTTGATATCAATTTCGAGGCAGAGAGCTGCGAGCGATTTTATTTCGTATACTATATATATTTTCGGTTAGGTCTAAGGCGATTTTCCGCCCGAGTCAATAGTTCGTTAGGGTAGCGGCGCTTTCGTTTTCTGTGTCGGTAAAAAAGGGGGTAAAAAAGAAGAAAAAACCGTTCCCTCATAATTGAAAAATACATCGCCAAGGCGTCAATAAAACGTTCAAGAACGACGATTACCTTTTCGGTGCTTCGCTAATTGCCTCCGTGGTAAGATAAGAGTCATTTCGTGTTAGTGGGAAGGGGGCGAGCTGATATTACACGCAATTTTGTTCTCGCGTAACCGGAAAATGTCAGTTTTTTTTGGTGGGACGACGTTGCAGACGAGGCCGTGTATATTTATATTGCTCGAGATAAGGGAAAAATTTACATAAAGGGGGCCATTGTGAGGCAGCGGTCCTATAAAAACTTGATTAATAGCTTGATGGTCTCGCAACAAAATACCTAAAAATGACTTGGAAATTTCTATCTCTTGATCTGCGGGAATAGTTGATCTTAAAATCTATAAAAAGTGAATTTGAAATCCACAATCCTGGATGGTGGAATTATATCTGCACCGCAAACTTGGTCTGAGGGAATAGTTGAGGAGCCCCGACCGGGTGCATATACAAAACTTAGCGGAATCCCGGCCGCAAAACCTCAAAAATGCGCAACAGAATTTAATTTCGTCGCCAGTTGGATGTCGGATTTTCGCGACAGACGCTTCAGCAGGTATCCGGCGGCCGTCGGAATTTTCACTTCGGCCGACAAATGCGCAGCCGGAAGTTTGTGTGGCTTTCTAATGGCCGAGTGGCGCGTTCCCGAACCCGGAAAAGTTGTCTATCCCGACCTCAACTTCCCCCTCTTTCTCTTTCACCATTTGTCACCATTTCTGAAACAGCCGGTGTCCAAACTCCAAACGCACCACGTGGTTATTCACAGTCACCTAAACTTCTTAATTTTATTTTTTACCAACTCGATTGGTTTTATAGTAAAATCTAAACGGATTAAACCGTCGGTTTAGGTATAGGAAGATTAATTCGTTTCATAAAATACGAACTTCGTCAACGAAACGCGGCCGGAATTAATCACCTCTCCGACAGCGTAGGTCATAAAACAAAACGCGCCCTAAGAAGGGATTTATTTCGCAAGTTTAAAGCGCCCCGTCCGGGGGAAATATGGCGCGAAGCTCTAAATATATGCCGGTGGTATCGCCCCCGTATTGGCCCCGCCGCTCTCGAGATATATACCCCAAGCTGGAAAAAATCGGCGGGTGAACATTATTCGTTAAAATTTATCGAGATCGAACGTTGTTTTTCTTTTCCCTTTTCCATAAATCGAACCCATTAAGTATTCCCGTTCAAATTGAACAATTAACGATTTATATTTATCCGACTAAATATTACGGTAACTGGAAATAATGTACAACTAAAATTAACATTAATACCATTATTACAACTAACACTAGACCTGGAATTAAAAAGATTAGAACACTGTAAAACTAGAACTAACACTATACCTAGAACTTGTTTATAGATTTGAAGGCGGCTTTTGATAAGGTGGATAGGGGGAAGTTGTGGGAGGAGATGGGGAGGAGGGGGATAACGGAACACCTAATTGCGAGAGTGAAGGAAATATACTGAGGCGGGGATGTCCGCTGAGCCCAAGTCTGTTTGCACTGTATACGGCGGACCTGGAGGAAAGATTGGGGAAGGGGCAGATGGGAGGATTGGTGGTGGGAGGTAGAAAGGTGCATATGTTAGCATACGTGGATGACATCGTGGTCATGGCGAGAGAAGCGGTGGAGATGAAGGAGATGATAAAGACATTGGAAAGATATTTTAGGGGGAAGGGGCTGGAAGTAAATGTGGGGAAGACAAGGATGATGAAGTTTTGTAAGGGTGGGAGAAAAAGAACAGAAAACTGGAGATGGGAGAGAAAGGAGATCGAGGAGGTTGGGTTGGGTTGGGTTGGGGGGTCGCATGTGATAGCTATGGCAAAAAAGGCGAATAAGGTGATGGGACAAGTATGGGGTTGGGGGAAGAGAATCTTTGCAAGGAATGTGGCAGCGAGAAAGATTATGTTTGAAGGTCTGGTTAGCAGTGTGATGATGTATGGGGCAGAGGTATGGGGATGGAGGGAACAGGGACCGCTGGAGGACGTGCAGGCTAGATATTGGAGATGGGTGCTTGGGGTTGCGAGAGAAACACCGGGGTATATAGTGAGGGAAGAGGTAAAGGTGGATAAGGTCAGGGTGGAGGCGGGCAGGAGGGCAGTGAAATATGAAGAAAGAATAGAAGGAAGGCCAAGCTGCAGGATCCTGGGGGAGTGTTGGAGGAAAATTAGAGAGGGAAAGGTCAGATATGGGAAAGGACATAAATAGTAGACGAAGGGTGGGTAGGGAGATGTGGAGGGAGTTGAGAGACAGGGACCGAGATGTGCAGAGACAGGAAAGAAGGACACAAATAAAAGAGGGAAGGTATAACGAAAGATACAGGGACATAATTACGGAGGGGCTGCCTAGATACTTGTAATTGGAAAGAGATGAGGAAGGGAAAAAGTTGGTGGCTAGGTTCCGTTGTGTAAACGAGGAGAGAGCCAACAAATACTGGATGGCCGATGAGGAGAAGTGGTGTAGGCTGTGCAGGGAGGAATGGGAAACGTTAGAACACATGCTGAATGGGTTCAGTGAGTTGAGGGAGGAGGAGATGGACCGAAGGCAGATCTTAGGAGAGGGGAAACGATGGATGAGAATGGTGATGGGGGTGAGGAGACAAAGGGATGGGTGAGGGGATGATTGGGCCGAGGAGCCGAGGGCGTGGAAATGGAGGAAGAGGGTAGAGAGTGAAAGTAATATTTGAATAATGTAAAGAATTGTAAACAATTACTGTATACAATAAACTCTTAATAATATACCTAGAACTAGAAACATTAGGGTATATCCGCACATGTCTAAAGACTGCTAGTTGTAGGTCTAGTGTTAGTTCTAGTTTTAATTGTTATTTAGCGAAGTACTAGAATCATTCAGGTTTAGCCGTTTTAAGACACGTATGGCTAAACCCGAATGTTTCTAATTCTAGGTTTAGTGTTAGTTCTAGTTTTACGATATTGGTAATCGAATATCAATATGCGCAGAAACGAAATTACTTTCCAGTCCTTATATTCCTAATACATTTTAATTAAATAATCCCAACAACGATTACTGTTAATTTTGTGAATCTGAAACAATCCAGTTAGACCACAAATTCTTAGAATATCTATTTATTGATTATTGACTTTCACGAACCTATAAAGTGGATTTAAATTTCTGCTGCTCCGTAATTGCCGATTGCATTTCGATTATAGCGTAAGCCGCAATAACGCTGCGGGGAAAAAAGGGCCGAGCGAAACGGAAGGGATGCAACGTTTTGACGCGCGTTTAATTACCGCGCGATTACAATTAAAATAATTAACATATCGGCGGCGAGCCGCGTTCGAGTGTAACGCATTTAAATTATCATTGTTTTCGGGGGTCGGAGCGTTGCGTGCCCCGAATTACGCTGGTCTCGCCAAATGACCCCGGCACGTGCATAGCCCCACTTGTATCGCGGCTGAAATACGCGCATTCGTAAGCACTTTATTATATGTTGATCCAATATTATTATGGGATTTGCCCGCGAGGGGATTTTGAATCACGTGTTTTCATTAGTGGAAATTTTGAGTTTGTATTTATATCAATTACATTAAATATTTAAGTGATTGATTAAATCGTTAATTCTCATAAAGTACATTATGTTATTGTTAATCGAAATCCATGATGAAGGAAAAAAATTCAGAATCTACAAATCTATTACAACTCCTTTGCAAATTATAGACTCAATAATCATGACTCAATTAATAAGAGATGAAAATATCAAAAGATAATTTAGAAATAAGTTTGTCACCTCGTTTATATTATTCTTCTTTACAAAGTCAAAAGAAAGCACTAAATTGATGATCATTGAAATCGTGTTAAAGATATTGAAAATAGGAAAATAAATAATTTCTGTCATACACAAAAAAGAATAAAAAGAGATTTAAATTCTTTTGAAGACGACGTTTAGTCATTGAGAATAAGTCGGTGGGGGCAATGGTGCTACCGGCACCTCCACCAATAAATCACTTCCAGAGATCACCTACAAGCAAATTCGCTTTTAAAAGGAACCAAGTCGCGGCCCAAATATAAAGCCGCCGCCGACGGTCCCCTGCTGAATATGGAAGGGGCATAAATCAGGGGGTTCGAAAGTAGCGAGACGATGCGATATCGAAACGGGACGAGACAGGTCCGGACCGACCGATAGCGACCGCTCAATCAATTCCAAAAAGGCTGCCCCCTACGCGCGGACCTTTCTCCGTATTTGACAACTCTACTTAATGGTTTTTAAAATTAATGCCCATTCATACCGACCGAACCATTAATATCCTTCCATCCCCCCAATACAAGGCACCGTTTCCCAACAATACCGATTGACGTCAAATCAAAGTTTCTTGCCTGTAATCAACGCGGTTAGCGTCAACTAAATTAGCACCCCTTTTTTCATTAATCAAAAAGGAAAACGTGCGTCGATTACGTGAAAGACGTCAACGGCCGATATCTCGTCGTTCTTCAGGGTTACGAAATATAGCAGGAATGGGTGATGTATGAAAAGGAAGTTAACCGGGGTAGAGGGCGCTGTTTCTACCATATGCACTTCACGGGCGCAATTTCTTTCGAATTTCCACTCGATCCAGAAAAGGGGCTCGTAAACCAAATCCCTCGTTCCACTGCGAACGGACGTAAAGGTTCGCGGCTGAATAAATAACTCTTAGAAATCGTGCCGCGCCGCGTTCGAATTCCCGCTAATCTCCCTAAAAGGCCTTTACATGTACTACTAAATAACAACACGACATGTATTTATTAATCACTCGTTAAAATCGATTTATTTTTTGACAATTCATTTCAATTTGTGCAATTTCATAGTGAAAAGTAATCCAATTTGATTGTTCATACTTTTATTTTTACTTGTTAATTCTGAATGTAACGAAATCAGAGCATTGGAGGCTAGTTCCAAAAAGCAATCGCGAGAGTGCAAAGTTAACCAACCAACAGCGGCGAGTTCCCATGCGGTTTCAACGCGTACCACCGCAAGTTCAGAAATTCAGTGCCCGATAAGGGTGACAGCGACACTCTTGAGACCGCGTTGGGCCCCAGTCACGGCCGCCCGCATTTACATATACACACACACACACATACATACGACATCACGACGCCCGGTGTCGCCTCTTCGCGATAACCGACTCTGCGATATTAACCGAATTAAAACGGTTGTGCCCGGCTCCTTCACCAGAACGGTGTTCTATATAAATTTTCCTAGTTATCTTGACAGATCTGAGCCGTGTTGGACATGTACGTGGGGCTCTGTAACGTAAGTGAGCTCCGTTAGGATTTGTATCGTGTAAACGATGATAGGCCAGTCAATTAGCACTAGAACTAATTTTAGGGCATGATTTCGTAATTTCAACGCGCACTACGTCAATTATAACGTAATCCTGACCTATTTGTACAAGTTGATGTAATTTGCGTAACGTAATTATGTGGAGTTATTAGCGAATATAAAAAAATATTATAGAACACGCCATAATCTGTTCGTTCGTGAGGTATTAAGGAACCTATATATTGTCCTAGACCCGTTCGACCTTAATTAACATGCAAGTGTAACGTGTTGCTTGTATGTAAATCTTGTTGTGGTAATAACAAAGTCTTTCGTGACATTTTAGTACATTTTCTGTTAAAGTAACGATTTCGAAACCGGTCGCTAAGTGGTTGTTCGGTCGTAAGAAGGAAAGTTCAGGAAAGGAAGGTGCTCCCAAAGGAGTCGAATTAATGATTTCTACGAGAAAGAGAAGGGCAGTTCCGTTTCGGCTAATCCCGAGTGCTGTTAGGCCGTTTCGTATAGCGCCGTCGACGTTTTTTCCTTTTTTGAGAAATGACCCATCGCATAGTTTGAAGGGAAATTCCGAGTTAGTCAAAGTCGATCTCTCGCTGAAATTCCGCCGCGCGCGTCAGAAAACTTTTAAGCGGCCCTTGTCAATCTAACTCCGGGGTAATTATATTTTCTTTTTCCTCTAAATTAGTTTGTGGAAAGTTTTGCAACCCTAAACGTTCGCGCCCCCTCTTCAAGAAAAACCCCCACCGAGTAATGGAATTTGCAGGTCTCATCATATTACCGAACTTAATTGCGCCATTCGCGGATAACTCTTTCCTTTCCAATCAATTTTCACAACTAGAACGTATTATGTGGCATCCAGTTATTCCGATAACGTATGCGTCAACAAGTTCATTACACCAGAGTAACTCCACCACCGATCAATGCCAGTGAATAAACAACGCACAGATGCGTTGTGGAAATTAGGATTGGCAAACTCTCTAACACACCATAGATTAGTATGTTCTAATTAACCAATAGACAAACATCTAGTTTTATATTCAAAATTAATTTCGAAATGTCATCAAAACTTAGTTTAAACTGGATTAATTATAACAAAATCACTTTAATTATTAAACTTGAAACAAGAATTAGTTGGGAGATTTAGTATTGCAACTCTAAACTTGAAGGAACAGGCCAGGAAATTACCTTGATTAATCATCAACTTCAAAGGAAAGTACTAATCAAGCGTAATACTTCAAGAAAATGTCTGAAATTGTATTAACCAAAGTCATGTACAGTACAGCCAGGAATTACGCTGACAGCAATCCAAACTGCTGATTAAACTTTAGACTTCAAAGGCATGTCTGGAACTATAATGACGACACACCAAATTACAAAAGAAGTTTGGATTTATACTGCTCAATAACGAAAGTATTCAAGAAAATGTCAAGAACTAGGTTGACCAAGTTCCAAACTGCCAGAAAATGTCTGTAATTGCAATGACTAAATTCTGGACTGCAAGAAAAAGTCTGGAATTACATTGACAAGACTCCAGGTTGTAAGAAAATGCCAGGAATTACGCTGACAGCAATCCAAACTGCTGATTAAAGTTTAGACTTCAAAGGATTTATACTGCTCAATAACGAAAGTATTCAAGAAAATATCAAGAATTAGGTTGACCAAGTTCCAAACTGCCAGAAAATGTTTGTAATTGCAATGACTAAATTCTGGACTGCAAGAAAAAGTCTGGAATTACATTGACAAGACTCCAGGTTGTAAGAAAAAGCCAGGAATTACGCTGACAGCAATCCAAACTGCTGATTAAAGTTTAGACTTCAAAGGATTTATACTGCTCAATAACGAAAGTATTCAAGAAAATATCAAGAATTAGGTTGACCAAGTTCCAAACTGCCAGAAAATGTTTGTAATTGCAATGACTAAATTTTGGACTGCAAGAAAAAGTTGGAATTACATTGACAAGACTCCAGGTTGTAAGAAAAAGCCAGGAATTACGCTGATAGCAATCCAAACTGCTGATTAAAGTTTAGACTTCAAAGGATTTATACTGCTCAATAACGAAAGTATTCAAGATAATATCAAGAATTAGGTTGACCAAGTTCCAAACTGCCAGAAAATGTTTGTAATTGCAATGACTAAATTCTGGACTGCAAGAAAAAGTCTGGAATTACATTGACAAGACTCCAGGTTGTAAGAAAAAGCCAGGAATTACGCTGACAGCAATCCAAACTGCTGATTAAAGTTTAGACTTCAAAGGATTTATACTGCTCAATAACGAAAGTATTCAAGATAATATCAAGAATTAGGTTGACCAAGTTCCAAACTGCTAGAAAATGTTTGTAATTGCAATGACTAAATTCTGGACTGCAAGAAAAAGTCTGGAATTACATTGACAAGACTCCAGGTTGTAAGAAAAAGCCAGGAATTACGCTGACAGCAATTCAAACTGCTGATTAAAGTTTAGACTTCAAAGGATTTATACTGCTCAATAACGAAAGTATTCAAGAAAATATCAAGAATTAGGTTGACCAAGTTCCAAACTGCCAGAAAATGTCTGTAATTGCAATGACTAAATTTTGGACTGCAAGAAAAAGTCTGGAATTACATTGACAAGACTACAGGTTGTAAGAAAAAGCCAGGAATTACGCTGACAGCAATCCAAACTGCTGATTAAAGTTTAGACTTCAAAGGATTTATACTGCTCAATAACGAAAGTATTCAAGAAAATATCAAGAATTAGGTTGACCAAGTTCCAAACTGCCAGAAAATGTCTGTAATTGCAATGACTAAATTCTGGACTGCAAGAAAAAGTCTGGAATTACATTGACAAGACTACAGGTTGTAAGAAAAAGCCAGGAATTATGCTGACAGCAATCGAAACTGCTGATTAAAGTTTAGACTTCAAAGGATTTATACTGCTCAATAACGAAAGTATTCAAGAAAATATCAAGAATTAGGTTGACCAAGTTCCAAACTGCCAGAAAATGTTTGTAATTGCAATGACTAAATTCTGGACTGCAAGAAAAAGTCTGGAATTACATTGACAAGACTCCAGGTTGTAAGAAAAAGCCAGGAATTACGCTGACAGCAATCCAAACTGCTGATTAAAGTTTAGACTTCAAAGGATTTATACTGCTCAATAACGAAAGTATTCAAGAAAATATCAAGAATTAGGTTGACCAAGTTCCAAACTGCCAGAAAATGTTTGTAATTGCAATGACTAAATTCTGGACTGCAAGAAAAAGTCTGGAATTACATTGACAAGACTCCAGGTTGTAAGAAAAAGCCAGGAATTACGCTGACAGCAATCCAAACTGCTGATTAAAGTTTAGACTTCAAAGGATTTATACTGCTCAATAACGAAAGTATTCAAGAAAATATCAAGAATTAGGTTGACCAAGTTCCAAACTGCCAGAAAATGTCTGTAATTGCAATGACTAAATTCTGGACTGCAAGAAAAAGTCTGGAATTACATTGACAAGACTACAGGTTGTAAGAAAAAGCCAAGAATTACGCTGACAGCAATCCAAACTGCTGATTAAAGTTTAGACTTCAAAGGATTTATACTGCTCAATAACGAAAGTATTCAAGAAAATATCAAGAATTAGGTTGACCAAGTTCCAAACTGCCAGAAAATGTCTGTAATTGCAATGACCAAATTTTGGACTGCAAGAAAAAGTCTGGAATTACATTGACAAGACTCCAGGTTGTAAGAAAAAGCCAGGAATTACGCTGACAGCAATCCAAACTGCTGATTAAAATTTAGACTTCAAAGGATTTATACTGCTCAATAACGAAAGTATTCAAGAAAATATCAAGAATTAGGTTGACCAAGTTCCAAACTGCCAGAAAATGTCTGTAATTGCAATGACTAAATTCTGGACTGCAAGAAAAAGTCTGGAATTACATTGACAAGACTACAGGTTGTAAGAAAAAGCCAGGAATTACGCTGACAGCAATCCAAACTGCTGATTAAAGTTTAGACTTCAAAGGATTTATACTGCTCAATAACGAAAGTATTCAAGAAAATATCAAGAATTAGGTTGACCAAGTTCCAAACTGCCAGAAAATGTCTGTAATTGCAATGACTAAATTCTGGACTGCAAGAAAAAGTCTGGAATTACACTGACCGCAAACTAAACTGCTAGTTAGACTATAGATTTCTAATGCAACTCTGCAATCACAATGACTAGACACCATATAACAAAAACAAGTTTGGATTTATACTGATCAAGCATGACACGTCAAGAAAATATCAGGATGTTCCAGTCAACAAGAAAATGTCTAGAATTAGAATCACTAAAATCTGGACTATAGTGGAATTTACTGATTGTCAAATATAGCAGAATCTATCACAAAACTCAACACATATAGTACTGGTCCCTATTATAGAGCAAAAAGAAAAGTAATTAACATTTGATATTTCAATATTTTTTATTCAGAGGGGTGGTGCACAAAGGATCAAGCAGAGCGCGAGTGAAAATACTGTATACCCAGGATGAAAGAGGAACTGTCCCGCGGCAAACGCCAGGAATACATTGGCAAAGCATTGTCCGGGATTGATTATTCGAAAGGTTACGCTTACTCGGACATCAAATATTCTCGTAATTACATATTTCTCCTTCAAAAAAGGTTGGAAATTTTTGCTTTATTCTCATTCTTTTTTCTTTGAAGTTGAATACTCGAATATATCGTATCTTCTTATAGTGACTTTGATAAATTGCGGAACATCTCTCATTGTCATTAGGACAGGCAACAAAAAAGCGGGGGTTGTACACTTTTTCCATTGGTTCTAAATGAGAAATTACTCGCGACTCGACGTACCGATTCCCGATCGATCCGGGGGTTGTTCCCAGTAGGATGAGGGGTTAGGTGCTGCGTGATGAATGTGCTGGTCCACTAGACCTAATGGGCTCGCCCCATTGAATGTGAAAATTAATGAAGAGGTCGACATCGTCTAGAAACGAACCAAGAACGTAGATGTTGTATGCATTAATAGAAACCCCGCCCCGATTCTTTTTATTAAGGAGACCGACCACGTAATAAGTCGATTGCTCTGGAACTGTTTCGTTTGATTAAATCGCTACGATCGGATGGTTTCGTGTCAAACCGGAAAGGCTGAAAAAAAACTCGTTGGTGCGGGTATGAAACCGGGAGCATTACACCGTGAAATGGAATTTCAGCCGACACCGGATTGTTATAGCGCGAGCGATACGCGACTAATCCCCCATTTCTTTCTTTAATTTTGCCCGGCTCACGAAGCGGAGTCCCTTTAAAGTCGAGCTTTGCATATAAAATACGCGGGAGCCCGTTCTGGGCCCGAAATTACGCTTGTTGCAAATCATCGAAAAACCAATTACCGGGGAGATTTAGATATCGGAATGACAAAATTCGGTCGCGCTCGCTCCCTTTCGCCATTAAAAGTCGGTATCTAGCTCGAGAACACTTATTCAGGACGCCATTACTGAAACTGGATAAAGTGCCTTATTTATTGATGACTGAAGCCCATTCTAAAGTACCTCCCCTTCAGGATATTAAATCCTTCTTTCAACAGAATGTCATCGTAACAAGCTATTAAGAAAAAACAATGACGATGACTTTTCAAAGTTTGCTATTTCCGTTGTAGAAAATGCGAAAGTCCAATGTCGCTAGCAGAACGTGTCTCGTACTTCCCTTTTTCTATATATACATCAAACATTGATTTATCACCGACGATACGTTAAAAAGTATAACAGCCACGCGCTTTTCCGCTTTCGAATCGTGATTTATGCCGTTTGTGCGCAAGTTTTACGTATTTAATCAAGGTATATATATTTCGCGTGGAAACTTTTCGGTAAAACTTTTAGGTCACCCAATCAATAAATATCCCTTGCAATACTAATATTGACGGTTAAATTTGTTCGGCTATAATGCGGTGTTAATTACCCCGCGAGGCTTTTACTCGAACTTAGACGGCATTTCGTGACTGCAAGCCGATGACGTGCCGATAATGCACGAAACCTAACTCACCAGTACACAACACAACAGTTCACAAACACGACTTGGGGGCATAAACCGGTATTTGGTTAATTCGCGGTCATATACTATTCTAATTGGAATTTCCCATTCACGAATTATTCGGCTCCTTAAAAATTTAAATTTGTTTTCTTTGATCATCGTTTTAAATTTACTACGCGTCTTAGTGTGCTGTCTTTAACGATCCTCGTCCCAGCGTCCCGAAAGTCCTCCTTTTTTAGGTGACTACAAATTGGAGACCCTAACGATGGAAATTCAGCAAAAAATTACAAATCCACGTGTGTACGCCTTGAGGGATTTCCAGGCTCGGGTTTCAGCTTATCCTCAATCCTACGTCCGAGGACTTTCTCGAAAATAATTTTATTTTTTGCATCTAACCCGCAAAAAGTACACATAGATCAAAAAGGTACTTAAAATTAATTAAATAAAGATTCAACGTGAAATAGATTCATCAATCTCGTGGAATTGTAGAAGAATGATTGAAATGGTCAAGGGAGTAACAGTTGATGAAATAGCGATATGATCGGGAGCTCATCTATCAAAATAAACGAAAATGACATGTAACCACTTTAAGGTAAATGCAAGAGTGGTCCCTGGAGGTTCTTCGTAGAAAGGATACAGGTTGGACGGGCCATCAATAATACGGAGTAAAGCAAAAAGCGAACCGTGCCGGGAAATACGCATACATGCATATCCATTCAGCGATTTTCAATCAATCATGTGTGTACGAAACGGGAGCGGTTTTCTCTGGCGGCCTTTACGTCAATTACCCATAAAACCGGGCTAAGAACTTCTCCGCGCGGGCGGTATCGGGATATTCGATTTTCCGTCGGGTTACTTGCAAAGGTCTTTTAAAATATTAGGGATAGTATTAGCGATAGTGGCGGCGGGTTTGGTTTTGGGATGGTAAAACGATCGGGGAGCGATGACACGACGGGATTAAATTATGATAACTTGTCGAAAGTTTGTGCGAACTTTCCGAGTTTAATTAGGTACCCGGACGAAAATTTCCCGACCGTAGGTAACAATTTGAACGTGCGAACGCTAATTGGAACCGGAGAAGTTGGTCTCGAATTTTTTCCGCCTGCGATTTCGGTAATTTACGGAGACGGGCGGCATTTGAAATTCTATCTGGGGCACATTTGGCGCGGCGCTGGCGGGCGCTTGCGAAAGTAGTAAACGACGGAATCAATTCCGACGCGGAACGCCAAATATATACAGTAGCGGTGCGACCGGGTGCTCCCGCTGCCGTTTCTGCCATTACCGGCGCGGCTCCATTCTAATTTATCTTGAGGGGCTACGGCGCGCCGTTTCCAATGGCCGTAATTTATTTGGAATATCAATCGGGTGCCCGCCACCACCGCACCGTTCCGCTCGCGGATACAGAAATGAGGGGATCCTCACTTTGGGCGGAACATGGAAACCGGAGAATGCAATATACACTTAGTGGGGAGAGGATTGTGTCATGCCAAACACTTTGAAATTTATTTCCAACATAGTTTCTCACAATACAACCAAATATAAGTTTAAATGCCTGTAATTTTCTAACTGAATTATGTTTCAATAATACTTAATTACTCTTACTCCAATACTGTGTCTACCATAGTAACATGATAACCAGCTTAACCAGCTTGATAACCAGACAACTACACTGAAGAAGAATCTTTCTTAAGCAGAAACAAACTTGACGTGTTTCAGGTTTTCTTCGATAAAATCTTTCCCTGGCAGTTATGCCCTTTAATTTGTAGAGAATTAAATACCCTTTCCGATATGCCAGAAAATATGGGGCGTTCCATTTCAAATTTTTAAATTTTTCGCCATTGAATGTGGAGAAACAGTAATTCAATTTTTGACCAGCCTGTATAAGATGCTCCGATACAACAGACGATAATCTATTTGACAACATCTGAAGAGTAATCGTGCCAATGTAGATCTTTCTTGAACGTCCTGACCGTTGGCTGAGATATGGGGTTTAAAGAGCATGGTGAAATTTACCAAAAAAAGCTTAAAATCAAAATAACTCGAAAACGAAAAACGCTAGGTACCAATAACTTTTATCAAAGTCAACCTATTTTTTTAAATACAATTCAACGGTGCAATAAAAACTATAGCATTCCATCATCTATCGTTCTCAAAGTTCTCAAATTGCAAAGATACAGGCCATCAAAGTTAGGAAACTTTAACACATTTTTCTAAATATCTTAAATACTATTTATGGTAAAGCGTTAAAATTTGGTATAGTGTAAACTAATATCATTACATTACATTACATAGAATACATATCGGGTAGGCGGACCAACCAACCTTGCACCGCGACCCTAAGGATCTATTGTACCCCGATAGATATCGTTATCAAATTTCACCGTGCAGTCCAATGCTCTTAACGAACATTAATACCTTGCTCGGCGAAAGGTCATTCAGATCTTTTGAGGAGATAAACTGCGACCCAAAAATCGAGAATCTGATACGGTTAACGGCAGGGCAGTGGCATAAAACATGCTCAACCGTCTCTGCTTCCTCCGCACATAGTCGGCATTCAACATCGTCGGCTAAACCCAACAAGTTGAGGTGTGCTTTTAATCGGCAGTGCCCAGTAAAAACACCCATTAGAACTTTTATGCTACTACGGGCAAGTCCTAAAATATTCCCGGGTTTGACAGTGGCGATGTTAATAAACACCTTAGCATATCTCATTCCAGGAGAACTGGTCCACTGTAGGCGAAGTCTCTTTTCAGCCCACAGTCCAATCCTATATTTGGCCATCGCAAATGATAGACCAACTGCTGGTTCCGGCCCCACAAACGCTTCAGCGCTGCCATCTCGTGCTAGCTTATCTGCCGCTTCATTGCCAGCAACCCTAGAGTGACCCGGGACCCAGATCAGAGAGACTCTGTTATCACAACTCAGTGTGTTTAATGTTCTCTTACAATCATTAACCAGAGCCGACACCGTTTTCACGGCTTGCAGCGCCTGGAGAGCGGCTTGACTGTCTGAGAAAATTCGTACTGTCATGTTCTTCACCCCTCTTTCAAGAAGGATTTTAGTACCCATGTCAATAGCAAATACTTCCGCCTGGAATACAGTACAGTACGTACCCAGGCTGTAGGCTTGCTTAATTCGAGGTGTCTGGCAGTATACTCCTGCTCCTACCCCTTCAGGCGTTTTTGATCCATCTGTGTACAAGCAAATGTCTGCCCGAACCAGAGAATTTTCATTTTCGATCCAGGACTGCCGCTCAGGCAGTACAATCTGGTATCGAGCATTAATCACTGATAGTGATACCGCCAAATCTGACGGCATTGATAGCACAGTATCAGTGCTTATAATGTCTTCCGCAACCCATTGGTAGGACATGTCGGAACAGTTTTGAGCATATTGCTTAAATCTGTAAATGGTTGTTCTAGCCACTTTCTCTATATGCAAATGCAGAGGAGATAGGCCAAGTAGAACCTCCATTGCTAGAGTTGGCGTTGTGCCTATCGCACCAGAGATTGCCAATCCAGCTACTCGTTGAATTCGTGAAAGTCTGTCGGACTTTCCTATACCAGGCTGCTGCTCCGTATGTGATCATAGGTCTAACCACAGCCACATAGAGCCAGTACAGTCTTTCAGGGGTAAGACCCCAATTTTTTCCACAAAGACTGCGACAAGTCCACAAGGATAGTCTAGCTTTGTGCAAAACTCCCTGCAAATGTCCATTCCATGACAGGGTTTTGTCTAGAATTACTCCTAGATATTTGACTTCCTTTGAGAAAGGAATTTCTTCACCTTGGATAGTTGGGCGGATTAGTCCATCGAACTTTCGCTTCCTGGTGAAGGGCACAACAATTGTCTTTTGCGGGTTTATTGAGAGGTTCTCTCCCTTACACCAAGCGCAAATGGTATCTAGGGTCACCTGGAGGACTTTAGATATCCTCGGCAAACAGGTTCCTTTGACCATAACGACAATGTCATCAGCATAAGCTTGTATTTCCACACCAACGGCTTCGACTATCGCAATCAGATCGTCAACTAGGAAGGACCAAAGCAGGGGAGATAACACCCCTCCCTGCGGGCAGCCACCTCCCGGCCTGAAGCGTATCGTATCACCGTGGAGTGAAGTAGAAACTATTCTACTATCTAGCATATTGCGGATCCAACCCGCTATAGTTGCTTCCACTCCCCTGTCAAGAGCAGCTCTTTCAAGAGATTGTGGTATTGCGTTGTTGAACGCTCCCTCTATATCCAGAAACGCACAAACCAAGATTTCTTTATCCTGCAGCGTCCTGGCTACTCTACCAACTAAGTTGTGTAAAGCCAATTCTGCTGATTTTCCCGCTTGATAAGCATACTGGTGGCGACTCAGTGGACCAGATACCAATGGCACCGTACGGATATACCGTTCCAGAACTTTTTCAAGGGTTTTCAGCAGAAATGACGTTAGGCTGATGGGTCGAAAGGCATTAGGAGTAGGGATAAACTAATATCACGTAAAATCATTAGGCAATTTTTGAGTTATCCAACTCTACTTACTACTAGATTACTTATTTAACTGACTCTGAACCTACTCTAATAACAAAGTTACCAATGGTGCGCACTTAATTTAGAACACCACTTAATTCTTTAAGAAATAAAGATTTTTTGAAACCATTAATTTAATGAAGAATACTTAAATAAGCATTTTGATGAAGAATATGTTTAAGTGTCAGTTTATCAGAATAAAAGGAGAGGTGTAATAGTCATTAGGAGTGTTGATTGTAAATTTAGTAAGAAGCCGACGTCTTAATCGACCATCCTCAATTTGGGGCTGTATTTCAACGGGTATCCGTGAAGCCCCTGTTCACGGTTTCATTTGCCGAATACGTCGAGAGGAGTACCGTTAACCTGGAGAAACCGGGAGAATTACCGGGGGAGATTTATAACGATACCTTCCCCGGGAGGCCCTCCAAGAGTACGGCATTATTGAGTCTTAACTTGAATTAAGATCTACAAGCAAACGATTTTAAACGGTATAAATTTGCAGGGTCATTGTGTCACTGGAACGCGACAGGGTTCTCTACGACAAAGTGAATCCGACACTTTCCCCTCCTTGTCGACGGAACCAAATTCAATGAACTCTTTCTTCTTGTCTTTTTTGACCTCCCCGACGATACTTTTCCCGGCACGTTTTTCCATATATTTTTTTTTGCTTTCAACCACCGTTTAAATTCATTCGTAGAACAAAAAGCGGCGGCACTAATCAACTTAAAATGGTAATTTTAAGCGAAGGAAAAGGCGGCAATAAAATCATGTATGCTAATTCCCGGTCGTAATGTCGTTATGCGCCCCTTCGGGCCCCGATTCCGAGTTTTCGAATATTGAAAATCCGGTGCCGCGGCGAAAACACCTACCACGGACACAAATCGCACCAGAGAGAGATCGAAATCGTTATGTGGCGGTTGTCGAAACGAGTTGGCGAAATCGATCGCCAGTTAACTGCTCTCTGGTACCGATCACCGAATCCCTTTTAATAAATTCCGAAGGGAATATTCGATAAATCCCAAAGAGTCACTCTCCGAGGTTTACTTTTGGTGCGAATCTAGTTTCATAGATGCGTTAATTAGATTCGAATTATGTGTAACTCTTTTATTTTTTGATTTATTAAAGTGACATAAAAAGTTAATGGAACATTCAATAAAATAAACGCATCCCTATCTCGGTGGTGGGCGATCTCGTCGTCATAATCCGGCGCGCGTCGCCATCCGGGACAATTTTCCACGCTACCGGTCCAAAACCGGGAACCGGTGCGGCGTCGACCGATCGCGACCCATATACCGTAACGAACGGCTTTAATCATACCCCCGTTTGTCAATAATCGTTTAATGAGAATTTTTGTTCAGCTGACGTCCATTTGAAAGGTTATAAAGATTAAGTAAAAAAAAATCTAATTTAAAATTCCAACAAAAAAATATTTAAATTCAAGATCGTAAATTAATAATAAAAGCGTTTTAATATTTCGAATATTATGTGTATCGGTTCAGTGAAAATCGTTAAAACATATAGAGGCGGTAATACAAAACGTGTAATTAATGGTTCGATAGACAAAATTCCAATCGGTTCGTTGTTAAATTGTTTAAATTTTATTTAAAACGGTGTGTCATGCAGTAAAACCCATCGAGCGTGTTTACGTAACGATCAATATTGATATATGCCCGGGAAAAACAATCACAAAAATTAATTGAAAAGGCCCCCCAGGGAAGTGAAGTAACTGCAAAATTCAATTGCGCTTACAGAACTTACACCGGAATGCTCATGAGAGCCCTTTATGTTAACCGCCATATTTATCGTCTGGGGCAAATTGGAGCGTCCGCATTAATATGCCGTGGACGCAAAGACCGAAATTAAACCGTCCTAGCTTCATGTTCCACGCCCCCCGTTTGACAAGTCGGTGGTTAACTGGGCGACAACTATGTGCGCTCGTCACTTTAGGAATCCTGTGTCCCCCTTAATTGAGTGCACGAAAGGGACACTTTCCCTCTTAGCTGCCCCGCGCAACTTCAAAATCGATAATCCAACGTTCGGTTGCGTCGCGACGCCAAGCCGCTCAAACAACAATTGGTCACGATTCTCATTTCGCGGCGACCAACGATGAATAAAAATCAACTTGACTCTTTCTATCTAAAAATCAATTAGTACCGAAATTAGGTTCGAACGGAATTCGTTACTACACCGTAACCCAATAGGAAATTACTTCCATTTAAAGGTTCAAACTTTTTAAACCAACTCTTCAAATAAATTTCATCTAGTATTGTTAAATTATTTAAAAATAATTTTAAATTGTCATTTAGTTGTTGGGGATATATATCTAATTACACCGACCGTGAAATTATTGTTTATTGCCGATAAACATCTCAGCAATAAAACTAAAACTAGAAACTTCCCGGTTTATGCCTTTTAAATTAATAATTTAAATTTGATTTAAAATCAATGATTAAAAATTTATCTGTACTTTTATACTGGTTTTTTATAAAATATATCCGCCCTTGTAGGGTCATCTTCAGAAGCGTTGTAATTTCACGATATGTAAGAGGTTTTTGAACGCCAACCTTATTTATAATGACAACACTTTTGATGATAACCCTATAAGGTCGAAACATGTAAAGCGGATATATTTTGTAAAACTACGTAACCTCAAACTTCAAGAAGAGAGAAAGAACAATCACCCTATACAGACTTCAACTCATAAATTCCATAAATTATTCAATGATAACGAAATAGAATTTCTTAATAAGGGACACAAATTCATTATTACACCTACACAACCAAACATGGGAGAGATAGCAATCGAGATAGAGGCCGCTACACATGGATTACCACAAGAGCAAGAGGAAGAACTTAGGAAAGATTTAATTCAGTTGATCAAGAAAGAAGAGAAAATTCATGCCTCTAAACCTCAAAATATATCAAGAACCACCATGCAACAAAGGAAGATAATATGTAACATCAGAAAGAAGATCAGAAAAAATAACCTCATTATAACGGGAGCAGATAAAAATGTAGGTTTGGTTATTCTAGATAAAAATGATTACCATAACAAAACAATGCAATTCTTTAACCAAAACCAGTTCACAGAGGTTAAAAATAATCCAACAAACGCATTTCACAATAAAACCAAAAAAATTTTAAAAACAATAGAACCTTTCCTAAAAAACAAGAATTTATTCCTTCGAAACATGATCCCAATGAATCCCCAACCACCTTTGTTATACTCCTTGATAAAATTACATAAAGAGAATTGCCCCATTAGACCAATTATTTCATCAATAAATTGTAGTACTTACAGAATTAACAAATTTCTCATAAATTTTTTCAGAAATGAAATACAATTTGTTCCGGAACATACCATAAAAAATAGAGACGAACTAATTCAGACATTACAAACAATTTCATTACCCGATATTTACACTCTTATATCCTTTGATGTTACCAACCTTTACACCAACATTCCTATAGAAGAGACTTTGATAATAACCAAAAACCTACTTATGACGAAAATCGACCAAACTGACACAAACAATATATACCAACTATTAAAGCTGAGCACAGAAATGAATTTTTGCCAATTTAACCAAAAGTTTTACAAATACAAAGATGGGCTCCCGATGGGTTCTCCACTTAGTAGTTTACTATCTGATATCTTCCTCAATTCCCTGGAAAAGACAATTCTACATAAAAACAATAACAACAATAAAAACATCTTATTTTGGAAAAGATACGTAGACGATATAATAGTAGTGTGGAATGGCAATGATAGACATGAAATAATGAATTTTCTCAATTACATGAACGAACTTCATCATAACATCAAATTTACGATGGAAATGGAAAAAGACAATCAATTGAATTTTCTAGATTTGACATTACACAAAACAAATAAACACATTGAATTCACTATCTACAGAAAATCCACACAGACAGATGTTATGATACCATACGATTCCTTTCACCATCCCAACCATAAAGCTTCGGCGATTAGAGCATATTTACAGCGCATGAATGCAACCCCAATGCAATCGTTAAATAAAAATAATGAAATTAATATAATTAAAACAATAGCCATAAACAATAAATTCCCAAACAACTTCATACACAAAATTTTACACAAAATTAACAACAAGAATCAATTACAACAAACCACTACTTTACAAAATATTTATAACAGGAATGAGAAAACATACAGATCTATAAAATTTTGCGGCCCTGTTTCATACAACATTAAACGAATCTTTAATAAATATAACATACAGATTTCCTTCAGAAATAGCAATACCACAAAACATATGCTATTTAACGCAAAAGATAAGACAAACAAATTACAAAAAAGTGGAGTATATAAATTAAAGTGTAATAACTGTAATGCTTCCTACATAGGTCAAACAGGGAGAACACTAGAACAACGCATCAAGGAGCACATAGCACAAACAGAAATAAGAGATGGCGAAAGGATACTTAAATCGAATTTTGGTAGACATTTGAAAGAAAATAACCATGCTTTTAACCAACAAGAGGATGCAGAACTAATAATTCAATTAAACAAGGGAACAAAGTTAGAACTTCATGAACAGTATGAAATAGATAGATTAAGAAAGACTAAACCAGACATAATATGTTTGAATGATCAGACACAATTGAACAAGATACCACTTTACACCTTCCTCAAATACCCTTTCAAAAAACCCCCATGATGCCGAGGGTTTCTTCATCTTGTCCGTGTGGAGGCTCCGCACTTCATGGGATCCCAACGGCTACTTTCCCTTTCCCATACCACCTTTATTTCTCCTTTCCCCCCCCCACCCTTTTTCCTCTATAGTTCATTTATTTATAGAATGTTAATGACAACTTCTTCAAAATTCATATTTAAACCTAAGAGTTTGACCATCCTCAACACGCATGCGTACCATATAGTTAATACTGTGCAAGACCACTAACACCAAGCACATCTCTTCCCAAAATTGTTCGCTCTCGGGTAAAACTAAATAATTATTGATAAAATTGTTAATCCAAACCATCATTTGTTTATATTTAAAAAGACTACTACAGTAAGCATATTGATTGTACCGCACATGGATAGAATGACGTATATTTTATGTTGACATAACCAAAAAGGACGAAGTAAGTTAGACACATGTTCTTTAATAATATTCAGGTTTGTTACACTTTGTTTCATTTAATTTATATTCAATTTGTTAATCTTGATGTTAATTTCAAAAATTCTACTCATATTAATAATATTTACAATTGTAACAACACAAAATGATTTCTGTACCTTTATGTTTAATTTTGTAGTGCCTCCGAAGATGGCGTAGATCGCCGAAACGCGTCAGGCAGAGTTTTAAATTATCTATCAATATCAGCATAAAAACATACATGACTTTTTCATAAAAATCATTGAGTTTAAATCAAATTTAAATTCTTAAAACTACTGGTAAAATGGATTTTGTAATCAATATTTATCAAATATTATTAATTTAAAATTTGATACTTACAATATACTCTTTAAAAGATGTAACATAACCTATGTGTTAATAATGGAATTTAGAAGAAAAGCATTTGAAACGAAAATTGTAGAGGTTAAAAAATTCACTTCCGCTTTATTTCGGGGATTTATATCTTATATTAAAGCTTAAATGATCTGTTGATATGATAAAAGTTAAGTAACAAGTTTTATTAGAAAAGAATTTTTAATATCACCGACTATATTTTTCTTTACATCTTGGATTATAAAGATGTATTAGAAAAATTAGTGTGGTGATATTTTATTTTATTTAAAATCCATTTTTATTAGTTTAAACAATATAGCTGTGTATGTTGTATACGTAGTGGTAGTTAATATACAGTCGCAAGGGCAGTTTGCAATTGGTGCTACCGTTGGGGGTTGTAAAATTCGTACACAAGCCCATAATTTTAATTCAAATTGCTCTCCCTCCACCCCGTGCTCGACAAAGTAATTAAGCCGAAATTTTGTTAATGAATACGAACATCAAACAAAGCACGGTAAAAGGGACCAGTACGATTGCGCAAACATTTATGTGCGATAACTCTTCGAATTTACTGCTTGTGCACTTTTCCTGTTTAAAATTCTCTCGTCGTTTGCTGTCACGGCAAGTCTGTTGCTGATTTTTTTATCATCTTTTATTTTTCGAGATGTCACCCCATAACCCGCCCTTTTGGCCTTTTCTTTCGTTATGACGCAAACCTATTACGCCGGGGTGAAACTCGTTTTTCCATGACGTATTGGGTTGATGTGTCAATGTGAGCAATTTATATCGGCCCTCATGTCCTCTGTGGCCTCGCAATTAAAGCGTCGTTCTGCGATAGCGCGCTGATTAATCCGCCATTAATTTAAATGCCGCACACGTATCTCGTTTACAAGAGATTGAAGTGTTTCAATTGTTGATTTTAGATTAGCTACACCGAATGGGAGGGTTATACTCGTATTACATTTACGTAAAAGTAATTAGAATTGAAAATATAAACATTAAATATAATTAAATTTATGAGTAAATATTTTTCTACGACCTTTATTATTCTTCTCTTCATATGTATTTACATTACCTTAATTAAATACGTTTATCAATACGAGACTGTAATCGATTTATATATCTTAGCGATGTTTACTTCCCTTTGAGGGGAACGAGAAACTGCGATGCGGGGATGTCGTCTTTTGGATCACAACATCGTATATTCGTCGTCCCGGTTGCTCAATTAAATATTCAATGAGAAATTCGCAGCGACAAGACGACGAGAAATGATTTCGTACGGGGGATATTCCAGACACAAATTAAAAGCGTTAGATTTTTTTGTGCACGTCACAAACCCCAGCGACATAACTCATTACGTCGGGTGACATCTGCGTTAACGGGGAGCGATCCCCGGTTTTTCCCGGCACAGATTTCGCCACGTAATAATAGGCAAAAACGAACCGAAACACGCCCGAACGGATACCATAAATAACAATACCCTATTGAGCGGTGTGGGTGCTATTTCGGGATGAGGAAAATACAACATCGAAATAGCTGTCCCCATAAAAATACAATAACACACCGGATTACGTTCACGTGATTTATCCGGCGGTTAGACAATTAAATTTATATAAAACGGAAGAAACGGGCTCGCTCGGATTACGACAAACGCGACGAAAATTCCGAGATAATTAACTTCGTAATGCAATCTTGTTTATACGAGAAACGCTGAATAGGCGTCTTGGGACAATAAGAATACGAATGGAGTGGTGCTGAGTACCATTGAGGTCTGTTTACGAATTCCGAATGTATAATGTAAATGGGAAAGTACGAAATAATTTACACATTTTGATAGAATAAACTATTTATTTATTGATAACACAAAGTATTAAAACACTTTGAAATTGACGAGTCTCTTCTTTTTGTGAAAATTGTGATTTTCACGTAGTACGAGATTTCAAAATTAAATATTAAAAGGGGGTCGACTCCGTTGCGTTCGCAAAGGACGACGTAGACAGAGGGATTTCGGTCGACGTAAATTGCATTTTCAGGGTTTGAAAAGGGGACGCGAGACTCGACCGCCGCCCCCTAATGAAATAAGAACGCTGTATTTGTCAAATTTGGGGGGGAAGCGCATCAATCTCATGCGTCGCGGTTTATTTCGCGCGTGGAGAGCAATTTTTCCGGCTGTCTCGGGCCTCCCAGCTCGTTTATTATGCGAAAACTTGGTATAAATCGCGATAATAAGAGTGTACGCACTTTTATATTTTCTTTTTTTTTGAAAAGGTAGGTCCAGGTGGATATGAACGAGGGTAAGTGGGTTTCCGGTACGCGGCCAAAGCCTATTGACGCTGGATACCGTCCTTAATCCCGAAGGTATTACGGGAGGATTAGGTTGTTTGGTTAGCCTCCCCATTATGCCCATAAATATTAATTTTAACGCCAGTAGAGGTAGCGTGCTCGCCCGGAATGCACCCAGATTGTTACCGACGATATCGCGCATGCAAATTTCGACGCCGGTACGGACGGGAGGAATGGTTCGCTATTTTTAGCAGTTTGCTTTTAATCGGAAAATTAAACACCCTTCCGAATTTCCTTTCCCTTCTTGATCTTTTTTTTTTTCGTACATTTTTTTTAATAAACGGTGGGACCCAAAGAAATTTGTAACGTCTTGAAGCGAGCGGACGGACGCGCCTCAGGAAGCAACACATGTCCATGATTGATTCGGGCCGTGTTTCTTTATAGCCGTTTTGAGACGGCGCGGCGCCGGCCGTCGGCTCGGCCCCCGTTATGGCGTTCATAAACTAGGGCCGCGGTGACGTAAAAGTTTGCTCGCAGGGCCCCCGGTTATCGCTTTATGTATCAGATATCGATTCGGGACCCCCGTAACATATTTTCAAACGAGCTCCAAAACTCTTTCATCTAATAGAATTTTTAGGGTATTGTTAGCTACAAATTTAATAACTTTATTTATGCTTAATAGTAAGAGTCCGAAAAAAAAAACAATAAAAAGGACGTAAAAATATTTTACGTGCAATTTCATATCTCACCAACTAACTTTATAAAAGTTTTTTCTGTTAAAATAAGCTTTATACACAAAGTTTACTTTTTATAGGATGCTTCTTTTTAATCGTTTTGGTGCTTATGTTTCCATATAGCGTCAGAAGATAATAACATAAACAGCAAAAAATTAAAAGCGAATTTTTTACTTAAAATATCCTCTTTATAATCATATACAGGGTGTCCCGTTAAGCGTACGGAGCGGCTGTATCTCAACAACGGTAAGGCCTAGAGGTTTGGAAGAAAAATCTTTATAAGCAAAGTGGGCAAGAGAAATAGCTGGAAATTATTTTGAAGTTCGTAATTCGACCGCTAGGGGGCGTAACTGCCATAGAGAAACATAAAATTCCCGCTATCTCAGAAAGTTAGACGATGAGCTATAACTTTGACAACATCATTTAGTAGCTTGGATAATACCGCATCTCTTTTGTTTTGCAATATTTTTTATATCTGTCATAATAAGGGAGGGGGAGGCCAATGCGTTTTCAAATGTTTACACTTTAATATCTCCTGGACCATTTAAACGATTTGAATATTTTTGGTCTTGTTTGAAAGAGCATTTCATGCTCTTTTAAAAGATATTTTCAGTAAGACCGCTTGATTTAAAACAAATAAGTTAGAGGGCGTTATCTGCAGCGGTTACATATTTTTGTGATTTCTGAAAAAAAGTTAAATGGAACGGTACTATTTATTTCACAGACCGTTAATCACCATAAAATTTGCTAACTATTCTCGAATTATAAAAGAAAATGTTAAAAATTCGTATATCTTAAGTTACCTTAGGAAACAAATAAGAGAGAATAAAAATTTTATTATCTAGAACCTTCCTTCACACTTTCTCCAAGCTTAGAACTGCTTCAAAACTACTTTTGAGGCGTGTTGAAAAGCCAACGGATCAATGAAACATCAACAATGATAATAAAACAAAATAAACCAAAACACTTAGAATAACTTAAATTTTTGGCAAAAATAACTCACTAATGAGCGAAATGCCTTCCATAAACCTCGATGCATTTATTTAATCTAGTTTCGACGAAAAAAAAAGCGCTGCTTAAGTCTCTTCCCTGGACACGTTTTTACTGGTATTTAGTGTTATGTCATATTTTCCCTGGTTATTGGTTTTTCTTGAAAAGTCAGGTCGTTTAGTCTACCCAATAGATAAAGGAGTGAAAGCAATGTGGGTTTTGCTCGAACCAAGAATGCATATTATGCAAGTTTACATCAGCTTGTGGACAGATGCTTCATGCATCCATAGCATTCGTGATAAAAGGTTTGGATTTGCCCAAATCATATTTAAAAGTCAATGGTAATAGTTCAGTCTGTTATCATAATCGGTATCTGTTAAGGCCTGATGTAAAACAACGTGGTGGAGATATTATTCTCTTGAGAACTCTTGTGGACAATTGCTTTCGGAATTCCCAGATTATGTGGGATCACATTGCGCACCAATATGATTTACGAATTCATAGAGATGTCTGAATGGGCTACACGTTGCCAGTTTTCCGTAATCGCAAAGTCAATCTTAAAAACACTTCTAGAGAAAAATGTCTATCTTTGTCGTAATTGCATTGCACATTTTTGCCATGCAGTTGCATCGTATTCAAAACATTGAAAATAAATCATCATACGCTCTATCATACGCTTCTGCGTTAGTAAATGACATGTTTAGAGTTACCATGGTAATGTGATTTGTTTTTGTCGATGAGGTAACTGGATCCGATTGATGGCACTCGAGTTTTTAACATTTTCTTCTATAACTCGAGAACGGGTGGCGATATCGAGATGCGGTTTTCACTAAAATTTTGCAAATTTGAAAGTGACTAAGGGTCTGTGAAGTAAATAGTATCGTTCCATTTAACTTTTCTTCAAAAATCACAAAAATATGTAATCGCTGCAGATAACGTCCTCTAGCTCATTTGTTTTAAAGCAGACGGTCTTACTGAAAATATCTTTAAAAAGAGCATAAAATGCTCTTTCAAACATCACCGAAAACATTCAAATCGGTTGAATGGTCTAGGAGATATTAAAATGTAAACATATGAAAACGCATTGGCCTCCCCCTCCCTTATTATGACAGATATGAGAAATATCGCAAAACAAAAGCGATGCGGTATTATCCAAGCTATTAAATGATGTTGTCAAAGTTATAGCTCATCGTCTAAGTTTCTGAGATAGCGGGAACTTTATGTTTCTCAATGGCAGTTACGCCCTCTAGCGGTCGAATTATGAACTTCAAAATAATTTCCAGCTATTTCTCTTGGTCACTTTGCTTATAAGGATTTTTTTCCCAAACCTCTTGGCCTTACCGTTCTAGAGATACAGCCGCTCCGTACGCTTAACGGGACACCCTGTATGATAACTAGGACAACCAAACATATGCAAACGTATATTCTTTTTCAAACGTCCAAGAAAAGATTTGCTTCAGACCTAATCAGACCTTAGCACATCAATAAACATTGGAAACAGCAAAGCTTTCGCTTTCTACACAAATTGAAGTTGTGACACAAGCTCAGGACTCAATGAATGGCATAAACAGTGAAGCTGCTAAGTTAATAAAGAAACATGTGGCTATGGTTATTTCAAAAAATCATGGTTTTTCTATTTTGAAAGAAATTTTTATATGTTTTAGTAAAGGATCCACAGAAATAACTTCTTCAGCACTAGCACATCTTCAGTGGATGTGGAAACGAAGTTTTTCAATGTATAAGAATGTTTTACGAACAAACAGTTTCCTTTTTGACAATTTAAGTGCGATGTTTGTTATTTATTGTAATCACAATTTAAGTTAAATCTATTTTTGTTTTATCTTCTATTTGTCTTTTATGTTTTCTTCAAGATTTTCTAATTCTCCCTTAGTTTTTATAAGTCGAACTAATAAATATCTCTTGTCTAGAAATAGATATCATTTTTTATTTACTTTGTTTAACCTCACCTACAGATTTAAAAGATATACTATAGATATAATTGAATGTCCTCAATTCGCACACATCGATATTACATAAATTTCGCAATCACTTCCTGTCTTGTATTTCATTACAAGTCACTTAAGATGCAGTATACTAAAATATATTTCCATAGAAACCAAAGCGTACCTACTTACTTTGTGCCACATAAAATGCAACATGTCTGAATTTTTCTAGTTCTAATCTTAGTTTTAGTGGCAGTAGTAGATTGCGCTAGTTAACATAAGATATCACTACGTTGTATATTTTTAGTGAATTAAAACTAGAACTAACACTAGACTCACGGCTAAACCCGACACTTTCTAGTTGCAGGTCCAGTGTTAGTTTAAATTTTAAAAAATAATAGAAATTAGGACAGAAATGTACCAATAGCTCTCGTGATTGACGTGCAGCCAGATTTGTCTGTTAGAATATTCTCAGGATGATGATGACCCCGTTTTGATAGAGGCAACTGAAATTGTCGTGTCATTTCTGACTTTGCGATTTTGTGTGCAATTTTCTCCTCTTTAAACATTCAACGATTTTGTTCTTTTAACAAGTTCGCTGACTAATTTCAAACATCTTCTACATTTATAGGCTTTTCATAATAAGTTAATAAAATAAAGGTATGTGAACTGGCCAAGTTAATCCATCAATCATTCAAGGTAACTTTTCGGATATGAATAAGTAATTACCCCGTAGGAGGGCAAAACCGGAAGCGTTAACTTTACAAGACGGTGCTAATTTAACCTCTCGGCTTTTTGAATAACCCCGCAATAAAGTGGAATTGTTCCCGTTTGAACGTCGCCGCCACCACGATCGGTAGGTCGGGAATCTGAGAGAAAAGGGGGTATTGGAGGGGGCCGTTGGAAGGCGATTTAGACAGAACGGAAGTTCTCCTGCGCCGCACTAACTCTAGGCTTTTATTGAGGTGCGAATTGTGGGCTTCTCACAAAGACAACGTTAGGGTTTCGGGCGAAAGGAGGGCAGGATATAAATCTAGTCGAAGTCTCCGGGAGGCAGCGACAATGGTAGCGGCCCCCCGAACGTCTCCCCGCCCCCTCCCCGCGCCCGCTGGTGCTTGCAAAAGCTGCAGCAATTGATTTCGACTTCTCCCCGACGCCGGAATATATTGCTGGAAGGGCTGTAGCCATTACCGAAAGGGGGTAACAATATCGGGCGCCTAATTTCCCGCCTCCGCGTCTCTTGTATTCAAATTATCGAAATCCTTCGGATTAGTGAACGCCTCCGCCGCGACGGGCGCCATTATACACGTCTAATTTGATATTGATTGAGTTGCCGCTCCCCGGTTTCTTCACGATTTATTCCTCGCCGTGTTGCTTGTCTCTTTCGATTTAATCTCGAATGGAATTGAATTCCTCCAACAGTCTCGTATTTTACTTAACCGATAAGAGATGGCGTCGTTAAATCTTCGACATCCGAAACCCCCTTGTGGCGATTAATTGCGATAACTGTTCGTTAATAAACCGATGAAGTGCGAAGCTTTATTAATCCGAAAGGGGAGAAAACGAAAACGACGGAGTTGAAGCGGTCCGAGACACGTCGGGCAACAGCAGTTTCCTGCAGAATCTAAAAATTCGTATAATTCAAACGAGATTACCACTCCGGGTGAAATATGAAGGGTTACGCCGGTCTCGTAAATCAGTGGCACTTGGCGGAGTTCGCCTCCCGCCGCTCTTCGTCCCACTTCTTCTTCTAACGGAACCGAACCGATGGGGAACTCTACTGAAACGAATAAGAACACGCGATACCTGTCTTCCACTTTTGTAAATAGGAAACGTTCCGGCTTTTATTTATTTTTATTCATTCATATCTTCATCGAGGAAATTTTTAATAAAATTTCTTTCTTTTCTTTTTGGCCTTTTTATTCTTTTATAAAGGGAAAGCTTTGTTTTAGTACTTTAAGCACACCGCCGCTCCGGGTTAAGGGGATAATTCCAAAACATCAATTAGTAAATTAAGCGGAGTAATGCGAGAGTGGCAGTTTTTAGTGGCTGCGGTCGGAGGGACGCTCACTACTCCCCGGGGACGTTTCATTCATTTAAAATTTTGATGACGACAACGAGTGGAGGTCCCCCTTTAATAATGAACCCTCGCTTTTGCTCGCCCGGTTAAAACGAACGAGATCGCGATTAAAAAAAAAAAAAAAAGAAATCATAACCAAAGAGAATTATTAGGTGCAGGAATATATGAGGCTTCAATAGATTCCCGGAGCGCTGTCAGCATCGAGGCTTCGTCCGCGAGAATTCACCGAAAACCCTATAAATCTGGCTAGGAGTACTATACAAATTCAATATGACGCCGTCTGACGACGGGACAAATGCAGCCACTCGGTGCTGCATCCACTGTTCGCGAGAGGTGTAACGGTTTCATTTTCTAGACGGTGACAACTCCACATATATCCACGTATAAATATATGGAATAGCATTCGCGGTGTCGACCGAATAAGACATGTTGCCGTAAATATTCTCAACACCTAAAACCTCTCTGTTTATTTAAAATTGATTATATTCGCGAAAATTAACCGCCTCAATAATCGATTTAACCTAATGTTATTTTTGGGTAATCCAAACCGATTTCAAATGATGTGAAACCGGATCATCCGAACGTATGCTAATTTCGATTCTGTTTTCTATGTAGTTTAGTCTCGACGGATTTTGGTCAAGTGGTTAAAAGGACCTCCGGTTTGGAAATAACGTGCAAATCTGTATATTTTAGCGTGGCAGGAAACCGATCGATGCAACGGCACCAAACTGACCCAGATACGTAATATTTTAACATTTTAATTCGTGCCTACATAGTACTACAATCGATGCCGAGGCCGGCATAAAACTTACATAGCATCCCTTCGGTGAGGGGGTCGATAAGAAAAACATCCCCTTTCCCGTTGTTTTGAAACTTTGAGAAGCAATTCTTTTTAATGAAAAAGCTTTTATCCCCAAAATGCCATTTTAAAAATAATTTTTTTCCAATAAATATACCTGACCGGAAAATGGGGATGGCAGATTCCCATCTTAATCAATACGACCGCAAGGCTGCTTTTGCCGCCCGAGCGGCCCAAATTAAATTTGTATTACCCCATTAGCATGCTAAGTGTTTGCGTCCAAGCGGTATTCCGCCGAGACCAACTTAATTGCTAAATATGTAAAAGCGTTTTCCGGAAAAAAGGAAGCACTTTGTAAACTGGTTACAACGGGAATCTCAAATTGGCAAGATTTTTGTAAGGATCAATTACGTTTAACCCCCGAAGTCGTCCTCGATAAATTTCATCGAAAGAAAATCCAAAAGCTTTGCGACAACTTCTCAACAGTTTACTACCTAATGGAGGGATATCGTAAAAGAAGTAAAACCGTATTTGTTTTCGGTACTTTCAATGAATTGGGTTTTTCGATTCTTTATTATTTTCGATAAGTACACCACTTTTTATCCTCTTTACGGTCAAATATTGTTCTATTTCTTATTTTGAAATTACATATAAAAGTCTGGGAAAGATGGGAATATAGTGTCGCGCGATAAAAACTTCAACCCAAGTTAGCCCTCCCCGTGGTGCATCCGTGGCCGGGAGCTTATCCTTTATTTTGACGTAAACCACTCGCCGGAAGGCGATCGATGAAACCAAAATCCAGTACCGCATCCGCTTCCGCATGCACGCTCACCGGCGTCGCAGGCGTCGTCGAAAAAGTCCAATTTCACCACCCTAATCCGGCAGCGACGTGCGATTAATCCCGGTCTTTGAGAGATATTAACTCGTCGCTCGCGTTACCCCTTTTAACCATTATACTATTATGGGGTCATTGGAGACCTCAGGAGCAATTAAAAATTATTATTTCATTTTTCTGAATATATTTGACTTTTCTTAAAAAAAGAGGTTACATACAACTCGCAATATATGAATGGCAGCAACCATACTACATGTAATAAAAACATACCACAATCTAACGCTGAATAACAGTTAAAATTAGAACTAACACTAAACCGAGAACTAGAAATATTCGAGTTTAGCCGCACGTCTCTCAAGACGGCTAAACCCGAATGATTCTAGTTCTAGGTCTTGTATTAGTTCTAGTGATTACATTACATTACATTACATAGAATACATATCGGGTAGGCGGACCAACCAACCTTGCACCGCGACCCTAAGGATCTATTGTACCCCGATAGATATCGTTATCAAATTTCACCGTGCAGTCCAATGCTCTTAACGAACATTAATACCTTGCTCGTCGAAAGGTCATTCAGATCTTTTGAGGAGATAAACTGCGACCCAAAAATCGAGAATCTGATACGGTTAACGGCAGGGCAGTGGCATAAAACATGCTCAACCGTTTCTGCTTCCTCCGCACATAGTCGGCATTCAACATCGTCGGCTAAACCCAACAAGTTGAGGTGTGCTTTTAATCGGCAGTGCCCATTAGAACTTTTATGCTACTACGGGCAAGTCCTAAAATATTCTCAGGTTTGACAGTGGTGATGTTAATAAACACCTTAGCATGTCTCATTCCAGGAGAACTGGTCCACAGTAGGCGAAGTCTCTCTTCAGCCCACAGTCCAATCCTATATTTGGCCATCGCAAATGATACACCAACTGCTGGTTCCGGTCCCACAAACGCTTCAGCCCTGCCATCTCGTGCTAGCTTATCTGCCGCTTCATTGCCAGCAACCCCAGAGTGACCCGGGACCCAGATCAGAGAGACTCTGTTATCACAACTCAGTGTGTTTAATGTTCTCTTACAATCATTAACCAGAGCCGACACCGTTTTCACGGCTTGCAGCGCCTGGAGAGCGGCTTGACTGTCTGAGAAAATTCGTACTGTCATGTTCTTCACCCCTCTTTCAAGAAGGATTTTAGCACCCATGTCAATAGCAAATACTTCCGCCTGGAATACAGTACAGTACGTACCCAGGCTGTAGGCTTGCTTAATTCGAGGTGTCTGGCAGTATACTCCTGCTCCTACCCCTTCAGGCGTTTTTGATCCATCTGTGTACAAGCAAATGTCTGCTCGAACCAGAGAATTTTCATTTTCGATCCAGGACTGCCGCTCAGGCAGTACAATCTGGTATCGAGCATTAATCACTGATAGTGATACCGCCAAATCTGACGGCATTGATAGCACAGTATCAGTGCTTATAATGTCTTCAGCAGCCCATTGGTAGGACATGTCGGAACAGTTTTGAGCATATTGCTTAAATCTGTAAATGGTTGTTCTAGCCACTTTCTCTATATGCAAATGCAGAGGAGATAGGCTAAGCAGAACCTCCATTGCTAGAGTTGGCGTTGTGCTTATCGCACCAGAGATTGCCAATCCAGCTACTCGTTGAATTCGTGAAAGTTTACTGATAACTGAAGTCTGTCGGACTTTCCTATACCAGGCTGCTGCTCCGTATGTGATCATAGGTCTAACCACAGTCACATAGAGCCAGTACAGTCTTTCAGGGGTAAGACCCCAATTTTTTCCACAAAGACTGCGACAAGTCCACAAGGATAGTCTAGCTTTGTGCAAAACTCCCTGCAAATGTCCATTCCATGACAGGGTTTTGTCTAGGATTACTCCTAGATATTTGACTTCCTTTGAGAAAGGAATTTCTTCACCTTGGATAGTTGGGCGGATTAGTCCATCCAACTTTCGCTTCCTGGTGAAGGGCACAACAATTGTCTTTTGCGGGTTTATTGAGAGGTTCTCTCCCTTACACCAAGCGCAAATGGTATCTAGGGTCACCTGGAGGACTTTAGATATCCTCGGCAAACAGGTTCCTTTGACCATAACGACAATGTCATCAGCATAAGCTTGTATTTCCACACCAACGGCTTCGACTATCGCAATCAGATCGTCAACTAGGAGGGACCAAAGCAGGGGAGATAACACTCCTCCCTGCGGGCAGCCACCTCCCGGCCTGAAGCGTATCGTATCACCGTGGAGTGAAGTAGAAACTATTCTACTATCTAGCATATTGCGGATCCAACCCGCTATAGTTGCTTCCACTCCCCTGTCAAGAGCAGCTCTTTCAAGAGATTGTGGTATTGCGTTGTTGAACGCTCCCTCTATATCCAGAAACGCACAAACCAAGATTTCTTTATCCTGCAGCGTCCTGGCTACTCTACCAACTAAGTTGTGTAAAGCCAATTCTGCTGATTTTCCCGCTTGATAAGCATACTGGTGGCGACTCAGTGGACCAGATACCAATGGCACCGTACGGATATACCGTTCCAGAACTTTTTCAAGGGTTTTCAGCAGAAATGACGTTAGGCTGATGGGTCGAAAGGCATTAGGAGTAGGGACCGAACGGCCCGCTTTGGGTATGTAAGATACCCGTACCTTAGTCCATTCTGCCGGCACATATTTCCAGGCGACACTCGCTCTGAAAATTTTTACCAAAATTGGCAACAAAAAAGACCTCCCCTGCTGTAACAAAGCAGGAAAGATATTGTCTTCTCCAGGCGATTTGAACGGCTTAAACGTTTGAATTGCCTGGTCCACGTAGTAGTTCTAGTGATAGTGCTAGTGTAAAATTAGAACTAACACTAGACCTAGAACTAGAAACATTCGATACTTTCTAGTTCTAGGTCTAATGTTAGTTCTAGTTTCAGTTTAATAAAAATGTGCAACATAGTAATATCTTATGCTAACTAGCGCTACCTACCACTGTCACTAGAACTAGATACATTTGGATTTAGCCGCACGTCTCTCAAGACGGCTAAACTCGAATGATTCTTTGCTAAATAACAATTAAAACTAGAACTAACACGACCTACAACTAGAAACATTCTAAACCTCAATGTTGCTAGTTGTAGGTCTTGTGTTAGTTCTAGTGACAGTGCTAGTGCAAAACTAGAACTAACACTAGACCTAGAACTAGAAACATTCGTGTTAGCTATGCATCTCTTAAGACAGCTAAACCTCAATGTTGCTAGTTGTAGGTCTTGTGTTAGTTCTAGCGACAGTGCTAGTGCAAAACTAGAACTAACACTAGAACTAGAAACATTCGGGTTTAGCTGTGCATCTCTTAAGACAGCTAAACCTCAATGTTGCTAGTTGTAGGTCTTGTGTTAGTTCTAGCGACAGTGCTAGTGCAAAACTAGAACTAACACTAGACCTAGAACTAGAAACATTCGGATTTAGCAGCACGTCTCTCAAGACGGCTAAACCTGAATGTTTCTAGTTCTAGATCTTGTGTTAGGTCTAGTGATACTATTAGTGCAAAACTAGAACTAACACTAGACCTAGAATTAGAAACTTTCGGGTTTAGCCATGCCTCTTCAGACGATGTAATGCACTATCTTGATGTATGGTTGAGTTGGATTGGATATAAGAGATGTTGGATGATAATGAGGTTGTTAAGGATATTATTCAATTGAAAATTATTGATTAATTGCAAGTTTATGTGATTTTAAGTTTGGAATTTGATGTAAGCTGAAGTGGATGTACAGTGCGTTAATTAATTATCGTACCCGACAAGGTATGCAACCAATATCACAGATTGGTATTGCAACGCGACGAAAGTTCCTAAAAACGATGGCGACAATTCATTAACTTTAAAAGCCGTTTAAAATATATTTAGATATATATTAATGATTAAAAAAATATTTCGCAGTTTTAGCAGCACGTCTCTCTCAAGGACTGCTAAACCCGAAAAAGAAAAAATGTCGACCAGTTCTAACCTTACTTTTACTCTCGATCCAGAATTTAATTGCAATGATATACTAGAAATAGTAAAGTGTGGTATGAGGACGAAAAACCAGCAAGCAATCAAAAGATGGTAGAGCAGCTAGAAGTCTATATCACAACACACACTTCGGCTGTAAAAAAATAAGTGGAAGAAGATGTCAAAATCACATAAAAAGGATAAACCACCGCGAAATGTAATGCATGGATATATCAAGCAAAACATGGACACAATTTGCAGTAGTTTCTAACTTGTTTGATTGTTTTCAAACTTTTAACATAAAATCGTTGAGACTCTTTCAGTTTTTTTCTTATTAATGTATTATTTATGAAGAGTGTCCGTAAAGTCATGGTACACTTTTCATCGGGCACAGAAAAGCATCAAAACAAGATAGAAATGTGAAATCTTCACCAAATAAAAATAAAACTCTCCAAGTTTTCGTAACGTGAAGTGCGTAATGACGTAAATACGGCACACATAAATATCTAATACTTAAGTAGTATAATTCACAAGTAAAATCTGGTATTAAAATTTAAATTAATGCGAGAAGAACTGGAATGGAATAAAATTGAATGCACTTCTCTATAGTTTAGTTTTTCATATACGACGTGGCTTTCAACGTCACTTTCGACGACGCTTTCGACGTCGCTCGTAAAATTACAATGTAACCTACCAAGCCCTTGTTTAAAAGTGAAGGAGTCACGTTGCCTCTCTTATCTGGTCGCAACGAGGTCGACCCCTCTTTATTATTACATTTTACGTATTCGCATGAAATTTATTTCTAGTTAAACAAATTCAAATTTGTTCTACTTTTAATGCGTTAATATTATAATTAAACATATAATGCAATTAACTCTTAGAATAGATTATTAATTAAACTGAAATGGAGCTAATTAATAAACGTAGTTCATACCCTATACAAAACAGTAAAGTGGTTGGTAATGGTTCTCCGATGTAATTATACCGGTACAACAATTGCAATTACACTCAATACGTTATTCGATTGTACCCGGTGGATCAAAGGGATAGGGTTAATTGCTCGGATTACCATTAAGGCCGATCCGGGCGTGGTATATCATCCTCACGCATACAAAATGTACACAACGGTGGCTATCCCGTTGAATTTTTGCCGTGCGCCATTCCCGATAACGATCCCATCGTTCGTTTTACGGCTGCTTTTACTACGCGTAAAACAAGCCGATTTTCCCCGCGCCCGCGTAAAATAGTGTTAGTATGATTAGGGGTTACTTAATCAACGCGTTAATCTTTCAAGTTTTTAACGTGGCAGTAAAAGTTCTTGTAGAACGCGTTCCGAACGCCCAGCACGGCTTCTCAAATTATGGGACCCTTAGGAACTTTTATATATGATAAATTAGACTTAACCGGGTCCGCAAATCCTGTTATTCTTTTTTATTCCCTCCTTATTTGATTAATTTCTAGCAATAACTTTTCGATTTTCCAAATTTTACCCAACCCTCGATGCCCTATTTGAAAAGTTCCATTAGAAAATTTTAATCAATTTACTGAAAAGTCCTTGAAAGACTGAATCCGCTTCCTGGCAACTAGAGTACTTCCTTTTAGATAGATTTCTCCTCGTACTTCTATTGCATTGTATACCCCCCATCGTCGTTTTACACAAAAATCCGTTTTACTAAGGCATATTGAGTACATTTTTACGTTTTATCTTTTTATTTTTATATTTTATCTTTAACGCGATAGTAAACTTTGCAAGCTCAACTACAAATATTGATTTTAATGGTGCAAATACGATCTCTTTTAACAGTTTCGAATAAGCCAACGAGCCGTTAGCGGTGGAAACCATCCGAGTTTTGACTGCGAACTTGTTACGAATGACCGCGTACGGTTCGGCGTTGTTCCCGGAAACTTGTGTTGACAAAGAACATACAGAGGACGTGCCTCAGGAACTTCTCGCATACAAACGCCAACCGAATTCTTAATGAGAGGATGGCCGCATCGTAAAACTTAATTGGTTAGACGTTTTTGATGGAGGTTATCGCTTAACTAACGCATTCAAGCGATATCAAAGAACAAAATTAGAATTTTAAAATAACCGGCGAGACGATAGCAACAAACTTTTTCCTTTATATTTCCACCTACTTCTAGGGCCCATATCTTTGTTATTTACAAAGATAGCGGAAAAGTAAGCACACGGTTGGAAAGCTTGGTCGTTTCTCTATCTTAAACCGAGTTTTCGTCCGCCGATATGTTGATAATAAGAGCAAGAAAAAATAAGAAACGTCGCGCTGTATTCAATTTACCTCAAAATTACCAAACTTCACGGCCTTGTGCAGCCGTTAACAGATGGAAACTCAATAAATGGCTTATATATTTGGAAAGAGCTGACCTGGGACTATCTTATTCCGAGTTTTCGTCCGCCAATATCTATCAGCGTCTGTAAAAAAAACGCTCCTGAAAAAAAGTCTACAGTTGGCAACAAACTTTACCTTTGTATTTCCATCTACTTTTCGGACGGATATCTTTGTTATTTATAACGCTAGCGAAAAACTAAGCACACGGTTGGAAAGCTTGGTCTTTTCTCTATCCTAAACCGAGTTTTCGTCCGACGATATGTTGATAATAAGAGCAAGAAAAAATAAGAAACGTCGCGCTGTATTCAATTTATCTCAAAATTACCAAACTTCACGGCCTTGTGCAGCCGTTAACAGATGGAAACTCAATACATGGCTTATATATTTGGAAAGAGCTGACCTTGGACTATCTTATTCCGAGTTTTCGTCCGCCAATATCTATCAGCGTCTGTAAAAAAAACGCTCCTGAAAAAAAGTCTACAGTTGGCAACAAACTTTACCTTTGTATTTCCATCTACTTTTCGGACGGATATCTTTGTTATTTATAACGCTAGCGAAAAACTAAGCACACGGTTGGAAAGCTTGGTCGTTTCTCTATCTTAAACCGAGTTTTCGTCCGCCGATATGTTGATAATAAGAGCAAGAAAAAATAAGAAACGTCGCGCTGTATTCAATTTACCTCAAAATTACCAAACTTCACGGCCTTGTGCAGCCGTTAACAGATGGAAACTCAATAAATGGCTTATATATTTGGAAAGAGCTGACCTTGGACTATCTTATTCCGAGTTTTCGTCCGCCAATATCTATCAGCGTCTGTAAGAAAAACCCACCTGAAAAAGCCCCTACCGATAGAAACACGCAAATATTTCTTGCACTAATAACTTTCCTATTTGACAGGGAGAAAACTTTACAACAATATTCAGCTTATGGGAAATTTCCTGCTCTTTCCAACGATGTGTGACACACCGTGATCACACGTTTGCACAATCCTTTTTTCTGACTATGAACTACCTAAACCACGAATTTTTGCCGCTGCTAAACCACGCTTAGGTCAATAACTAACTCTCTTGTATGACGGGGAGAAAACTCTAGAACTATAATAATAATAATAATAGTTTATTGGCATAACAATACAATATAGGTAATACATTAAAATAACTAAGTATAGAGTTTGCCAAAGGGTATTTCCATCAGTAAGCCAAATTATGGCGTCCTGGTCTTCCTGGAAATCCCATACACAAAAAAAAAGAAATATATAAAAAAAACAAAATAAAGTAATAACAAATCAAAATTAAATTCAAGCTGAAAACAATTATAGTGGCCGATAAGTAAAAAACGAAAAAAATATAAAAAATGAAGAGCCTAAACAAATAAAAATTAATAAATGTCCCTAACGAACTAAAAAGAAAAAAAAAATATATATATACACTAATTCGAGTTGAAGGTAGAACGACGCGTTAGTCATTAAGCAATTTAAGACGCAAAGACTCTTTAAAAGTGCGAAACGATGGTTGAGCAAAAAGCAGACTGTACTTATTCAAAATACATGCCGCGTTATAACTAAAAGACCTCTTGAACAATTGGGTACGGTGACGAGGAATGTCAATGAGGTCCTTACGCCGTACATTAATATTATGAATGTCCGTTCTGTAAGTAATTTTGTTGGTGAGGTAAGGTGGTAGCTTACTTGACACAACTTTATAAAGAAAACAACCAAAGTGTAACCGACGACGACTCGACATACTCAGCCACCTCAACTCTCCCAGCTTATACGATACTCTCTGACGTCGGCGTATACCCAATATAAAACGAATACAGGAATTCTGAACTACTAGAATACGCCGCGCATCATTAGTCAACAGGCAGTGGCCGTAAATTGTGTCACAGTATGTAAAGTTGGATAAAATTACAGACTCGCAAAGATTCTTTTTAATATCGGCGTTCAAGACTTGCCTATGAGCAAACAGCATTTTCAATTTTGCGTAAGCACGCCTGATCAGTTCACTTGTGTTACGTGTAAACCTTAAGCTGTCGTCAATGTAAAGACCAAGATCCTTGACACAGACCTTGCTCTCCAATTCAATTCCATCTATAAAGATATGGGCCATATTGCTGACAAGCGCTTTGGATTCCCTACCCCCGAATACCATATAGACCGATTTATTCCCATTTAACAAAAGACCATGTTTCTTAGTAATATTTAAAAATTTATCTAGATCATTGTTTACATCTGCAACAGACTCTAGCACATTATTTGAGCTAAAGCTGTGGTAAAGTTGTGTGTCATCCGCATAGATATGAAATTTTGAGCAAAAGCGGTCAAAGATCAACATTTGAGACGTATAGATAGTGAACAAAAGGGGACCCAATGTAGAGCCCTGCGGCACACCAGACCTCAATACGGCAGGATCCGACACATCATTATCAATAACCACATACTGACTTCTGCCCCACAGATAATTATTAAAAAAATTTAAGGCTGTATTATTGAACCCAATATAATGAAGAATTGCTAAGAGAAGTTGATGATTAATAGTGTCAAACGCTTTAGAGAAGTCAAGTAAAACCAAAACAGTAGCCGCGCCATTGTCCGTTGCAGACATAACATCATCAATAATTGTCGAAAGTGCGGTTGCACAACTATACCCAGGCCTAAATCCTGATTGGATGGAGGGCAGAATATGAAACCGTTCCAAGTGCTCACGTATTTGTTCCGCCACGACCCTTTCCAAAATTCCCGACAAAGTACTTAAGATACTAATTGGCCTCACATCCGAGAAGGAAGAAGCAGTCGATGACTTAGGTATAGGAACAACTTTGGCAGATTTCCATTTCTCAGGAAAGACACCAAACTCTAAACAAAAGTTAATTACATGCAGGAGGTAGGGAGTTATGTGTGGACAACAGAAAGCCAACATTCTAAGGCTTATACCATCAATCCCCACCACTTGACTCGACATCTTCGTCAAGATAATATTGATCTTAGATTCATTTACTTTTTGGAAAAGAAATTTTTCACACCAGGTCTGACATTATTAGCATAAAAGTTGTGCACGTCCGGGTCGACCTCCGCAGATCGTCCCGAAATCGAAGAAAAGTACCCATTCAAAGCTTCAACATCTCTCAGACTCGTCGGTAGGCAGGGTTTTTTTTATTGTAAATATTCAACTTGCGCAGCTCCCTCCACAAATTTTGAATGCTCCCAGTTCTCATTTGCTCAGTTAAGTAAGCTCTTTTTTCACACTTAATTGCATTAGTCGTATAATTCCGCAATTGCTTATAATAGTCCCAGTGAGCTACATGATTAGTGCGTTTAAATTTATTTAAAGCTTTGTCACGCAACGACATCATCAATTTTACATTATTGGTAATCCACGGACTACTGTCTAGAAATAATTGTACAAATTGGCGCATGTATATCGAAAAGATTGGAGATATTACAGCTTAGGAAATCGACCATATCATCCACACTATCCATGTGAAATATTAAATGCCAATCAATGTTGGCTAAATCCCGAGAAAATAATTCATAGTCGAAGAATCTATACGAACGAAACGACACTGGCTTCCCAAGTTGCACCTCAGCCTTCAATTTTAATTCACAAAACGTCAGGCAGTGATCCGAAAGTTCGTGAACATCAATCACCTGTGAATCCATGATCGAAACGCACTCAGAAACAGCAATGATATCGAGGAGCGTGGAATTATGACCTATTCTTGTCGGTTTATCAACTATTTGAATCATATCATAACTATGTAAAATTGCATTGAACGCGAGAACATTACTGTCATTTATTAGTAAGTTCAAATTACAATCACCCACCAATATTAAACCATCACCCAATAAAAACATATCCGCTAGAGTTTCATTCAAAGTCGATAGGAACATCCGGGTGTCAGTGTTTGGAGGTCGATAGCATATACCTACCATAAAAGTACCAGAATCAATTCGAATCTGCAAAAATTATATATATTCATCTTATGGGAAATTTTCTGCTCTTTCCAACGGTGTCCGACGCACTTCGCTTACGCGTTTTTTAAATTGATGAACTGAGTTAAAATGCAAGGTTGGTAACGTTACTAGATTCAAAACCATCAAAACACAATTCAACAATTCGAGTCTAAAATCACTCAAATTCTTCCAGATTCTGATAAAATAGGTGTAACATGAAATAATCTTTCCTTTTTGAACAGTTTAACATGTTTCTAAACGTAAAACTAAAACTAGAACTAACACTAGCACTATCACTAGAACTAGCACTAGACCTAGAACTAGAAACTTTCGGGTTCGCTTCCAACTTGTTTTCTGAAGAAGGTTGCAACATGGCACCCGAAACGTCAAAAATTTTTTCAAAAAACGCACGGCTCAACCCGAAAGTTTCTAGTTCTAGGTCTAGTGTTAGTTGTAGTGATAGTGCTAGTGTTAGTTTTAGTTTTATTAACACCGGCCGTGAAACCCTTCGTACTTATATGTTTTTAAACGGTTTTAAATAAATTAAGAGTGAATGAAAAATTACCTGTCAACATGAAATGAAGTTAGGATTCTCTCTCAGGTAAAACTTTGTTCCAATTTTTCCTTCATCATATAAGAAAGTTAGGTTAAGAAGTGATTGCGTTCTGCCACCTGTAAGATGTCTTTCAGGTGCGTTTCTTTTACAGACGCTGGCAGATATTGACGGCGTCTGTAAATGAAAATTCGAAATAAGACAGGCCAAGGTTAGCTCTTTTCGAATATGTAAACCATTTGTTGAATTTCCTTCTAATAAGGGCTGCAAATTTATCGCTATTTTTCTAGATAACGAAAATATTGGACCGAAAAGTAGACGGAAATACAAGGGGAAAGTTTGTTGCTGGGCTGAAAAACGATTGTGCAAACGTGTGATTGAGATGTGTTATATACCGTTGAAAAGAGCAGAAAATTTCCCATAAGATGAATATAGTTCTAGAGTTTTCTCCACGTCATATAAGAGAGTTATTCACCCAAGCGTGGTTTAGCCGCGGCAAAAATTCGTGGCAGCGCGACGTTTCTTATTTTTTTTTGCTCTCATTATCAACATATCGGCGGAGGAAAATAGCGGTTTAAGACAGAGAAATGACCAAGCTTTCCAACCGTGTGCTTAGTTTTTCGCTAGCGTTATAAATAACAAAGATATCCGTCCGAAAAGTACATAGATGGAAATACAAAAGTAAAGTTTGTTGCCAACTGTAGGCTCCTTTTCAGGGGCGTTTTTTTGACAGACGCTGACAGATATTGACGGACGAAAACTCGGAATAAGATAGTCCAAGGTCAGCTCTTTCCGAATATGTAAACCATTTATTAAATTTTCGTCTGGTCCACAAGGCCGTGAAGTTTGGTAATTTTAAGGTAAATTGAATGCAGCGCGACGTTTCTTATTTTTTCTTGCTCTTATTATCAACATATCGACGGACGAAAACTCGGTTTATGATAGAGAAAAGACCAAGCTTTCCAACCGTGTGCTTAGTTTTTCGCTATCTTTCTAAATAACAAAGATATGGGCCCTAGAAGTAGGTGGAAATATAAAGGAAAAAGTTTGTTGCTGGGCGGTTTGTTGCTATCGTCTCGCCGGTTTTAAAATATTGTTTTTACATTTAGTTTTTTTTTTAAATAACCAGCATTTGTGATATCTTCAAACTTTAAGACCATATTTGAGAAGAATATACTGTAATATTCAACAATTCGCTGTAAGTCGGCTGTAAGTGACCTTGAGCAAAATCTTACATGAATAGCCGTGACGAGGCGCTACAATACATCACATTAAAATCCTAAAAGTAATAAAGTAATTATAAAAAATTTCAATGACAATGGGTTACATTTTCAATCCCAAATTGGAATAATTTCGCGTTAAAATGTGATTGTACGTCTCGTAATTTTATTGACGACGTGGTATCGCGACATGAAGCGTCAACATTAATTATTATACCAGTAGTCCAGGTAAAAATTACACCGCACACATCGTCGAACCAAAATTATTTATGGGAAATTATTTATTTATTTGGACGTTGCAGGCGGCGCTCGAAAATAGTGGAAAAAAACCAACCGGTGTCTGAATAATTCAATACTGTTTACCATCAGCAAATATCTCTTTTAAATTTTATCGCAAAAAGCGGACGAGTTTGTAGTACTCAATGAATAAACAACACTACAGTCATTTTTATCTCCAAAAACTGAAACAATAACGACCTGTTGTTGTGAATCGTTGTTGAAACAAATATAACTTTTAAATTATTTACTATTTGGTTATATTTTGCTAATTAAAAAGGCAAAAAATAATGATTAAATTTTCAGATTTTCCATAATAAATCTATTTTAGTTCAATTAACCACTTATATTTAAATTAGAGCTTACGCCGTAATAAATAATACGGACGCGACCTCAGTGGGAAACGAAACTCCGAGTGTCAATACAAATTGTCGCCGTTAATGGAGAGGGACATGCGAAGAGGGAATTTATCGAAGATTAATCGTGGTACTGTCACCTGGACGGATCGAGATCATTTAATTTCGCTATTTGTCTTTTTGGAATGGTGTGAAAAACGAACTCGCAACCAGTTTACCGGCAGCGCGTGTACCTCAACCATTTCCATTTTTTCGTACTAGTTCCTTCCTTTTCGTGAAGTATCAGCGCGCGGGCCATTAACGATCAATAAAAAGGGACGTTTCTTCGTACCGGTAATCCATCTCTTTGTCCGGCGTATTTCTATTTGGGGGCCAAACGGGAAGTTTGCCCCAGATGACCGTCGCGGGGCCTTCGTGCGTTGAATCGGACGACCACGACGACGAAACCTCGATGTATTAATAAAAACGTTGATGTATGACGGCCGTCGACGTCGTCGTTGTCGTCGTCCGGAATTTATCGCTGAGAAAGAAAATAAAAATAAAATTTTCCAAAGAAAACGGGGATTGATGGATTTCAATAACACAACGTGCAGAGAAAATTCCGATAACGTTGGGATTTGGGTCAATTTCGGGGTGATTAGAGCAATAACCGCGACCGGAATGGATTCATACAGGAAATGTAAAATACGCAAATTCGATCCAATTCGTTAATAATAAATAAATTAAAATATCAATATCGTATGTGATAAGAATTAACGTTATAATAATGATTAAAATGAGCGAATTTCGTCGACAAAGCAAAATTTATAAAAAAAAACGGATAACCAAATTTTGATGCGCTAGCAGTAAATTGCGTACACAAAAAAAATCAGCGAATCCAATTTATCTCCTAGAGAATAAACGCGGAAAAATGAGGAAAACCTCGAAAACGTATTATCGGGGTCGGACGATTCTTTTTTTAATTAACCAGAAGTGGTGCGGCCGTTGGACCAGTTTTCGCTACTACTTCACCGGGCGAACAAAAAAACCTCTACCAGATGTTACACAATCCAATCACACCGTCGAATGGGACTGATGCATCGGATGCCGCCCGAAATGCGCGCCCGGGAATTAATTCCTGAACCAAAATTGAATTCAGGCCGCACGCAGTTCGCTTGGATAAAACGATGACTCCCGTGCGTCGCGACGTTACCACCAGCGCCTGTGGAAAACATCGACAGATGTTTTGAAACGGCTAATGGAATTTGCGCCCGCGTGATATTCTTTGTTTTTTACGGCCTCGAAACTCTACAAACTACCGCACCCCGTTTTAGTAAATGTCTTTCAAAACGATTGCAGTCGTTTGAAAACAAACACAAAAAAGTACAGTTTAGAGTTGCGAATATTTGACAAGTTCTGGTTTCAATAGTTTCACTTCCTATTTTAAACGTCATGAAAATTTCGAACTGTACCGTAACTTACCTGAATTACTAAGTAAATAAAAACCTGTTTGGTAGTGAGTCTGAAGATGTACGACTAAACACGAAACTTTCTAGTTCTAGTTGTAGTGTTAGTTCTAGTTTTAAATGTTATTCAGCGCTAGATTGTTGTATATTAGTAGATTCTATATTTTTATTTCAACAAAAATTTGATATGAACAATTTTCTATACAATACATGACAAACCAAACTTAACTTAACTTAGCACACCCCTTCCTCCGTTTCCTCGTCCCAACCACCTCCCTCGTCCATCCCCTGCATTCTGCCCCTCTTCCAGAATCTGCCACTGGTTCCTTTGTTCTTCTCTCAGCTCACTACAACCCCTCAACATATGTTCCAGCGTCTCCCAATCCTCTCTGGCAGCCGACACAACCTCTCCACATAATTCGCCCAGTACCTGTTCGCTCTCGCCTCATCGCCCTTCCTCACCCCCCTCCTTCACCAAGTATTTTGAAAGCCCTTCCGTCATTATGTCCCGATATCTTTCATTGTATTTCAGACCCCTCCCTGTCCAAAACGCTTCGCTCATCACTTTCCCTATTCTAACTCTAGCAGTCGTTTCCTTGTATATCCCCTTCACCCTCTTCCTCAGCTCCTCCGTAACCCCCCTCCTCACCATGTCTTCCCACAACTTCTCCTTATCCACCCTATCGAATGCCGCCTTCAAATCTATGAATAGGACATACAACTTCCCTCCCTTCTTATCCAACTCTCTATCCACCAGATATTTTAAGATGTAAAGGTTATCGATCGCCCCTCTACCCTTCCTAAAACCTGCCTGCCTCTTCCCAGCAGTGTCTTCGCATAAATTTGGTATGAGGAGTTGAGTAGGCTGATTCCCCTATAACTCTCTGCTGCTCTCTTACTTCCCTTCTTGTGCACTGGACATATTATACCCATCCTCCAACCGTTCGGAAACCCTTCCCCCCTCTACACATTGTTCAACGTCTTTAACAGCTCCCCTCTCACCTGTTCTGTCGCTTCTCACCATGCATCGTTCTGTACACCATCCTCAACTCCCTCAAAACGGTTGTCAACTCTTCCTCCGTAATATAAATAATCCGTAATTAAATTTCATTAAACAGTCTATCTTCTACCTCAACCTCAACTCCCTTTTCTTTGTCCCACATACTTCTTTGTACCTTCTTCTTGCCTCCTTATAACTGTCCACCAGAACCTCTCCTCTCCGCCACTGCCTCAATCTTCTCCTTGCCTCCCTTTCGCCTGCCTGCATTCTTCATCCCATTCGTTCCTACCAAAAATGGAACTAACACTAGATCCAGATTCTAGAACTAGAAACATTAAGTAATCGTGTTAAACGTTAGCGTT